>NC_092876.1:446118447-446458090 GCF_028372415.1 Notamacropus eugenii | reverse complement strand
TTTCTTGTGTTTTCTTTCTTTCGCTAAATATTTCCCAACTGCATTTTAATCTGGTTCCCCATAGGGGACTCAAAGAGACATCTCTGACGGTTTGTTACGGTCATATGTCAGCTAATCTACCATGGGAGAGAAATGTTATCTAAGGTGTTTTTCTATCTTTAGGCTTAGATTTACCATATTTTTCCTTTCTGGAAAGCAATCCTCCAACTTTATTGGTACTGTAAAAAGGAATTCATTACATTTATTAAGAATTATGAATATAACAAGCAAAAAATGAAACATTTCCACACTTTAGTGAACTATACTCTGTGGGAGGAGGAGTTTCCTTTAAGACTCAACTAGAATCTTTTTCTACAGGAGACCTTTCCTAACCCCCTCTTAATTCTAGTGCCTTTTCATGGTTAATTATGTCCTATTTATCCTGTATATATCTTGTATGCACCTATTGATTTTCAAGTGTTCTTGTCCATTAGATTGTAAATTCCTTAAGGACAGGTACTCTCTTTTTGCCTTTTTCTTTGTGTCCCCAGGACTTAACACAGTAGGCATTTAACATATGTTATTGACTAGCTGACTGACTAGGAGTGTTGAGGGATGTTCTGCATATTTATAACTGTGTGCAGAATATATACATAATCAATTCAAGGTCATTTGAGGAGAATGAGCAACTCCCAACAGAATCTGGAAAGTGGACATGTTTAAGATGTTGCTTCATCTGAGTCTTGAAGGACATTAAGGGTATCAGGGAGTGTGCTTTAAAGTTATGAGGAGAGTGTGAAAAGGCACAAAGATTGGAGAAAGAAAATAGGGAGCCACCCAAGGTCACTGAGTAGAAGAGTGCCATGTAGTGCCATCTACATTTAAGGTAAATGACTTTTACAAATTTGAAGAGCCTTGAGGGAATAATTAGGAGTCCACTGCAATAAAAATTCATAAACGCATTGACAGTATCATGTATCTCTTGATGTCTTCAACCCCATTGCACTGTAGACATTCAGTAAATGTTATCGATTGTTATGTTTATGTGTTCTGAACACAGTAAGTGCTCAATTAATATAGTCAAATAACCAAATGATGATGATTAACAAAGAAGATGGCACCTGTACCTTGAGGAAAACTCATTCTTTTCCTTTAGATATTGTCATGCTTTAGTGTACCTTGTCACAATTCATTAGCAATCATAGGAAAGGTTTTGCTATTTTTTAGCACTTATTCCTTAGAATATCTACTTCAGAATCAGATATCTATTAATTTGCAAAAGATCATTCACTGCCTCTCAGCTCTTCTTAGTGAAAAGGACTCTGGTGCTCTTTGGGTATTGTTATATTTTTAGCTTTTTAATCACCTCCTGATAAAGAGAAACAGTAAACAAGTATTAAAGTGTCCAGAGTAATTTGAAAATGAAGCTATCCTAGGGAGACAGAAACACAGGATGCTAGTCAACAGTTTGTAATCATCAGTCTCCTCAATGGGCAGGAAGCTAAAAGCAGTGAAAGAGAAAATGTTTTAGAACTCTCCTCAGGAGGCATTTTCTGCAGATTAAAGTCCAGATCCATTTGGCTGAATGATGGAGATTTCTACATTTAAGTTTGTTTCTCAATGTTAGACATTTTCTCCCCTTCATATAAACTCCTTATGAGAAATAGTCATTGTGACATATCTTATATTTCACCTTAGCTTAAATAACAGGAGAAATGAACAGACCATCAACATGGTGACATCTAAGCCATGTTGTGGCCAAATGAACGTGAAATTTTGCACATTTAAACTTCATTAATCATAAATTGAAAGGTCTGAGTGAAAGAAAAATGCATAGAGTGAGCCTATTATGGGTTGATTAGGACAGAAGTCCCTATATTAAATCTTTATGATAACAATGTTATCATTATCCCTTATCCTCTTGTTTGAAGGATTATTAAAGTAATTATGGACTGATTTTTTTCTGGATTACAAAGTTTTCTTTGAGCATTAGATCATTAGAATATTTATTCACAAAGAATGCTATGAAGCCATCTGGGAGTAAAATGTTCTAATTTGGTCAATGGATGAAATTGAAATTGTCAGTGAACAAAATCTGCATATCCTCAGTCTCAGTATTATAAATATGCTTCATTAGGGAAACAAAATGAAAACATAGATAAAAATATGTACATACATTAAAAGATGTTATCAACTAATTGTATGGCCTGAAGAGAAAATGACTTTGTCAAATACAAAACCAAGGAATGAGAGGTACACCACCAGAATGTGCTACTAGTACCCCTCAAGTATAGGGGAGAAGACCACCAGTGTAAAGGTTGCTGTACCTTTTTGTTATACCCCAATGCACCATGGTAAACCTTTCAGAGATTTTGGATAAGATTAATAACTGATAGGGTTGGATGCATCATGTTCTGCATTGTTGTAGGATATTCCCAGGTGTATGCAACCATTTATCCATTTAAGGTAAAATAATAATAGTTACAAAGATGAGAAGAATTAAATGGTGTTGATGATGATGACGATGATGATGATGATGATGGTGATGATGATGATGATGATGATGATGAAGATAATAGGCAGCTGGGTGGCAAAATACGTAGTGTTCTGGCCCTGGAGTCTGGTCGACCTGGGTTCAAATCTGGCTTCAGATAATCATTTGATCTTGTTTGGTTCAGTTTCCTCATCTATAAAATGAGCTAAAGAAGGAAATGGCAAAACATTCCAGTATCTTTGACAAGAAAACTCCAAATAGGGTTCACAAACAATTGAACACACCTGAAAAGCACATAACAACAGAGGGTGTTATGATATTAATAAATTAAAATATAGGCAACATTTTATAATATATGAATCACGTAATAGACCACATGAATAAATAAGAAACTCAGATATATTCTTCAATCTGATATTTAAAAATATTTTGTCAGTTTATTAAAAGATATTAAATTGCATATTAAAGATTTTACTTACCCTCTATGTAATATAACCCACCTTTTTGAAAACCTATACAAATAACCATTTTCTCCCCTTACAGAAACAAACATTGGTCATAGCAGAATTTTAAAAAGACATTAGATAGTTTCTACCATAATAACTTCTATAACAATCTGTTTAGTAAATATTCATACTTAATAAACAAATGAGATAACGTAAGATGATTCATGCTAGCATAAAATGTACATAATACAACAGTAATTTTTTTTTTGCCTTGATTAATTCTACTATGTTAAATTGATGACAGTTTTGGAAAGACAATGAACTGCATTCAGATGATATAGTTTCAAGTTCTACCCCTTTCTGTTATTGACTTTTCAACTTTATGGAATTTACTCAGCTTTTCTAAACCTCTGTTTCATCATTTGGGACAATAGTAGTACTCATTCTTTTTTTCTGCCTGGTAGAGTTATCAATAAGATTGTGGGTGGAAAGAAAGTGGAAGTCCTTTGAAAATTTGTGGGACTCTATACAAGTATAAGGCATTATGTTTTTTTACCTTATACCACCATTTGTTTTCTGCTTTATTTCAGAAACTCCACGTATTGTATGAAAGTGTCCATTTCACTGACTGTAGGTGAAAATGACACTGGACTCTGCTACAATTCCAAGATGAAGTACTTTGAAAAAGCTGAGCTTAGCAAAAGTAAGGAAATCTCATGCCGGGACATAGAGGATTTTCTAATACCATACAGAGAGCCTGAAATCCTGTGGTATAAGGTAAGGAATAAAGGTCAGGTTTCTAATAATAAATTACTGTATGTTCGGTTCTGTAGTATTTTTGATGTTGTGAACCCTTTAAAAGGGCATAGTAGAGCGTACCTCCTATTCTCTTGAGACCACGTTGTTTCAATTATTATGAGACTTCTTGTTGCTTTGAAAGGATTTAGTCAGTTTGGTTAGCTATAGAAAAGAAAGAACTGGGTGAAACCATGTGATAACTTTTTCTTTTGAGATAATTCTTATGATTCTTTCTTAGCCTCTGATGATTTGGTCAAAAGTAGAAAATAAATCATCATTTTTGCCCAAGGGGGATGTACAATGCAAGAGAGATCCTAAAATGAATATAACAACAATTGACTAGCAACTCTCCAATTGTATGCTCATTTTCATTGGACTTTTAAAAATTACATATCTTATTTCTAGTTTTCTGAACTTCTGACTGAAAAAAACTGGGGTGGGGGGAACCTTTGTCAAACTCCATGAAATTTAAATAATTTTGTTTGAATACAGTTGTTTCTTTACAACTCAAAAATAATTTTCATAGTTGAAAGTTAAAATCTTACCTCGATTATCCTTATGCCTAATTGGAACCCAGTACCAGTGAAAAACCTGAACTTACATCAAAGTTCTGCAATTATATTTATTAGCTTGTTTGTGGAATAAAAATCTACTTATTGAATATAAATAGAGAACAGTAAAGCGTTTATGTAAAAAAATCACTGTAGAATGCTTTATCTGTGGTTATATAATGTCTTAAAACTACAGCTACTCTCTGGAAGTAGGATACTGGACCTGTGAGCAAGTTTTCACCATGTGTTCTAACATACTCCCTACATACACACGTGAACCAAAATAGCAAGCCAAAATTTTCTTACAATAATCCAGTGTTCTGGTGTGATTCTTTAACTTCTGAAGGAAGCTCATTATGAACCTTATGTGTTTTAGAATCATCATTCAGAAATCCTATAACCCAGGATAAAGTACTGAATTGATCACTATTCTTTTTACTTCAGGCCAGAAATTGATCAGTGGTGCATTTCAGATACACTGGATAACATCCTCTCTAACTTACATTGTCTTTTTTTGTATATTTTTAGCCTGAGTATATATCACAGAAGTTGTACTTTGTTTTATTGTTGCATTGCCACCATCTATTACAATTTTTGGCATATGGAAGGTTTAATAAATATTCATTCACCTCAATGACTTTTCCAAAGTTTTTCATCCCTTCTTAGATCTCCCTTCTACTCCCCCATACCCTCTTAACTGAATACTTTGCTTCAGACTTTTTTTTTGGAAAACAATTAAAGCTTTTTACCCAGAGCTCCCTCTTCTCCCCTCCTCCTCATCTCACATCTATCAGATGCCTTCCGGCAAATCTCCTTCACCCACGTTTCATATGAAGAGATGACTTTTTCTTTGCTGTGGCTAACCTCTCTACATGGCCAAGTGAACCCATCCTATGCTGGCTTCTCCAGCAGTGTCCCCTTATCATTTCTTCTTTCAGACTCACTTTTACTCTCTCGCTGCCTGCTGGTTATTTCATTAATGCCTTCAAATATGCTCATGGGTTCCCCGTTCAAAAAAAAACAAAAAAAAAACCTCACTCACTTTACCTGTCCATTCCCACTAACTATTGTCTTTTATATCTCTCCTCCTTTTATGAGCAACCACCTTGAGAAAACCATAGCAGGTTCCTTTCGTTCCTTTCCTCTCACTCTCTTTTTAAACTCTGCCATTGGGTTTCTGACTTCATTAATCAACTGATTTTATTCTCTCTAAAGTTACTAATAATCTCATAATTTCCAAGTCTAATGGCATTTTCTCAATTCTCATCGTCCTTGATCTATGCTCAGCCTCTGAGACTGTCAATTATCCTCTTCTGCTTGACTACTGGCTTCTGTTTTGGTTTTCATAACACTGATCTCTCCAAGTTCTCTTCCTGCCTGTTTGACCAGTCTTTTCTCCTTCTCTGTTCCTTTATCCAGGTCACACCTACTAACCATGAGTAACCATGAGAGTCCCCCAATGTTCTGCTTTTGGCCCTTTTCTGTCCTCTTTATGCACCATTTTACTTGGTGAGCTCATCAGATTCCATTGTTTCAATTACTATTTTTATTCATATGACCCTCAGATCATATTGTCCATCCCTGACTCCACTCCCAACCTCCCGATTCACATTTCTAATAGCCTTTAAGCAACTCATACTGGATTTAAAAGAAATACTGGATATAGGCATATTAAACTCAGTATTGCCAGAAATAAACTCATTATCTCCTTCCTCCCTTCTGCAAACTCTCCCCTTTTCCCTAAATTCCCTAGTACTGTTGAGGGAACCACCCCTCCCTGTCACCAGACTCACAACCTAAATGTCATCTTTGATTTCTCACTCTCCTTAATTCCCTCCATACTATATCCAATAAATTGTCAAATCCTGTCATTTCTATCTTCACAACATCTGGCAAAAACTCCCCTCTTCTCTCCTGTGACACTGGAAACATCCTCGTGCCTGCTCTCAAATATCCATATTTAGACAGTTACTTACAATAGCTTGTTAGTTGTCCTCTCTACTTCAAATCACATCAGTCCAATTCATTTTTTATATGACTGTCAAATGTCTCTTTCAAAAATGCAAATTCGATGGTTTTGGCACTCTGTTTAATCATCTTCAGTGGCTCTCTGTTACCTCTAGGATTAAATATAGATTCCTCTGTTGAGCTTTCCAAACCCTTCATAATCTGACCCCTTCTTCCTTTTCCAGTTTTCTTATGTCTTACTACTCCCCATGTCTCCATAACCCAGTGACACTAGCCTTCTTGCTATTCCTGAAAATCACACTCTGTCCCCTGATTATTAGCATTTGCCTTGGCTTTCCACCAGACTTGCTAAATTTCTGCCTCCTCCTCTTCACCTATGTGCATCACTGAGTTCCTTCAAGTCCCAGATAAAGTTATATTATGCATAAAAAGCCTTCCCCAGTCCCTCTAAATCTTGGTGACTTCCCACTGAAATTAATCCAGTTTATTCCAGTATGTATCTTGTTTGTACCTAGTTGTTTGCTTGTTCCCTCCCCTATTAGACTACAAGCTCTTTAAGAACAGGATCTGCTTTTTACTACTTCCTCTTTCTCCATAGCTTAGTACACAACAAACAGTAGGTGCTTAATACATGTTCACTGATTAATTCTTTTAAAAATTTTATTTTATTTTAAATTATTTTCTTTTTATTTTGCCAAATACTTCCCAATTTCATGTAAAAATTGTAGTACTCTTAAAAAAATTTTGATATCTAAATTCTTTCTTTGCCTCCTGCCTCTCTCCTTTCTTTGAGATGGAAATTTAAAAATTATATATATGAAATTCTGCAAAATATATTTCCATATTAACTGTTTCAAAAGAAAATGCAGTAAAAAAAAAGTAAAGAAAGTAAAAAAAAATGCCTTCATAGTTCTGGATGTTAATTATGGGTTCATTAGTATTGTCTTGGGTTGTGGTCTTGATCATTGTAGATAAGTCTTTGACAGTTAATGATCTTTATAATGTTGCTTGTTAACTATGTAAGGTCTCCTTGTTCTTCTCACTTAACTTTTATGAGTTCATAGAAGTCTTCCTAAGTTTTTCTGAAACCTTTGTGCTCATTTTTTCTTATAACACAGTAGTATTTCATCACAATCACATACCACAGCTCATTCAGCCATTTTGATGATGCCCAGGTGATGGGCATCCCGTCAATGTCTAATTCTTTGCCACCATAAGGAATGCTATAAATATTTTTTGCAAAAATATACCCTTTCCCCTTTTTCTTTGATCTGTTTGGGATACAAATCTAGCAGGTATTGCAGGGTCAAAGGATATGCACATAGTCTCATATTCTTCTCTAGAATGGTTAGAGTAGTTCACAATTCCACCAGCAGTGAATTAGGATCTCATATTTCCATATCCCCTCTACCATTTATCATTTTCTTTTGTGTCATCTTAGCCAAGCTAATATGCATGAGGTGGTATCTCAGAACAGTATTAATTAAAATTTCTCTAATCAGTGGTGATTTAGAGAATTTTTATTTGACTGTTGATAACTTCTGTTTCTTCTTCTGAAAACTGCCTGTTCATATCCTTTGACCATCTACCAACTGGAGAATGGCTCTTATTTGTTTAAATGTGCCTCTATTCTCTATACATTTGATAAATGAGACCTTTTTCAGAGCATCATGCTGGAAAATTCCCCCTTTTCCTATTTTTTCTCTAATTTTGGCTACATTGGATTTCTTTGTGCAAAAACTTTTAAATTTCATATGATCCAAATAGCTCGTTTTACTTTCCACAATCCCTCATATCTCTTCTTTAGTCAAAAATTCTTCCCTTATCCATATATTTAATAGGTGCATTTTTCCATGGTCTCCTACTTTACTTATAATATCACCATTTATGCCTAAATCACTTATCCATTTTGACCTGTCAGAGACAGAATTAGTCTCTAATCTGTGAGTGGCTAGAGCTAAACAGAGTAGTCCAGAGACAAGAGAGTCAGGATTAAAAGAGAAGTTTGATTTTAAAGTGAGGGAAATACTTTTAAAGCAAGGTCACATGTGCTGGGGGCCCACCCCCATTGAGGGGGGAAATACTACTTTAGTGTTTCTAAACCTTGATTTAGGTACTTGTGGATGAACAAAGAATCAGACAAGATAGTGTAGCAACACTACAAAGACATAACAGCAGCAGAAAGGCAAGATAGTCTAGTGATAAAAAACATCCATTCATAGCAGGGCTTCAAGTTTTGGCCTGTTGGTGCTTGCCCAAGCTCAGGAAAGGTAAGCACAAAGGACTGTTGCCATGCCAAGCTCAGGGCACAGCTTGCTTGCTGGGCCTTAACTCTGGAAAACAGGGAGCCTCCTAATATCTTGACAGGCTTTATCTGGTTATATGGTGGGAGTTGTTGACCTATGCCTTGTTTATGCCAAGCAACTTTCCAGTTTTATAAAACACTATTAAATATCTAAAAAAAATAAAAACTGAAATTTTTGCATTAATATTTATTAAAAACTGGTATATAGTTTTCTTTCTCTGTGTTTGCTCTCCATGGTTTAGGTATCAAAACCCTATTTGCAGCACAAAAATAATTTTTATGACTCCTTTACTTATTGAAAACTAGTTTATTTGGGATTAACTGTTCCTTTCCTTGAATGCTTGGTAGAATTCACTTATAAATTCATCTGGTCCTGGGCATTTTTTCTTAGGAAGCTCATTGATGGCTTGTTCAATTTTTCTCCCTAAGATAGTTTTATGTATGGATTCTATTTCACATTCTCTTAATTGGGTAGTTTATATTTTTATAAATATTCATTCATTTCACTTACAATGCCAGATTTATTGGCATTTAGTGGGCAAATTGACTCCTCATAATTGCTTTAATTTCATCTTTGTTAGTATTTCATTTTTTTTTCATTTTTGATATTAGTAAGATATTCTTTCTTTTTAAAAATCAAACTAGCTAGTGGTTTATCTATTTTATTATTTTCCAAAAAAATGATGCCCTAGTTTTATTTATCTGTTCAATATTTTGTTGCTTTGAGTTTTATTAATCTTTTCTTTGATTTTCAGGATTTCCATTTTGGTGTTCAATTGAGTGTGTCAGTCTGTTCGTTTTCTAGGTGTTTTGTTGTTGTTATATTCCCAGTAATAAATTGATCTGTCTTTTGGCTTTTGTACTGAGATACATATTAAGAGATATACATTTTCAACAAAGTTGCATACTAAAGATTTTGGAATGTTGTCTCATTATTGTCATTCTCTTTATTGAAATGATTGATTATTTCTATGATTTGTTCTTTAATCCACCCATTCTTTGGGATTAGATTATTTGGTTTCTTATTTACTTTTAATCTGTGCTTCCACAGTAATTCCTTGAGTATAATTTTGGTCTGAAAGTATTTCTGCTCTGTATTTCTTTGTGAGGCTAAGATACATAGTCAGTTTTTGTGAAGATACCATGTACAACTGAAAATAAAGTTAAACATTTTTTCATTCGTATCCAATTTCTTCCAGAGGTCTATTTTATCCATTTTTCTAAGATTCTATTCAAATTCTTGACTTTTTAAAAAATATATATATATTTTTACTTTTAGTTTTATCGAGCTCTGAGAGGGCAAAGGTGAGGTCCTCCTACAAGTATAGGTTTATTATTATTGCTAAAATCCATTCAATTTTTCTATTAAAAATTTGGGTGCTATGCCATTTGGTGCATTCATTAAGTATTGATATGACTCCATTGTCTATGATTCTTTTTAGAAAGAAGTAATTTCCCTGCTTATCCCTTTTAATTAGGTCTGGTTTTATTTTTCTTTGTCTGACATCATGATTGCTTCACTTTCCCTTTTAAGTTCAACTGAAGCATAATAGATTCTCCTCCAGCACCTTATTTTTATTCTGCCTCTTATTTCATGTTTTTGTTGTTTTCAATAACACATTATTCCATTCCGATTTTTAATCCAGTCTGCTATCAACTTTGGTTTTATGTGAGTTCACTCCATCTACATTCACAGTTGGAACTACTATTTGTGCATTTCTCTGCATCCTATTTTTCTTTCATTTTTTTCGTTTTCTCATTTTTTCTTGTCCCTCCTCTAAAATATGTTTTGATTCTGACTACTGTATTCTTTTATATTTCTTCTTTTGTCACCCTTTCATTTCTCTCATCCCCTTCCCCTGCTACATCCTTTGGATAAGATAGATTTCCATGACCAGTTGAATATGCATTTCTACTTTGCTTCTTAGAATCAATGTAGATGTATGAGGTTCAGCTGTTGTCTGCCCTGCCCCTCCCATTTTACCCTACACTATAAAAGCCCTTTCTTGTGCACCTCTTTTACATGAGATAATTTTCCCCACTCTTTTCATCTCCCCATTCTACTAGGGTATCCCCTTTTCTTGCCCAACCATGCCATTTTTTATACCATCCTGACATAATCAACTGGCGTTCACACTTCCTTTCTATGTAGAATCCCTAATAATGGCAGAGTTCTTCAAAGATACATCTATCATCTTCTCATATAAAGAGGAAAACAGTTTAACATTATTGGGTTCCTTTTGATTTCTCTTTTATGCTTCCCTTTTTTAATGCTTCCCTGGCATCTTGTATTTGAAAGGAAAACTTTCTATCATGATCTTTTCATCAAGAATGCTTGAAAATTTTCTACGTCATTATATATTCATTTTTTCCCATTAAGTATTATACTTATTTTTGCTGGGGAGGTGATTGTTAGTTGTAATCTCTGCTCTTTTGCCTTATGATATATTCCAAACCTTCTGTTATTTTTATGTGATAGATGCTAATCATATGGTCATGATTCATGCTCCACACTGCTTGAATACTTTCTTCCTGGCTTCTTGAAGTATTTTCTCTTTTACCTTGGAGCTTCGGAAACTGGATATAACATTCTTGGAAGTTTTCATTTGGGGATTGTTTTCAGGTTAGAAGTAGTGGATTCTTCCAATTTTTTCTTCTGATTCAATTACATCTGTGAAGTTTTCCTTATCAATTTCTTGAAATATGCTGTCTATGTTCTTTCTTTTATTGTGACTTTCAAGCAATCCAATAATTTTTAAATTATCTTTCTTTGATTTATTTCTGTGGTCAGTTGTTTTTAGAATGAAATATTTCACATTTTTTTCTTTTTATTCTTTTGACTTTGTTGAACTGTTTTTTTATCAAAGAATCATTTGATCTTAGTTGCAGAATTTTATTTTTTAAGGAATTATTTTCTTCACTGAGTTTTTTTACCTTTTTTTCCATTTGATCAATTTTTAACGTATTATTTTCTTCTTTGTTGTGTATCTCCCTTACCACATGTTAAATATCTTTGCATTATTTTCCCTTTACTTTCATTTCCTTGCTTATTTTTTCCCTTTACTAGTCATTTGATTTTGAAAATATGTCTTTATTCTCTTCAGGAAATTCTTGTTGGACTTGTGTCCAACTTGCATTTTGTTTTTTGAGGCTTTGCTTTTGCCCTTTGAATTTAATTTTCTTCCCTCAGTTTGTTTCTTGCTCTTTCCTCTCCCCACAGTAATTTTTTAGGCCATGTTTCCTTTTTGTGACTGTCTTTTCTCATATTTTCCCATTTTATTTCTTGATTTGGAGCTTTATTTTAGTGTTGGGCTCTGTTTCAGACATGGCTGGAGTAGAGGCAATGTCTCATGCTTCAGGGTTTTTGCTTTGAATTTTTTTTTGCACTGCTGTTTTCAGAATTAGTTCTGGAGGTTTGGAAGTTTGGGGTGCCTCCAAATTAGTGAGATCTGGGGAAAGTTGAGGTCACTGCATTCTTAGTCAGTTCTCTGCCCCTTTCTCAGGAAGGGCCCCTGGTCCCTTAGGATTGCAACTTATACTGCTCCTTAGTGACTCTGATCACTTCTTGAGTTCAAAAGCTATACTGACACTACCTCTTGTCTAAAAGTGATCCTCTCTGACCTTGAATTAAGACTCAGAAGACAGTAAAAGCAATGGAGTTGCCAAGCAGTGTCTGGTCCTGCATTCAGTGCTAGCACATGTATCCCTTGTAAACTCTTTCTGACCAGTTGTCATGTCTCTCACTTTCTCTAGTCTGGGAACTCTCAAAGCTGCTGCTCCTTCTGTCACCACCGCCTAGTACCATGACTAGTGTTTCATCCATGTGGGCTCTGGGTCTGTCTCCACCCTCTTGTCACAAATCTCCCTTTTCAAATTCTTTAGTTCTCTTAGGCTTTGAGAATGTCTCACTTTGGTCTTTTGTTGACTCGGCCCCTCTAAAATGTGATTTCAGGTGTTATTTTAAAGTTGTTTGTACAAGAACATTGGGAGAGCTCAGCTGAACACTTTCTTTACCCTGCCAACTCGGCTCTGCCCTTGGAGGTTGAATTTTTTTTTTAATCAGTTTGTGATATCCTTGAAAGTTCAAATTTTATGAGGCTATTGTACCCTTGCCATTCTGAATATATGATTTAACTTTATTATTCTAAAGAGTTTGTGGTCATTTTCATCTAGGCTTGTGTGAGTCTAACTAAGCATATTATAAAATACTTTTTGGTTTTGCATCCACAGCAGCTGGGTATTATTGAGAGTTCTACAGCTGAATATCTAGGCCACTTCAGGATTTTTAAGAATGGAACCCAAAATAGAGAGAAAATATCATTAAAGGGGAATATATAGAGTTTATGGATAAATTAAATCATGAGCTAAACTCATCATGACAACAAGTAACTTTAAGTAATTAACAAGTGAAATGAATATGAAATGCTCAGGATAGTAAGTCATAGACTAATATTATTAGCCTCATTTACTTGAGTCAGTCATTATTTTTGTCTGTTTCAGCATTTTCTACAGGAATTTCTCAATGGTTGCTTAAATTTCAAGAGTCATTTATCCTTTCAACACCAGTTTTCTTTCAAAATGGTTAACTGAAGTGAATACAATTCAATTCAATATTCATATATTAAGTTTGTGCTTTGGGCAAGACAGAGCTGCAGGCCCTAGTGATACAAAGATAATGACTACACTGATAATTATAATACTAGGTAGAATTTGTCAGGGAAAAATGCTCCCAACAGAGTATCCTAGTAAAACATGAAGAAGGAAAGAAAAGTTTAAACTGAGATGGGGTATATCAGAGAAGAGTGCCTCACAAAGGGAATAAAATTTCGAAATGGAGCAAACTTCATGGACTATATAGTCCAAATTATACCTAGACAAGAATCCCATTAACATCTGTGATTGGTCAATGAGCCTTTGCTAGAAGACTTCCTGTGAATGGGGGAGCTATTACAAAAAAAATGCAATAAATTTCTCTCTTATATAACTCTAATTGTTAGAAAGATTTTCTTTCCTTTCTTGTAAGTCTACATCAGCTTTTCATAGCTTCATTGAAAATATGTACAATCTAAGACCAACCAGAACAAGTCTTATCTCTTTTCCTTGTGGTACTGTTCAAGCATTCATGGCCTTTCCCCAAGCCCTCTTGTCTTTTTTCATGAGGAGGGACAAGCAATTCCCAATTATTTCACCTGACTTTAAAATAACATGATCTCAAAATTCTTCACTATTCTGGTTAACTTTCTCTGGTTGTTTTCTAGTTTATCAATGTTCTTCTTAAAACATGGTGACCCTAATTCAGAGCAACACTCCAGATATCACCTTGCTAGGGCAGAGTACACTGTTAGGGTAGCAAAGGATATTTTTAAAAATTAATTTTAATATGAGATTTTAGCAAAAAATCTAATTTATATGTGAAATGAAATATGTACATACACATATACATATATGTATATGCATACACATATACATACACATATATACTTGTACATATACCTATACGTATACACACATACATACATGAAGGATGGACCATGTTAAAGAAAATAGAGGCAGAATAGGAAGGTTGAGTTAATATAATGAAGCTAAAGGTTTGCTTTAAAAAATATCCTATAATTACATAGACATTCATTTCAGTTTTGTCCTTACTATGTCAGAAATTATAATTTCATCCTATGTTTAATTAATACATTATTATTCTCTCTCTTTCTCTTTCTCTCTCTCACACACACACGAAATCTTTGTCTCTCTCTGAATGTCTCTAGTACTGTTAACTGCACTCATTAAAGCACTTACTTCACTTGATAATATATTGGATGGACTCCTTTGTACATAAACTCCTTCTAAATTAAAATAGACATATTTCTGTCCAGGCCATCTTCCCTCAGTCTTCTCTGTCACATTTCTCTGACAGGGTCAGTTACTGTCACTACTGTTTTTCTGTGGAGACTGATCTTCATATCTCAATATATCTCCTTCCAGGGCCATTCTCATCTTTTCCTGATGGAGTTAAACACTTGGATTTTTGTCAAAATCTACCTATTTTTTTATTTGAAAATTCTTCAGGAAAAAGATGGTTTATTCATAAGAATGAGATGTTTGCTTTTTCTTTGTGGCTGTGGTCTGATATGAAGAAGTATTTACAAATAAGAGATGGTCTCATGAAGTGGAGAGAGACCAGGGTTAAGTACTCTCCCCAATATTAATCAAATGACCCTTAACCTTTTGATGTTGTAATGGCAATCTTGGACTGTAAGTTTTCAGACAAATGTGGATTTGCATTAGCAGAGTATTTTTCCTCATCAAAAGTTCCTATAAAAATGAAATCAGAGGTCTAACCTTCCTTAAAAGTTATAAATTAAATATTTATTAAGGGGCAATGAGGCACAACTTTTGGATATCTGTTACCTTAATAAGGAGAATGACAGAGGTAGTGTCATCTTCCTCAGCTATGCACCTTACTCAGCTCATTGCCTCAGAGAGAATTGACCAGTGCTACTTAGAGGAAAAACTAAGCCTTTATACATTATTTAATGGCTGCAGGTCTTCAGCTGGTCTTTTGGATTGTAGAGCATCACCAGCATAAGCTTAGAATATGAAGACTCCAACTTTTGTATATGAGAAATAGTTTTAGTGTTGAGGACTTTATGCCCTTAGCTATAACACTACTGTCAGTACAATATAGATTGTATATTTTAAGTGGATGATAAGAGAATGTATAATCTAAGAATTATAGCAAAATTCTGTAAAATTGAAAGCTTTCTTTGAATAGAAAAAGCCAATTTCGATAAACTTGGAAATGTAAGTACAACTAAGCAATAGAATGCCATGCTGCCACTATAGAGAAATAGAATTAACCTGGTAAACTTAATATGAGTTATGCACATTCTGTACAAATGCAAGTATGTGCTAATGTGTTTATAAGAATAATGTGAATCATATTTTACATTATATATTATGTGGATTTTTTAACCTGGTAACAATGACCCCTAAGGGTCATTATGCAAATCATTATGTTCTGCAAAAGGACTAAATTTGTATTCTCTGGGGGGAAATGATCTTTTATAAATCTAGCAAGAGTAAACAAAAGCATATATACATCTTTAGCTGAAATAATTGGGTAGATTCCCCACCCCACAAATGTAAAGTTAATAATCCATTTAAACTAGATTGGGGTTCATAAAAGTTGTAATTTGAAAAAAAAATGAAGTTGTTGAGATGCTTTTTATTACCTCTCAACAATATTTAGCTTTCAGTTTTTGAATGTGACTTGAGTAATATGATTTCTGTTTCTCAAAACCAATTCTTATGTACCATGAAGAGATTAAAAGCTAACAGACTAAAAATAATTAAAGTAGAAATTCATTAAGATACTGCATATATGTATGTATATGTATGTATGTATATATATATATATATAATTTAGGTATTTACAGACCATTGTGTTTCAGTATATGAGTGGGATTCATATAATTTTCTGATAAAAGATTTTAATGAAAAATATAATCATCTGTAGGTATTTATATGTTGGGTGGGTAAAAGAGAATATATGGGAAACTCCTCAGAAACTTTTTCATGTCATACCAGAAACTTTCTTCTATTTGAGTAATTTAAAATGAAACAGGTATTTATGACTTATTTTTCTTTCTACAGGAATGTAGGACAAAAACATGGAGGCCAAGTATTGTGTTCAAAAGGAATATTCTGCTTATACGAGAGGTTAGAGAAGATGACATTGGAAATTATACATGTGAGTTAAAATATGGAGGCTTTGTTGTTAGAAGAACCACTGAACTCACTGTGACAGGTAAGTACACAAGTTAATATGTAAGGTTTTATTGCATCTTGAAAGTATACTCTATATGGGGGAGGTGGAGGAGATCTGCAGCCTCAAGGACACATGAGGCCCTCTAAGTTCTGAAGTGTAGCCCTTTTATCTGAATCCTAACTTCACAGAACAAATCCCTTTAATGAAAGGATTTGTTCTATAAAACTTGGATTCAATTCAAAGGCCACATCCAAGGACTTAGAAGGCCACATGTGGCCTTGAGTTTGCAGGTTCCCCACCCTTGCTATATACTCTGCAAGTTAGACTTGACCAAATGATAGAGAGAAGTGAATTGGAATTGAAATCAAATTGAAAATATTAAAATGTCACATTCATAGTGTTGTAGAGAATTGTGAAATATGCAGTGCCACAAGCAGAAAATTACAGTGTTCTTATTCACAGAAACTTTTGAAAATACATGAAAAAACGTTTACTTCTTGTGGATCATTTGGTTTCATTATCAAACATATTTTTCTAAGTACAGGTTACTCCTACTTTTATATTCAGTTTAGAATAGCAACTGATTTTTCTTTTACATGTCATATTCCATTACTTAATGATCTGATATATTAGTCTTTGTAAATAGCTAAAGATTTTGTCATCTGAGATACAATAACTGTGAAATTATCTCTGGTATGATATACAAAATCAACCTGGTACAGTTAATGGAGCACTGGACCAAGTCAAAAGAAAACACTCGTTCTTGTTCTGCCACATATTAGCTGAATCAATCAATCCCTTAACTCCTCTGGGCCTCAATTTATCACCTGGAAAAAGGAGAAAATCATGTCTACCATACTCTTCTTATATACATTAGTATCCTGAAGATCTAGTTATTTGATATATGTGTATTGTCAAGGCAATAGTCACAGCAGTGACAGTGACTGTGAATATGCTGGCATAGTTCTGAATCACAAAACAAAACAGACTCTCCATATAGAAGGCAGAAGAAAAACATTCAGATATCAGAAAGCCAAATTCCAGCACCAGAAAACCGAATCCATCAAAGCAACCAAGAAGTCAAGATACATTATCATTACAGGAGATGCCACCATTCCCAAGCCTTTTCCCCACTTCCAATCCTCCCTCACCACTGAGCCTTCCCATAAACACTCACAATTGTAGCTGCTGCTTGCCTGTATCCTCTCTTTCACCACTCTACCTACTCTCACTCACTCCCCCCAGCTCTGCTCTATCCTTCTTTTTCAACTCATTTAGCAAGCTCCTCCTACTACATGTGATTTAGGCTTGCATGTGATTTAAGCAGGTCATATGGACCTGTTAATGGATGGAAAAGATCTTCAAAGTAAGCAAAAGTATACTAAAAGTACATTCAGGCCCAAGATCTTTCTTATCCATTATGTAGGTCAATGGAGCAACTGGTGTCAACAGAACTTTACAGCAATATAACAGAGATTACACAACATAAGCACATAAAAAAATATCTTAGGGTGGAGCTTGAGCACAAGCACCCCATCACTCCCCTCTCGAATTAATGGGGCCCAAAACTTTAAGGTATGGGGCAAAGGTCTCTTCTTTCATAGCTAGTTCCTGCTGTCTCTGCCCCAAAAGGTCCCATTCAAGACGTCAGTTCTTTAGCAGGCATCTGGAGCTTGGTCAGTGCCAGCTCCTAGGGTGACACTTCACAGTGATGGATGGAGTTAACATCCAGCTTAAGCCATCAGACATCTGCAGGCGGAGAGTACCAAGCCTGCAAGAAACAAATCTAGCAAACAAGTTGAACAGACAAAAATGTAAAAAGAAATAAGGAGACAATAACAAGAAGTAGGGTAGATATAGGGTCAACTGTGCTTATGTAATCTATGAACCCACTATCATGGCTTCATTCACTGTAGAACGTATGACTTAGGGGTATAATCTGGCAGTCATCTTCTCCTGAATAAACAACAGTTATGGTATTATCTTTTCTTCTGTGCTATAATTTTTGTAGCCTTTGGAACATCGTCTGGCTTCCGTTGTACCCATACGTGAGCTCCCAATTTTGTTCTATCACTAGAACCCAATTCTTCAGTTCCTCTGCTAGTTATTTCAGGCGGAGGGTCAGTTTTCACAAGGGGTATTATTTCACAAGAAATAATAGTCGTCTGAACTATTCTGTCATTTTTACAAAATTTTATGGGTTCTTCACCTAAATTTTGGAATGTCACAATAATTTCTCCTTGATAATTAGAATAGATTGCTCCAGTTAATACATGTATCTCTCGAGCAGTTAATCCTGATTTAGGTAAGAGACATCCAAAATTATTTTTAGGGATTCTCATACATATCCCAGTAGAGATTTTTCTTATATCCATTCCACATTGTTTAATACTTAGTATCTCTTCATTTCACTACATTTGAAATGTGACCTACTGTCATTTTGAATCTGCATTGAGGTTCTGTAATATAGACTTATGATATTTAGAATTTTGCAGGTGTTTTTCTGGGTTGCATTGTTATGAGGACAAGCCACTAGTACACCTGAATAGGTTCCAGCACAAGTACACATACATTTGCATTCTTTATCTTGGAATAGGGGTCCAATATAATCTATCTGCCAAATCTGAGCTGTAAGTTTTCCCCTTGCTATCTCTCTAGTTACTACCCAAGGAAGAGTTCATTCCTTTTCTAATTGACATATATAACATTCCTCTGCCACTTTTTAAAGAGATATTAATATCTTCATATTGTGCCCACTGGTGTGTCACCTGGACCCCTAAATGATTGGCCATTTGATGGATTCATTTTGCTAGTATTGGATCATCAGTAGGTGTCAGAGTAGGGGTAATATATTGAGTAGCAATATTTGGTAATTGATCAGCGTGTGCATTATATTCATTTTCTGACATGGTGAAGACCACGTGAGTGTCTCCATAATGTATCACCAAGGTAATATTCACACCATCAACAGTGACTATGAATATGCTGGCATAGTTCTGAATTGCAAAATATAACAGACTATCCATGTAGAAGACAGAAAGAAAACATTTATTCAGATACCAGAAAGCCAAATCCCAACACCAGAAAATCGAATACATCATAGCAACAAAAAAGTCAATATACATTACCACTGCAGGGGACACCACCATTCTCAAGTATTTCCAGCCACTCCCCAGTCCCTGCTGGGGCTTTTCCACAAACAAACACTCACAATTCTAGCTGTTTTCTTGCCTGCATGCTTTCTCTCCCTCTGTTCCAAGTACCCTCACTCACTTCCTCCCAGTTCAACTCATTCAGCAACCTCCTCCTCCCACATGTGACTTAGATTTCCATATGATTTAAGCAAAAGCATATTAACAATACATTTGGCCCAAAGATCTTTCTTATCCATTACATAGGTCAGTGGATCGACTGGTGTCAACAGAACTTTACAACAATATAACAGAAATGCCACAAAATAGACACACAAAACAATATCTTAATGTAGGACTTGAGCACAAGCATGCCATTGATATGTTGAAAGAACTCTGCAAAGGGCAAAACATAAGACACATGTGACACATCATCATTATTGCTCACATCAGTCATGTGCAAAATAAATATGCAGAATTGCTTGCATACTTAATTCTAAACTTAAGCGGAAATTGTTCCTATAAAAGAAAAAGGGGCACGGAATGGATTACAACTGGGGATTTGGGGTAATTTAGCCCTTTTCAGAAATGCCAAAGGAATGATAATGATCCATTTCACAATTACATTTAAAATACAGAATCTTCAAAATGTGACAAATTTAAAAAAACCTTGGTACTTTTCCTCCCTATTGTAGGGTTTTCGAGTGCACATTGTTTGTAATTCAGTGGGCAAAATAAAAGATTTTTTTTTTTCTAAAGCACTAGAGAGCTCAGGTATAAAGGTAAAAAATGTAAGGATATTTGACTGTGGTCATCATTTTGTCCTTAGTTGTTATGTACAAAATTTGCAAAGCCTGTTATGGTTAAAAAAAAAACAACTTGACATTTGTTTTTGCAGAGTTTTCTTTTTTCTCATTTTCTTATGAAATATGTTTTTGATTTCATGCAAAATACGACAAGGACAGTAAGTTTCGGATGTCTATCACCTATCTTAATTCCATAATATTTTCTCTGGACATAATTTATTTCCCTTTGAAGAACCTTTAAGAAAATACATTGTGTTATTTTCAATATATTGCCCAGTCAAATGGAATTCATTTCCTTTCCGCATGGTGACAGGTACCATCTTAGAGATACCAATAGAAAAATTGATTGCCACATTTCTTATTTTGGATGAAATGCAGAATGAATGCTCTTGGACCATATTTGATTTATACCAGTGGTAGACAGCTGACTTTTGCAGGAAATGAATGATGGAAACACTTGAGTAATAAATAGATTTTCAGCTTTTCAGTATATAGTAGTTCAGAATACACGCACACATGCATGCATGTATACATACATTTACATACATGTGTATATGGATATATGTATATGGCAAAATATATATCTATACACATATATGTTCAGAGTATGTCATTTATTATGGGATAGTGTCATTAATTGATTCTGTCAAAAATTATGTGAAGAGAAAGGAAGTCTTGGTAGGAGGGACATTTAATTCCTTAGAAATTATAATAAAAGTGAATAAGTGACCATGTGATGTTACCGTAGGATTTTGTGACTTTTTGATGAGTTTTATTTTAAAACATTCATAATATTGTTGCAAAATGACAATGGTTAGGGTAAACATATATAGAATTTCCCTTCATTTTGGAATTCTAATTCTAGCTCTGTCTGGATATGAATTCTGAATTAATACTTGAACGCCTTACTCCACTATATTGCCAAGAGCCTAATGAGAAATGTCTGATAAACGTTAGTATGTTGCATTTCCTTTGTAAGATAGATTGAATTTTCTTTCCTTCTGAAAGCTGCTAATCATTATTGAAGTGGTGTCTCTCAGGTGCAGAAATTTTGATAATTATCAATGTAATGGAATGTGGGGGAAAGATGCCTTCTGAGAAAAAAATAGGAAGCCATTTCTAATCTTTCTTCATTGGCTTATAAAGTCAGGCTAAAACTAACGCTTAGTATTAAACATTTTTTTTTCTTCCACTGAATCTTTGAATATAAACTACTCTGACAGGTATCTTTCAAGTAGTATAGCACAATAAGAAGAAATTTCAACTAAACTCCTTTCAGCAAAATATCTCCTTTACATCCATCAAAGGAAAGAAGTGTTTCCTCATAGCAGGGAAGAAATTGAGAATGCTTCACTAGGAGAAAATGCTATCCAACCAAATAGCATGGAACCTTTATTCTGTTTGAGTTCGGCACACACTGATTTAGGTAAAAAAGATTTGACAATATCCACAATTTTATATGAAAGGGACAGCTGCCTGTTCAGAATTGTGAGTAGTACATATTAAGATGTATTTTAGGTACTAACAAGGCGTCTATTGAATGTGCAAATTTATACATATCAAATTGCTTTAAATGATTTGACACGTTAACATATTTCTCTATGCATATAGCCAAAGGTGATTCCATTTCTTGAGACATAAATCATGTCACTCAGTAAAGCTGCAAAAGTGAATATATCTCTAGATGATAATTATTCATTGTTTTATACACTTTAGTGTTCTGTCCATCATAATCACACTTCTCTAAAAGCGTAACATCCTTTTTCTCCCTCTTGGTAATTGCTTTTCTTATAAAAAACTTTTTAAAGCCAAGTAGAATTTTTTTTTCTAAATCCAGTCATGAATATGATAAAATAAAGTGCAATAAAATTTCCTGAAGAGACGTAAAGTGTCAATGAGATTTTATTATTGCCAGCATTGCTTAGTAACTCATTAAATCCTATACATTTAATATTTTTAAACAGATAGCATGATGACTGACTGAAGTGTACATTATATAAAGTATTATGAATCACATGTCACATGTAAACAGTTATATGTTTATACGGTTTATTTTTTTATATTGATACATATAGACATAAAATATGTATATACATACATGCAAACACACTAAATAGGAAATTAGAATCTATACATATATGTACATGTGTTTGTATGCATATATACATGCATCATAACTGTACACCACATATATCTATCTCTATGGAATGTTTGGGGATTTTGTTTCTTTTTAATAACAAATATTTTATCACAGTAAAATAATATTTTTTTAACATCTAGTTCAGGGATGGGAAACCTGCAGCCTTGAGGCCACATGTGGTCTTCTAGGTCCTTGGGTGTGGCTTTGTGACTGAGTTCAAGTTTTACAAAACAAATCCTTTTATTAAAAGGATTTGTTCTGTTGGATTCAGTAAGAGGGCTACCTTTGAGGACCTAGAGGGCCACATATGATTTTGAGGCCAGAGGTTTCCCACATCTGATCTAGTTTACATCTCAATATTATTAAGTCAGTGGTCAAGTACAAAAATAATTAATATTCCTACTCAGAGGCTGTGTCAATGATCTACAGACTCATTTTTTATAGCATGCACTAGTCAGCCAATTCAAACTCATACTCTCAGCTCAAACCAAATGTCCTACCTGTTCTCATCTCTTGGTTCATGAAAAAACAAAAGGTCTGTGTCATGTACTCAGACTATCAATTCTTCTACTATGCAATTGATCGAGTCTTGGCTAGGAAAGGAGGTGGGATCCCCGACCTTCTGTGAATCACAACTGTATTCGTAAGATCCCTGATGTTGAGCTGAAAAGGACCTCAGAGACCATCTAGTCCAGCCTTCTATTGAAAGATGGAGAAACTGAGGACGAGAGAAGTAAAGTGATTTATTCTGGGTGGCACAGGTTGTACAGATCAGAGAAGGAACTCTGAATGAAGTCTTAGGAGTGCAAGTTCAGCACTCTTTCCTCTGTACCACCATGCCCCCGGCCACCTCATCTTCCCTATTTCCTTCAGTTTCTATTTTCATTCCATTAGACACATGCTTGCTTAAATAAGGAATGATTTAATCTCTTGGAATCTTATGTTTTTGCACCTATATATCTTTGCACTAAAGAGGCTAATTAAGGATGCACCTGTACTCATTAGGTCAGACCAAAAAGTCTCAAGGGAAGGAAACAGGCATTTTTTAAGTATGCACTATGTGCTAGGCACTATGTTAAGAGTTTTACAAATATTATCTAATTGTATCTTCACTATAACCCTGGGAATTAGGTGCCATTTATTTATATTTTAGTTGATGAAGATGAGGTAGGCATATACTAAGTGACTTACCCATGACCACACAGCAAATGAGTGCCCAAGACTAGATTTGAACTCTAGTCTTCCTAGCTCTAGGTCCAGTATTCTGTCCACTGCACTACCGATCTCTGGACAAGATCCTGAATGAGTCAGTCTCTAGGGATCCTAGATATCTTTTTGCATTTCAGCTAATTAAACAAATACTGTAATCATTAGGCTGGGTCAGAGCAAAGGTCCAGGAAATGACCAGGCAAATACCAATATACTTTTTAAATGTTTATATAAACGGTTTGGAATCTGCTTTGAACCCAAGTGACCTATACCTCTTCACCCCAAAAAATAAAGTTGGTCCCCATAGATGTGTTATAGATTTCTTATTCTAGATGATGGGATCTCACTAATTCATCTTAAGACTGTTTACAAATCCTCATGCAAGTTCCATGCTAGTGGCAAAATAGACTTTTATCTTATTGCATATGGCCTCCAGCAGGATGGAAGTGTAAAAAAAAATTAAATGAGCATAGTGTCTAAAGTATTCTCTCTTTTCCAAAACACTGAAATGCATATATTCCTCAACTACTGGTGATGCAAGAAATTACATTTTATTTACTTTCCCTTTACTTTCAGAATGACAAATAGGACCGCTGTGGTAAGCCCTGGGCAGCCTCTGTTTGAGCTTGCCCATGTAGGCACCTGCTGTATTTCCTAAGCAAAATAACAAATTTGCATGCACATTCCATCTTTTCTCAACCTTTCTCCTGCTTTCACTTGTCTAAGATTAAAATTATTGTGAAATATAGCCTACTCCCATCTTCCTCGCAAGCATGTGTATGTGTATGGATGGATTATCATAGTTCATGCTGAAATGTAGATTTCTTATCTTCATGAATTCTTCCAGTAGATTTACATATTTTATTAATATATTTTCCTAAACTTATACATATGCATTTTAGTTGCCTATGGCCTAGAAATAGTCCTTGTCTTAAAAAGACATTTTTTCCTCTATGATTTATTGGAGCTCAATCCAGGAAAATGTTATTTTGCTTATTGGCAAAGAACAAGGGCATTAAAAGGAGGTTGAAGCATAGGCTTTTGAGGGATTTAAAGAAGGCCTCTTCTATATTTCCAGTACTAGAACTAGAGTAAAATTTTGGCAGCACATATAATTACACTTTGTAGGAAGATGCTGTCAAAAGAATCTCTCTCTATTGCCTCAGGGAAAGAGAACATTTGGTTTCAAAAATTCGAGATTTGAAGTGAGGCCAAGAAGACCACTAGGCAAAAATAACTTGTCACCATAACCTGCCATTCACTATTTAAACATCATAGAACCTTTAAATTACTTTGAAAAGTATTTTTGTAAAAAGCTCAGGTCACCTTTGAGATCTTATGGTTCTCTCAGAAAGAGGATCTTGAAGTTAGAGGGATTGAATGAATGAAGCTGCTGGAGACCATTTTAAGAGATTATTGAGTTTTTAAGAAGTTTGACTTCCCATCATTTTCTTCTTGCTGCCTTCATCAAGCTAATGTAAAAGAAACTGAGATTCTCCTTCTTCTCTCTTCTCTCTCTCTCTTCTCTTTTGGAACAGCAACTCAGTTTGTCATTTTGTGCAAATGTGTAAAAGAAAAGAACATTCCTGAAATTTTAAATTTAATTCTAAGCCATTCAGTGAGCACAGCATTTTGTTCATTGTAAAGGTTTCTGGGGCTTGGGGGGATTGACTCTGAAGGGGATTGTAGGGACTGTAGTTTTACTACAGTTTTCTGTCTTTTCTGGCAATGTTTCCCCGCTAGCTATCCTCCTTATTCAACTATTATTGGCCGCTGACAGTACAGATAATGTTTGATCCCTCTTACTCATGCTTCCGTTAAGAACTTAAAAATAGTTACTATTTCCCACATTATGTTGTTTTTATGTCCTCCAGCATCCTGATTTTCCTGTCCTGTGCATTCCCCAGTTACTTATCCATTGTTTCTCTTTAAGTGGAGTCCCTTTTACTGAACACAAAACTCTAGATAGCTTGTAACAAGAATAGTTACCATATATATATACACACATATATATAAGACCATAACTTCAAATAATGTTAACGCTCTACTTCATTAATTAGTCAAAGAATGGATCAGCATTGTGGCAGTCATCATACTCTTTTTTCTTATTTACTATGTTATTTTTCCCAACTATATGTAAAAACAATTTAAACATTTTTTTTTCAAATTTTGAGCTCCAAATTATTTCCCTTCTTCCTCTGTTGAAAAGGCAAGCAATTTGACATAGGTTATACATGTCTTGCCAGGCCTAGAGGCCTGAGGGCTACCCGAGTCTTACCTTACCTCTATCGGAGGTCTTCGGCTGGCCAAACCGGATGCTCGTATGAGAGAAAGGACGTTCCAGAGTCGAACAAGGGTTGAGCTTTATTCAGGTTTCTGGTTAAAAGTGCAGGGGAATTCTTCCTTAGGAGGGAGCGAAGAATCTCCTGAGGAGGCAAAGATCTTACAATAAGAGATTGGAAGTAGAAGTGTAAGTGGGGAGAGAGGGGGAGGGGAGAGAGGAGAGAGGAAAAGCGGAGCCTTCTGTCCTGTCCACTCCACGCCCCTCCGCCCAAGAGAACTTTCAGGCTTTCCTGATGCTACTTAAGCTCTCCAGCCACATAGTTTGCATCTGAATACCGTGCTGTAGGTGTGCCCAGATCTGGGACAATCTCGAGGGCGGGGAGAGCTCTCTCCCATCACGTTTCTCACGGGAAGAGGCGGAAATACACGAGATAGCTCGGTTCACCTCAATTCCCAGTCGTTTCCTGGGGGGGTCTCGTGAGAACTCTAAGATTTAGAAGTTCCCACCTTTACCCGCCCGAGACTGTCCACATGGAATTGAGCTTCCATCCCCAGCAATGTCTAGTCATGCAAACCCATTTCCATGTGAGTCATTTTGTGAGAGAAAAGGAAGACAAAAAACAAACAAGAAAAATAAAGAAAGAAAAAAATGATCTTTGATCTGTATTCAGGCTCTACCAGTTCTTTTTCTGGATATGGCCAGCACCTTTCATCATGTCCTACAGAATTGTCTTGGATAATTGTATTGCTGATAATTAAATAATTCATAGATCATCCTACAATACTGTTATTACCATATACAATATTCTTCTGGTTCTGTTCATTTCATTTTGCACAGTTCATGTAAATCTTTCAGTGTTATTTTTTTCCTTGAGAACATCCTGCTCTTCATTTCCTAAAGCACAATAGTAATTCCACCAGAATCATATACAATAACTTGATCAGTCATTCACTAACAATGGGCATCCCCTCAGTTTTAAATTCTTTGCCACTACTAAAAGATTTGCAACAAATATTTTTGTATACGTAGGTCCTTTTACTTTTTGTTTTTTACCTTTTATGATACAGATCTAGTACTGGTATTACTAGGTCAAAGGATATGCATGGTTTATATTTTTCTTTGGGTGTTGTTTCTAATTGCTTTCTAAAATGGTTAAATCAGTATCCAACTTCACCAGAAGTTCATTAGTTTTAATTTTCCTACATTCCTTCAACATTTGTCATTTTCCTTTTTTGATACATTAGCCAATCTGACAAGTGTGAGGTAGTAGCTCAGAGTTGTATTAATTTGCATTTTCCCCATCAAAAATGATTTAGAACATTTTTATAGGATTACTTTGTCTGAAAACTACATGTTCATGTTCTTTGACAATTAATCAATTGATAAATGGCTTTTATTTCTATAAATTTGATTCAGTTTTCCATATATTTGAGAAATTAAGTCTCTATCAGAGAAAGTCACTGTATTTTTTCACAGTAATAATGATCAACTATTTCCTTCCAATTTCTTTTCCACTTTTATCCTCCTCTCTCTCCTGTTCAGTCTCAAAAATATTTTGCTTCTGACTTTTACTTATCCCAGACTGTCCTCGCTTGTGTTAGTTCTGCCTCTTCCCTTCTTTCTTTCCTCTATGCTAAGATAGATTTCTACAACAAACTGTGTATGGATATTATTTCTTCTTTGAACCAAATCCAATGAGTTATGTGTTACCCTCCCTGCTTCCCCATTTTCCCATCCACTGTAAAATCTCTTGCAGACCTCTTTTAAGTCAGATAATTTATCCAATTCAATCTCTCCCTTTCCCTTTATCCCAGTGTACCCTTGTTTCTCATCCCTTAATTTAATTATTTCTTTTAGATAACTACACCATCACATTTAACCCACACCTCTTCTTTCTGTCTATGTATACTCCTTCTAACTGCACTATTAATGAGAAAGGTTTTAAAAGTTATAAATATTTTCACATGTAGAAATGTAAACAGTTTAACCTTATCAAATCCTTCATGATTTCTCTTTCCTGTTTATCTTTTTTATGTTTCTTGCGCATGTTGTATTAGAAAGTCATATTTTCTATTCATCTCTGATCTTTTCGTCGGGAATGCTTGAAAGTTCTCTATTTCATTGAATGTCCATGTTTTTCCCTGAAAGATTATACTCAGCATTGTGAGGTAGATGACTCTTGATTTCTTTTGCCCTTCAGAGTATCATATTCCAAGCCCTCAGATCCTTTCATGTAGATGATTCTAAATTTTGTGCTTTCCTGACTGTGGTTCCATGATATTTGAACTGTTTTCTTTTGACTGATTGCAGTATTTTCTCCTTAATCTGTGAGGTCTGGTATTTGACTATAATAATTTGGGAGTTTTCATTTTGGGATCTCTTTCAGGAGGTGACCAGGAGATTTTTTCAATTTCGATTTTGCCCTCTGTGTTCTACATTATCAGGGCAATATTTCTTGATAACCTCTTGAAAGATGATATGTAGGCATTTTATTAAAAATCATAACATTTAATTCATTCAATAACTCTTAAATTATATGTCCTGTATATTTTCCAGGTGAGCTGTTTTTTTCCAGTGAGATAGTTTATATTTCCTTTTATTTTTTTTCATTCTTTTGATATTGTTTGATTGCTCCTTCATATCTCATAAAGTCATTGGGTTCCACTTGCTCAATTCTAATTTTTAAGTAATTATTTTCTCCATTAAGCTTTGGTACTTCTTTTCCATTTGGCTAATTCTGCTTTGAGAGGCATTCTTTTCTTCATTTAATTTTTGTACCTTATTACCATTTGGCACATTCTTTTTTTCAAGGTGTTATTTTCTTAAATAACTTTTGTATTTCTTTTGCCAAGCTATTCACTCTTTTTTTCATGATTTTCTTACATTGATTTCATTTCTCTTCTTAATTTTTCCTCTACCTCTCTTACTTGGTTTTTAAAACCATTTTTGCACTCTTCCTCGGTCTGTTCTTGGAGGATTTAGATGCAAGGATGTTGATTTTATTATCTTCTTCTAAGTGTGTCTTTTGATCTTTCTTGTCACCGTAGTAACTTTCTATGGTCAGAATTTTTTCTATTGTTTACTCATTTTCCAGCCTATTTCTTGACTTTTCAATCTATGCTAAAGTGGGATTCTGCTTCCCAAGTGGAGGGGGCACTGTCTCAAGCTTTAGGGCTTTTGTTTGACAGTTTTCAGGAATAATTCTGGGAGCTGGTAAGTTTTTGGCACTCCCAAGGTGTATAATTTAGGGAGAAGTGTGTTTATTACCTTCTTATACTGTGTATTTGTTTGTGAGCTACCACTGTCACTTTTTTCAAACCTGGAACTATGACCAGGATCCCTGCTCTCCTGCAGGTGCAAGGTCTACTGTGTTAGTGTTCCTTCTTGAACTGGGACTAAGACCCATGACTATGACCAAGAGCTAAGTATGGGCAATGCAACAGAGTGTTCCCCTTCATGTCAGCAAAGGGACCTCTGTAAACCTCCTTCTGACCCTTTGTCTGATCCCCTCTGTGTCTGAACCCATCTGTGGGCTGAGAAGTCTGGTGCCACTGTTGCCACTGATTCAGTGGCCCTGAGGCCTGTTCCTGGTTTGCTGGAGCATGAACTGTGCTCTTCTCTAACCCTGTTGCAACAGACTTTTCCTGCTCACCTTTTAAGTTATCTTGGGCTGGAAACTGTTTCATTCAACCTTTTTGTGGTTTATGCCACTCAATAATTTTCTAAAGTCATTATTTAAAGGTATTTGACTCTCTTGGCTCCACCTCCATCATATTCTTTTAATATTGAGTTTTTGTTTAATGAAAGCATCTGTTCCTTCCCCATAAAATAGTGGTAAGTTCCATCTCCCTTATTTTGTAGCTGAGCTTTTATTGTTTTTTCTTTTTAACTAAATTGATCATTGAATATTTTTTCCTTTTATGTTTCGTCTTTTCTTTATTTTTGTCCCATCATTCAGTGATGAGAATTATTTGAATTTTGATTGTCATATGCATGTATGTGTGTATATACAAATAATATATATACTTATACATGTATACATATACATATCTGTATACATTTATATGTATTCCCTTGAAACTCAGCTTAAATAAGTTTTATACTGTTGTCTTCAAGCAAAACACTAACAAAATATTGAATAGTGTATGCTCTGTAACCCTAAGGAACCACAAAGTGATGTCCTTAGTTTGGCAGTTTGACATGAATTTATTAATCAACATTCTGTGTTTGTTACATAATTGCTTTCCTGATTAATTAATCAAAACTCTTGTATGTTACAAATAAAGTTAATTTTTCAATCATTTGGGTAACTTTTTTTTTAAAAAGAGGTAAACTTCAAGAATTTTATGAATAGTTGTATCAAATTCCTATAATTTAAATCTCTATATTCTCTATAACTGTGGTGTTCAGTTGATTTACATTGTTCAAAAAGCTGAAGAGAAATAATTCTGTCAAGATTTTTTTTCTTAGTGATCCCAGGCCTTTTTATAATGATCATTTACAAATTGGTTAGGTTCCACTAAGTGACTTTTAGAGACCCTTTTAGTTTTAAATTTCATATTATAACCACTTCTTACTACTCTAAGTATTCAAAGAGGATCTACTTTTTTTTCCTTAGAATTTTATCAGGTATAAACATCATTTTCACCAGTCTGTATTTTTTTGCAATTCACTTTTTCTCATTTTTTGAGTGATCAAGGTATTTATCTCTAGCCTTTTCATGCCTATTTGGTTTTACATGATTTCTCAAAAATCATGCAGATATTGGTTTTATAACAAGAAAATATGTCCAGAAGTTGGTTGATATTATGGTTACAGGGGCCATATTTAAGAAACAATTATTGGTCATTGGTTGCTGACATGCAGCAATAGGAGTTATATTCAGTGACAGGCCATACAAGTTCATCTTGAGGACATGTTCCATTCAATATATTCATGTTCTATATAAATGATGGAAAATATTCTTATTGAATTCACAACAAATGGCCATATTTGTAAAGAATAACATTTAGCATTAAAACATTTTTGAGTTTTTTTGTGCAAAGACCTGTAAGGGTTTATACATACATAATTACAGTAAATTTGATTAAATTCAGTGAGCATTTATTAACTTATTATGTGTCATACATAATGCAAGATGCTAGGTATGCAAAAACAAAAATAAAAATAAAAATAGTCCCTATTCTCAGGAAGCTTATATTATTGTGGGGAAAAAATAAGCATTCACAAATAAATAGATAAAATATATGGAAACTATATAAAAACCAGTTAACACTCAAGACTGTGGCAACCAGGAAGAGTCTTCTCCAGCCTTTCACTTAATTTGAGCCTTAAAATGAGCTTATGACTTCAAGATTAGAGTTGAGGAGGTACAATATTATACTGTGTACAAAGGAAAGGAAATAGAGCTGTTGGCTTAAACATTGCAGTACGTGAGGAGAGATAATGTGTAATCACTCTGCAAAGATACTTTAGAGCCAGATTATGAAGATTATGTTAGGGCAGCTAGGTGTTGCAGAGGATAGAGCACCAGTGCAGGAGTCAGGAAGATCTGAGTTCAAATCTCACCTCAGATACTTGACACTCACTGGCTGTGTGATCTTGGGCAAGTCACTTATCCCCAACTACCTCATCCTGGGTCATCTCTGGTCAGTCTGATGAATATCTACTCACTGGATTCAGATGGCTCTGGAGGAGAAGTGAGGCTGGTGACCTGTACATCTCTCCCTCACTCAAAACAAAGTCAAGTGCAAGTCATGTCATTATTTCTCTTATGCCATTGTCTTCTTTGGCAGTGAAGGACAAACACACATGAAGGATCTTATATACCAAACAAAATTCACAATTTATCCAATAGGCAATAGAGAACCAATGACCTTTCTTGATCACAAGAGTGATTTTCAAATCAATCTTTAAGTCACATTAATTTGGAAGCTATGTGCAGGATAAATTAAAGAGAGGAGTGGTTGTACACAGGTAGATTAATTCAATACTATTTCAATAATTCAGGTAAAATGAGAAGTGAACCTGAACTCTGATAGGTGAGTGTAGCAATAGAGATATGGAGGAAGAGATAGATTCTCATAGAGAGAGAATGATCAAAACTGGACAACTCATTTGAGTGGGAGAGGGAAAGACAACAACAGTGAAGAATTAAAGATGACTTCTAGGCTAAGAAGCTGGATGTTTAGAAATAGAAACTGATTGACTGATAAATGATGCTTGTTATTCAACGGTTGTGTGACCCCGTTTGAGGTTTTCTTGGCAAAGATACTGGAGTGATTTTCTGTTTCCATCTTGTATCAGTAAGCACCCGAACATTCACAGAGGGCCCTGCTGTCACAGGTCTTAGGTCTGCATTTACAAAAGGAAAGGCAACTTTTGAGGGATCAACGATCACTTTAATCCAGCACATGTATCATCCATTTAGTTCAGAGGGAAAAATCAGCAGCCTGAACTTCAGAAAAAATACAGAGAAATCAAAAGTCAACAGACATGCTTCCAAAAGTCTGACAGATCAAAGACAGATCCAACTATCTGGCCAGAGTTAGCAGAGAGGGAAGCACCAACAGCTGGGTTTTCAAAGCTGGGGGCTCCTTCATGGCTTCTCAGAGTCTTGTCTGGTCAAATACATCCAGTCAGTAAGCCCCAAAGTAAAACCTCACCGTCAGAGTATTTATACATTATTTTAGAGCCAGAGGGCATCACAACCCTTAAGAACCAGTGCCCCATTAACAAAAGGTGTGGGCCTTCCAACAAACCTTCCCAAACCCATTAATGGGGGGGAGGATCTCTAATCACATTAAAATAATTAACAATACAAATACACATACTATTTCTAGTTAAAGAAACTCTTGTTTCTGTACTTTACTGATAGTAAAGACTTTTAGTTGATAAAGGCAAGATTCAAACAGAGGCACTTGATTATACTAAAACAAAAACCTGAAAACATCCTACTTTGCTTACCATCACACTTCTCCAGCTCATTTTACAGATGAAGAAACTGAGGCAAATAGGGTTAAGTGACTTGCTTAGGGTCAAAACAGCTAGGAAGTATCTAAGGCTAGATTTGACTCAAGAAGGTGAGTGTTTCAGACTCCAGAATGGATACCTTATCCATCGTACCACCCAGATGCCCTTGAATGATGGTACCCTTAACAAAAATAAGGAAGTTAGGAATGGGTTTATATGGAAAGATGATGTATTCACTTTTGTATATATTAAAATTTGCCTCCAGGATGAGATAGCCTGAACACTTGGGGGTATGTGATAATCTGTACCAACAAGCTGCTTTAGACCTATGAAAGAAGAGGGGATATATTTATAAATTATAATAACAAATATAACATTCTAAGTGCATGACATAAACTAAATGCTCTTAGAGTTTCAAAGAGAGAAAGAACATATTCATCTAGCAAAAGAGGAGGAAATTTCATCTAGGGAGAAGCTATTGAATTGAGTTTTAAAAATGATTCCACTAATCAATTGTGTAGATAAAGAGAAAATAGGCTAGGTATAGGAACAGTGGGGTACAATTTTGGAATGGCAAATAGTTCATTATAAATATAGGAAGGATGGAAAACTTTAGTTAGTACGGAATTGTGGAGAATCTTGAATGACAGAATAAAAAGTATGAACTTTTCTTGGTCAGCAAGAATGCATTAGAAAGATTGATCAGATACTCATATAAAAGAAGCACTGGTGGGGGCTAAAATTGGAGAATGGTTGAACATTCAGGATTTATTTCAGGAAGTCAGGAAATTTGTATATGTATTAGGGTGATGACAGTGGTAGTAGGAGGAAAAGATATATTTTAGGGGAGAAAAAAGAACTTGCACATACATTCAGTAGTTAGCTATTAGAAGTGGGAGGTAGGAATGAGAAAAATATGAATCTAGGCCTTAGGCATGGGTGATAGGGGAAGGATGGTGCCATTAATGGAAATAAGAGAGTCAGGAGGCAGAACATATTAAAGAAAAGAAAGTTAACAAGGTCAGTTTTGCAGCTATTAAGATTGGATTGGTGGTAGCGATATTTCTAGATCGAAATTTTATGAATACGTATCTGAAGTTCAGGAAAGACTTAAGAAATGTATATACAGATTTTGAATTTATTCAGTATTACTTATTATTAATATTTATTATTCTATTAAAGATAACAGGTGAAGCCATGAGGGTGGACAATATAAATAATAGAGAAGGAAGAATGAGGTTGAGGTCAGAAGTTTAGGGAACACCTACATTTAAAGGACAGGAAAGTCTTAAGTCACCCAATGGAGAAAAATTCCCTAGCTGTAAAATTAGTTAGACTGCTGAGCAAAGTTCTGAGTACTTTTTCTTTCTGGGGAGACTATGGAAAAGAATGGAAAGTAAGTACACCATTTTAAGTGAGGTTCTGTCCAGAGACAGGAGAATGAAATCAGGAGTATCTGTAGTATCATCTTGGATAATTATGCTGAACACTATTGAAGCCCAGTTCTTATTAGAAAACAACACATAACATGTTTCTGAATTAAACTATAAAAAAAGATAAATGATATTATCAAATTTAAATTCCCATATTTTAGAGGTCCTGCTTTTGATTCCCTGTTAATATGCAATTTAAATAATTCAAAGCTAAGTCTAATTCTTCAAAAAGTGTGCCAGTGGAGAAATCGAGTTACTTCAGTTATTAGGGTTGCTATAGGTTAGGCATTCATAGTTTTTGACATTTGGGGTAAGAAACATTTTCTATTACATTTCATCTCATACAAAGACACAAAGATTCTTGACTCCAACTGAAATATCTTATGCCAAGAAAACTCAAAATTATAAACTGCAAGTCATTTGCTTTCTTATCCTTATAATTTTCAGCACAAATGTTCAGGGAAAGGGCATTAATTTATTGAATATATTTCTTCATTTGATACTCTGGTTCATGGAACTAAATTATATTCAATATCTATCTTCTTTTTTTGAATTTCTGTTAGTGAATTCTTTTCTCACACCTTGGTCATGTTATTTTCTGCAAGAGTGAAAAGCACAAGAAATCAGTCAATTTCTTCTTCTTTGTCATGATAAAATCCTTGAATGATTCTGATCGATTGAAAACATGTCTAATGCTAAGGCTGGGATACAGATGACTGTGAGATTACATTCAGAGATAATGTTCATTTTGTTTAACTCTAAAGGAAGAGAATGATGACCTCAAGAAAGCAAGAATGCAGTCTTATAGAAAATTTCAATTTAGTCAAGTCTTTACAGTTGGCATAACGATTTCATAGAGTTAATGTAGCAATTTATTAAAAAAAAAACTTTACAGCAAACCATGTTGAATTTATATTCATAAAAGAGTTGTCTTTCTCTTTTTTATGGAAGAGGAAGGCGAGTCACAGAAAGGTTAAGTAGCTTTCAGTCAAGGTCGCATAGCATGGCAGTGACAAATTCCGGAATAAAATTAATTTCCTGAACCTAACTCCATGATCCACTCTACTAGATTATTAATAGCAAGACATACTTGTTTTTATATTAGCCCTGTGGATCGATTACCAAGGAAGATTTACCTTTGAAGTTCAACAACAACAAAGTCACAGAAAACCAAGTTTACCAAGAGGTCTTTAATTCTTCTGTCACCAGTGTAATAAGATTCTTTGTTTTGGGTAATAACCCTAGGAAAAGGTTTCTCCCCAAACCCTGGTATTTTCTTAGGGACTTATAAATGAGTAGGAATTTTCACTGTTAGGGAAATTGATAGGTCATAATAGACAAATGATTCATCAACTACTGGCTAACCTTTTCCCAATGTGTTTCTCCACGCTTAGCCTGAAGAGAGCAAACACAATTTTTCAAAGTCCCATGACCTTTTCCATCATAAAAGGACCTCCTGATATATGTTCTCTGTTGGCATAGTCTTCAAGAACAAGGAGTCACCACTTCAATGACTCTTTCCCTTAGGGTTAATTCTAATTAATTTCATTTTTTATAGATTATTTTCATCTTTCCTTCTTCTAAGTCTTAATCCAATGTCTCGTCATGGCATGGGAGTAACATCAGGTTTTAAAAAACCAAATGAACAGGATATGCTATCTCACAGGTCCTACCTAGCCAGGAAAAATAAAACAACAACAAAACTTCTATATACATACATACATATATATATATATATATATATATATATATATATATATATATATATATATATATATATATATATATATATATATATATATATATATATATATGATTTTGGGGCAGCTGTATCTGCTGTGCGAGGACTAGACCGATGAATTTCAGAGAGAGTCATTAACTTTTTGGCCACAAGACGATGAACTGTTTTGGCCAAGGAAGTGATTGCTGACCATTGACCAAATTATAGGTTATTTTGTGGAGATGGAAGTGCCTACATATATGAAAATATAAATTATTGGAGTACTTTGCTCTTCACTATCTCTGTTTGGTATTTCAAGAGTAACTTTGAGATGTAATAAAAATTGATTCAGTTTTGATGCTGGAGAGAAATAATGATGTTAAGTTTAGTAAGAATGAGTTTAATCAATTTAATTTTTTAATCCTGATCTATAGGTCATTGCAAATACCAAACGACTTCTTAAAACAGCATTTCTAGTGATAACTCTCTAGTTTAGTGTGACATTTATTACCATAACGTATTATTCCATCACTCAGGATATTCAAGACATTCAACTCACAATCATTTTCTTTCCATTTGAAGCTACTCAAGAAAAAAAACTTTACTAGAGTTTTTTAAAGGACAACAAAGTATCTGAAGAATCAATCATTAATATTTCTTTTCAATTGATGGGAATTATTTTCAAGGATTTTATCGCGGAGTATCTAGAGCATATGGATTAGTTAAACCTTGTCAAGTTGGTGGCAGTAAATATATATAAGCACATGTATATGTACATGTCAAAGAAACTAGTACGGTGTTAAGTGCCTGTCACTAAACCCTATAACAATTCCTATTTACTATTAATAATCTATGACAAGATAATCAGTTTAGGATTCAATTAGACCCCTTACTGCATTTTATACTGATTTGTGAATTTATCTCTACCAGGGATAAGCGTATCTCTTGCCTGAGGACACTGATAGATCTCAGACACTGTCTTAACCTGGGCCTTCATGCATTGGTAAATCTCTTTTCCTGGCATCTCTAGTCCTCTCAATAGACTTCCTTCACTTTTCCTCTGAAGGTGTCATGGAGGAAGGGTGTCAGTGCAAGAATGGGTCCAACTCTTTAATTAAATAGAAGACAAGATAAAATATTTGCCTCTAAGGAACACAAGGCATTTATAGAAATCCTGATTATGAAGTAATACTTCAGGTGAAAAATCAGTGTGTGCATACCCTGTAGTAACAGCTTATAGATCTTTAGCATTACAAATGTTGCTAAAAGAATGTGAAATTAAAGAGAACAATACATGGATGAAGCAATTCTTTCCCAACTTTCCATTTGAAGTTTCTTTGTTTTACTTTAGAACTAATGCTTTGAGAACCTGATACAATTTAGTTCTGCCATTTTATTTCATGGGATGCATGACAAATGTTATTCCAAAGAGAGAACTTCTGTTTTCTCCTTTTGTTTGTTTCTTGTTCATTGTGCAATGCTCACATGTGTTGCATGTTTTTTTTTCTTTTTTTTTCCATTCTCAATGGCTTCACATTTGCAGATTACAACATAGTGTTTGTATGGCAACTTGTTATTGAGTCATTTCAGTCATGCTCAACTATCTATGACCCCATTTTGGAATTTTCTTGGCAAAGATATTAGAGTGGTTTGCCATTTTCTTCTCCAGCTCATTTTGTAAAGGTAGACATGGATAAGTGTCTTGCTCGGTCACATAACTAGTGTCTGAGGCTAGATTTGAAATCATGAAGATTAGTCTCCCTGGTTCCAAGCCCAGTGCTCTATCCACCATGTCACTGAGCCCAACCTTTGAAAATCTTCTATCCAATGAAGTACACGTTATTTATCTCCTAGCAAACTTATTGGGTCCTTGCATGCTCTTAAGTTAAATCTTGATCATAGCAGATTCCGTAATATATACATGTCTTTTGTATCTCATTTACCAGTGGAGGCACTGCATAGGAGTCAGTAGTATCAGGAAGACTTGAGTTCAAGTTTCTCCTAGGGAACACACTAGTTCTCTGGATAAGTCACTTAATCTTTCAGTATCCCAAGCAACTTTCTCAGATGATAAGTTAAATGTAGTTATGGGAGTTTCCTTTGCCAATAGAATAAAGGGTCTGTTCCAAAATAAGCAAAAACTCCCTAAAGCATGTAGCAGAGATTGAAGTATGCAGTAAACTAATAGTGCTTCAATAATGTAATTCTTATTACATTTTTTAATTTTTATTGATTCAAGCTCTCTATCCCTGTAGATTCTGTACTTCCTGTGATTTGGTAGACTGTCTTTGGGAGCTGCTATTACTGGAAAATTCATCATCCTTTGACTAATCTAGTGATAAGCTTCTCTGAAGTTAGTTAGACTCTTCTTTGGACAACAATCTGTCACTGGAACAGTATTCAGAGCTCATACATTTTGCTAAGAACTTGTGCTCCGTCAGTATTTTGTTATAATTGGAGTAACAACCTAGAGTAACCTTTGTGACACAGAAAGCTTTAGATTAGGAGTTTAGTTAAGAAGATAGTTGACATGGCTGGTTAATGATACTGGCAATGCGTGATAATAATGTCAAAATAACTTTCCAACAGGTGTGTCTGTCTTCCTCAGCCTAGGCTATCTAGTCTTCTAATCTCACTTGTTCGCAAGTTTTTCAAGATTAATATTGCCAATAAAAATTTCTAATCAGATTACACCAGAGCTTGAAAGTCTTCAGTTCCCTCCCAAGTGAAATTCAGATTCCTCAGCCTTGTATTCTAGCCCCTCCACAAGCTTTTTTTCAACTTGTTGTTCCAGGTTCATTTTGTGTTAATTCCCTTCATGTGCTTATACAGTGTAGTCAAAAGAGGATTATGCTTAGCATAGAAAAACCTGTGTTTGTGTCCCAGTTCCAACATTTACTGGTTGTGTGATCCCAAACAAATCACTCAACCCTGATGAACCTCACTTTCCTCCTCTGTATAAATAGTAAATATGTTACTTGACATACAAGACTGGACTTAAAATGCTTAACTGCAACCAAATTCAATTACTTGCTATTGCACAAATACATTTCAAACTTTCCCATTTTATTAACATTCCACTTTACTCCTTGTTTCCTAGAACTGAAAGAACCTGTTCTCCATTTACTTTTTCACTAGTTCTCTTCCTGCATAGACTTCAAAGTGCAGACACTTAAGTCACAGATATAATCCCACAGAATTCCTCTTTTGTTTTTAAACTCAGGCACATGGTACAATTATTGCACACCTTTACCCTTTCTATTGTTTTATAGTCATTTGTGTGCTTTTTCTTATCCTCCCTATCACATTATAAATTTTGTGGCAGCAGAGATTGTGTCTTATCAATAATCAAATTCCTCTTATGTACAAAATGCTTTGCACATAATATCTTTAATAATTACTTTAATTGGCTTTATCCAATTGAATCATTAAATTTGCAAATAGCTTTACGTCCTAAAGGATGTTGGTTTTTTGTTTTGTTTTATATACTCATTCTATACACTATTAGATTTTCCTGGAAATTGTTTCTAGGTTAATATTTACATTTTCTTTAAAAAAATGATGAAAGTGAATATATCTTGGTTAGGGAGAAAGTATTCAATTAATATATAGGGAATATTACATTTTTTCAGAAACATTTATTTTATCATTCTTACCAACTTTATCTTATCTTAATATATCAAGCCATTGCCTTGTCTGGTTATATCTTATACTTTGTAAATCAAAACTATTATCTGTGAGTGTGTTTAAAAAAGATATAGGTGAGTCCCAATTCAAGTCTAATTATTTGTCCATGTATAAGATGCAGTAATACTAGTGGATCAATAATTAAGCTTGAAGCAAGACACGTTATAGTAAATCTTTTATGTTAATTTTATATTACTAATTTATAGAACTCAAAAATCATATTTCAATTTAAAGCATATTTTGAAAAACCTATTTTAAAATGACTACTTTATGCACTGTTTTAACCATCAGCTCAAAGGTTTTTAAAATAAACATTTCCTTTCTTATAGTATGTTGGCCTTTCCAGCTGGACAAGCATTGATTTTCCCATATAACTTATGGAGAGCAAGTCAATATGCTTTTATTATATGCAACTTCTCTTTGTCTTGACATCAGCACAATTGACTGAGTACTCAATACTGGACATGTTTTAATAGTTAAATTCCAATGTAATCAACTTAGAATGGATAAACCTCGGGTTTTCTACATTGTTCCATCCATTTTCAATCCTAGCATTTAGGATTCTAAATTTCTGCTTATTAGCTTGTTTTGGATGATCAGCTTTAAATTTGATTATAGATTTAAAAAATCAAGTAAATGACATAAGATGCACTAAAAATCTTAAAATTTATTTTACTTTGTTTTAGAATTCTATTTTTAATTGATATAAAAAATCCTATATTTTGAAGAATATTCTACTACATTTTTGTGAAGAAAAAAATTATAACATCAAATCCCTCAGTTAAACGTATAAAGTTACCAAACACGAGAGGAGAGAAATTGAGATAATGAACGATAACCTCTGATTGTTCAGCATAGCATAAGAAAACATATCAGCATGATTTAATTAACAACTGTCTTTGGCATCATGTAGCTGAAGCTTAGATATGCCCCTGGGCCATTCTTTATTTTTTAGTTAGATGACAAGCTGACACAAAGTTCTGACATATCCAATTTTATGTTCTGTACCAAATTCCTATTATGTCTAGTAGGCTCAAAGGTAGATTCAATAATGTCATTTTTACAAAGTTTGTTGTGAAATAAATTACCTTTATCTTTAAAAAAAAATGAGTGGAAAAGAAAGCCAAAGGTAGACTCATTATAAAAAACGGAGTGATTATGTTTCTGTATGGTATTTTTTTGTATCAGTAAAGCATGTCCTGTAATTTTAATGTGTTTGAAACTAGCAATGTTTAGAGACAACAAAATAATATGACTATTGTGCTTTCTTATTGTAATCTCCCTGATAGTTTTTTATGTGCTATGGTTACAGAAAAGAAAAGAATAACATAGAGAATTTAGAATGGATTTTAAAAGATTACTAGAAATTTACACACACACACACACACACACACACACACACACCAGCTTTATACCACATAGATCTTAGGGGATTTGTGTTCAAATCTTGACTCTGAACTCTATGACTTATTTGTTCTGTGTCAAGTCATTTCACCTCTATGGGTCTCTTTCCACCTCAATAAAATAGCCATTGAAGATCATTCTAACTCTAAAATACTCTCACACTAATAGATTTATCATCATATTAAATCCTAACAACAAAATTATGAATCGGATAGTGCAAAGAAACATTGATTTGGATCTAGTTGTCTCTAAGATTTTAACTCTTGTATCATACTTAAAAAAAAAGATTAGTGAGGCCAGTGATTTAGATGGTATATGTAAATACCAAGGGAGGAAGTTCCTTCTGTTGATGCCAATTGACTCTTGTTCTGTATCTTATAATCTCAGAGAGAGTTTGGGGTACTGAGAGGCTGAGTAACTTACACAGTGTCACTTAGTATGTTTCAGACATTAGACTGGAAACCAGTTCTTCCTGATTCTTAAGCCTGCTCCTTATCCATCACACCAGACTTCCTTTCGTGTTGTGTATGTGTGTTTAATCCCTAGCAGACACCATAAACAATGAGAATACATTTTTTTCATTTATGTAACCCACTATGTATCACATTCTTTCCATATAATTGAAATTTAATTACCATTTGTTATTTGAAGGCAATTGCATTATATATCTTACTACCAAAAAAGCATTCCCAGTAAAATGCTTTTATTAAGCTATGAAAAATATAAATCATCAATACTCATTTCACTCATGGGAATTTTACTTAACATAAGAGAGAGCAAGTTTCCTGCTTGTGGAGTGTGGAAATTGCATTAAGATCCAGAATGTTACAGAAACTCCTTGATGGGATTTCTAATCACTCAATGAAATCTGGCCTGTCTGGGTGCATAGGAAAGACTACAGGATGACAAATGCCTAGAGAACAGATTTGTAAATGCATTCATTTGGATACTCTTTAGAACGTGTCCAATTCTATGTGTATCTGCCACAGATATTACAGATAGACGACTTGAACTCACAGTTGAACAAGGGAGTATGAGATGGCTTTCAGGAGAATACAACTTTCCTTGATGACATCAAACTTCTCATGAAAACAAAGGACTTTTATTTTCATTGTTAACATTCTATCTATATACTGTATAGCAAATAAACATGAAACACAAACTGCCTTTGGAGAAAAAGAAATTAATAGGATTCAGAAGACAATGAAGAAGTCCATGGTTTATATGAGCAGCCTGCAGTTAGCAACCAATAAGTAAGTTTGAAACACAGCATTAAAAGATGTAATCCAGAAATTGTATGAAAGGAGAATATAGACTAGTCTTGTGACAAGATCAGGAATAATAAGTAGACAGTTATCTATTGATGGTTACATACAGAGTTACCCCTATAACCTTATAATGCCAACAGAAAAAGTGGAAGGCTTCCAGTATGTTGAATATGCTGGTGATTGTTTTGGAAACCATAGACATCGGTCAGAGAGGATGGGCATATATAGTGGGGTTTTCATTTGTATCATTGGAGGGAACTTCATCCGAGTGTTGAGGAAGAAAAAGAAAATTACTTGACCAAGATCAAGGAACAAAGCTGGTATTAGAACTTAGGATTTCCCATTTCTAGTCCTAGGACCCTCTCCACTACATAATGTTACTTATTCCCTGACAGTGACAGATGTTGAATAATAGAATGGATTTCTTTTGATATTTTCTAGAACTATCTTTAAAAATCACACCAAATTTGGGGTATAACCAAGCCAGAGGTAGACTTTCCAGATGACTGATAAGCCCATATTTTATACTGTATTAACTAATGACTTACTGATACTTTTTAATGGCTTAATATTAACATTTTACTGATAATACTATTGGTAGTAAGATACACAATGCAATTGTCTCCTAAAAACAACAGTTGGAATGCCATCTACCCTACCGTTGCACCCCAAGACAAACTAGACCTTGTAGATGAACCCCATTATATGTTTCCCTCCCCTCATTAGAATGTGAGCTCCTTGACATTAGTGTCTAGATGTTCTGATTGTATCCCCAGTGATTAACACATGGTTCTGAACATAGCTTTGGTCTAAAAAGAGGGTATTGCATAATGGCAGGTTTGGGTATGGTTAAAATATTCTTAGTATTTTGTGTTAAGAGAAGTGAATTTAAATTTGAAAGATTTAGGTTCATATATCCCCTGATTTCTGCTAAACGTTGCCATTTATGTGACATTGGATAAGTCATATACTTTCCAGGCCTCAATTTTCTGATCTCTATGAGGAGGTAGATAGAATAGATGATTTCTAAGATTTCTCCAAGTTTTATAGACTATGATTCATGAATCTTATGACCTTAGGATGTAAAAATAATTTCAGAAAAAATGTACAATTAGAGTACAGTTTTTGTTCACATATTTTCATTACATGAGATAAGCTTCTTATTCATTTCTGCTTATTAAAACTTTCTTCCAATTGATTGTAATTCATTTTCTCCAGTTTTCTGGTAACAGTACATACACACATACATACAGAAGATAGATACAGATTAGAGATATAGATATCATGGAAAATACACTTACAAAATCACTCATATCATGAATGAAGCTCATAGACTTTGGATTTGAAGAATTTAATATTGTTTATAGACCAGTCTTTATTTTAAGAAGCAACAATATGAAAAAAGAAACCCTGAGACATCTAGCATCTGTCTCCTTATTCGTTCAGTTCCTTAGGTATTTAAACATTTTGTTTCATGATATATCGGTTATGATTGGAAGCACATATGTGCATTTTCAATTGAGTGGTAGCATGTTGGATAAATGTCTAAAGACAATGAAGCATGTGTTGTTTTTAAAGAGTAACTTGTAAGCACTTGTATGTAAGAGAACTTCTGAATGTCTAGGAGGCTCAGGCGTCCTTCCATCAGATTTTGGAGTGAACACATAAATATGGGCTCATTACTTGAACTGAAACTCAAAAGCATTTCTAGGTCACTATTATTGAGACAATGCTTATTAGTATGTTGTGATGTCAACTCTTCAACAACAGTGAAGTCATCTACATAGACATACACTTATCTGTCTTAATATATGTAAGTGTACAAATATATATATACATATATGCATATATATGTGTATGTGTGTGTGTGATTATGCAAGAGGTCTCAAAGACACTTTTAAAATATTGAAAAAAGATTGAAAACAAAGCAAAATTGATGATTTTGTTACTTCTAGTGTTAAGTATGATCTAAACCAATTAGTCATGTGTGTAATTGGTGCCATACAGGAAAGAAGAAAAGTAAGAAAATGATAGAATTTTTTTAAAGTCATGTTTGAGATTATGTAAACTACAGTTATTAACTGGGTAAGTGGATAAAATAGTACTAAGCTTAAATAAAGTTAAAATACCTGTTAAAACAATGACAATTGCAAATTGAAAATGTCATTAAGTGGTTATTAAATATTATCTAATTACTATTATCACATAGATAATACCTATTGTACTCAGATAATCAATTTTTCTTTGCTTTCATTATTTTCTTGCATATAATAAATATGGTCTTGAGATCTCTTGCCTAACCCACTATATATGATATGTGTAATTATGTACATACACGATATATGTCTACATGTATAATGTGACATATGTCTTTATATATTTGCATAGACATATACATTTCCAGTAAGTAATCTGTTAGTGAAAAAAAGAAATCTTATAGAAAAACATGAAATTGTACTTTGTTAAGTAAACCACTCAAGTATTGCAGTAAAAAAATGGAGTTTGTTCTTTAATTATAATACTGGTCTATCCCATTTACATAAATATGCATTTCAATCAATCTCACTGTAAAATAAATTTTGGTAAAAATAATTTTAAAAACTTTTCTGTCACTATAGGGAAAATTCCAAATATTTATTTAAAATTATTGATGATAAAATAATAAATTGTGATAAATCAATCAATAAATAAGCATTTATTTAGCTCCTCCTGTGTTTTAGGTCATGTGCCAAGTCTTAGGGATACAAAGAGAGCAATGCTCTCTATCAGTGTCATGATATAATTTGAGTTTTATATTTTCACCTGGTTTTACAGCCCTCTTAGATTTCTGTATCAAGTTTAAGAACATCATTCCAGCACCTCATACACTAACTCTAACTAAGGTTGAGAGTAAGCAACAGGTCTCAGATTCGTTGGTGACTCAGGGTGATATTCACTCCAAGCATATGAAGACTTTCCCCATTGCAATAGACAGATGAGAACCATTTCTTTCAATGGCCATCAAAGTGGCTGAAGCAGACCGTGTAGACTGCTTAGGACTTGGTCAGACATGGAAAACACCAAAGTCTTTCTCTGAATCCTAGGCCACTGCCAGTACTCTTGGTTTTGGTAATGCCACTGTACTTTGATGACTCTGGAGGAGAATGAGGCTGATGCTTCTGTGTAACTCTGCCTCCCTTTTATGTAACTCATGTGCAACTCAAGGCATCACCCCATGAGGTTACTGGTCCTCTTTGAAAACTAAGCACTAACTATTCTAACTTAAAATAAATTCAACAAGCATATTTTAAATATCCTCTATTAGCAAAAAAAGTAGGCTATTAATGTATATTCAATCTTGAATTGTATACCTAAATATATAGTGCACCTTCATACCTTCTTGGCAGAGATGGAAAGCTCCATGTCTAGAATGCTACAGTGTTACATATGTTATCAGCAATGGTAGATGTGTTGATTTCTTATTGTATTTTTTTTTTGATTATAAGTGGTAATTGCCTGGTGAGATGAGGAATAAATCATATGCTCAGGAGAAGAGGTGATGCAAAAACAGAAGGAAATAAGAAAAGGATTTTTAAAACATAATTCACCTACCTTGAATAAATATTCAAGGGCACCACCATCAATGAAAGTAATGGCAGAAAATGAACAAAGATGCCTGACAAACTCTGAAATACTCAGCTATCCTGTGGGAATCAATCTAGGAAATCTAGAATATAATTTCCTATCTATACTTTTATTTTCTTGTAGTTAGGTATAGCGACTTGCCACCTACACTTTTCCTCTGAGAGACTGACTTTTGAAATATTTGATTCATTTTCCTGTGGTGTGTTGATTTATTTTTTTCTGATACAAATAACAGTATTTTCACTCATCTTAAAATCTTTTTCTTTAGGGAAAATTTGTATTAATATTATATGCTCTTATGGTTAGGTAATTTTAGAACTTCACAAGAAATGGTGTTAGAATCTTCCACTTAGTATCTGTTAGAATGATATTTCCTGTTAAAATTGGACCTCATGATGCCAATAACCTACATTCCTTTGATTAATATAAAATAGACTATGTCTAACATACCTTTGTGTATTACTAAGTAAATCAATCAGAATATGATGAAAAGACAATGTTTAGGGCAAAGAAAAAGTGAAAAAGGTGATGATAGAAATTGAAGAAATCAAAAAGCACCTAGAAATGAATCAGTCACCTTTGTCAAGTACACATGTAGGTCCATGCATCATTGCCTTACTAGTAATAAAATTATTGTGGGCTTAATGATAAGGAGATGAAAGTCAAAATGACAATAATTTTCCTTTTCCCCAACTCCCTATGTTGAAATTAAGTGAATAAGGTCATTAATGTATACATATGTACATACATACATATAATGTAATGATTTTGAAATTTAATTTTGAATTCCAGTTAAATTTGTTTTGAGTTGAAAGAGAATAGAAAGGGTTATTTTTACAAAATAAAGGTTCCATTCTGTTTTTTCATTTACATTTTAAAACTTCCATTTGTGTAGAACCCAAAAAAAATTTCATCCATTTTTAATTAATAAAACCTTTCTTTTGTGACTACCTCTCAGGTGATATCTGAGACAAAATTTGGTTGTGAAAAATTTCCTAACAAGCAAGATTAGGATGAGGATGATGATGGTGGTAGTAGTGGTAACACTACTTCTACTACTACTACTACTACTACTACTACTACTACTACTACTACTACTACTACTACTACTAATTGCAATCACTTAAAGTGGTTTATTTACTTTTTTTCTCTGTTACTGTAAATACAAACTGTGAAGTGAATTAAAAAACAACAAAAAATATAAGTAATAAATAATAATAAATAAATAAAAATAATAAATGTAAAAATCCATCTTTTGGCTACAAAATCGAGTTCATAGTAGTATTAAGAGGGGCATTTATTTAGTTCTTGAAGATTTGCAAAATACTACCCATACCTTTTATCTTTTTGAACACTACAAGTTCCCCGTGTACTGAAGAATCCTCTACCCTGCTGAAACCTTTGTAGTTCTTGTGTGAGGTTTATCATAGGATTGTTGTAAGCAAAGTACTTTGCAAATCTCACAGCGCTATTTCAGTTTTACTACCATTATAAAATACATTCAAATTGGGGGGGAGGGGGAATCAATGTGATAGTGTACAAGTTTCTTAGTTAAAATTTTAAAAACCATTGGTAAAAGACTTTTTTTCTCTATTCAGCATTTCATTGGCCAACATGAAGTTAAGACCATGGAAACTTTTGCTTCTCAAATTTTAATTGCAGCTGCAATTTCAATCTTGTAGGGAGCTACAGTGACAGAATTCCCTTTAAAATTCAGATCAACACTTGGGCGCCCAGCCCTCCATATACATTCCCACACTTAACCCTTCTCTAGGCTGGCCTCTAACCCTTCAAAAAAACTCTCACTTATGAAAATGTCATCACTCCCATCCCCTTGAAGGCTCCAGGGAGGTTGCTTTCTGCCTCCATATTGCCTAGCTATTGACAGAATTCTTATTTGTTTGTTTCGTTTTACTAATACTTGTACAGATCTTCACCTCAGTCCATCTACCTTAGTGATCTCATCTATTCCAATGGGTTCTACATTCATCTCCGTGTGGACAGTTCCCACATCAACATGTAAAATGACAAACTGTCAGATAAGATCCAATTCCTAATTATCAATGGCTTAATGGAATTTTCAAATACCTATATTAATCAACAAATATTTACTAATATTTTCCTTTGCAGGTGCACTGTCCTAAGCACTATGGATTTAAAGACAGAAGCAAAATAAATAAATAGATAAATTTCTTGTCTTTGAAGCGGTTAAATTCTATTATATTCTAATGGGGAGACATTGAAATATACAATTACATGCATGATATTCACATCATATCCTAAAAGAATAGAACCCAGATGCCCCAAGTTAGTAGTGACCACTTCCTGAAAATACCTTGCCTATGTTTTGCAATGAATTTTTGAGCTACTGTTTCCCCTCAATAGAATGTAATTTCCCTTATAACAGGGACTATGGCACTTAATTTTTTGTGATTTTATTGCCTGGAATAGTGCCTGATGCTTTAAAAAAATGCTGATCTATGTCACAAAGGGTAGTTTTTACACCAATAAATTCCAGGTAGATAGATTTTTTAAAATGCATTTGTACATAAAATAAGTATATGCATGCTTTATTATTATTATTTATTACCTAAGATCTGCATAGTGCTTTAAGGCTTACAAATAGCTTAACACATTATCTCATCTAATCTTCACCAGAATAGTGGTACGTGCTAATATTATTCCTATTTTACAGATAAGGAAACTGAGTCACATAGATGTCAAATGACTTATGTAGTCATATAGCTAATAAATTTCTGAGATTTAATATGTACTCAGCTCGTCCTAGTTCTAGGTCTATCATGCTGTACACTGTATCACCTAGTTCTCTCCAAGGTGCCACATATGTGTGTGTACCAGGCGTATCAGTGTGATTTATTTTGCTTTTTATTTTAGGTAAAAATTCTAGGTTTGTAAAAAAAAATATTGTGGCCTATAGGATGTTTATTTAGGAAAGTCACAGTTGTCCTTCAAGCATGAAATTAGGGTGAACATACCAAGTTATCTGTTGCCCAAATAGTGACTCAGGAAAGCAGTTGTTGGCTGTAAGTTAGGCTAAATAAAGCTCAGGTTTTTGTATATGCATTAATATATTTTACATGCATAAAATTAAACAAGAAAAGGTAACATTTTGTCTTATGCACACATTCCTTTCCATATTTTCTCTTCCAGGATAAGCATGGTGCTTTCATTTTTGTAAAATAGCAGAAGGAAGAGGAGAAGGTGGGGATAGACAAGGCAATGATATCTAAGCTTCTTTAAAATATCATAATTCTAGGATTCAAATTTCATTTCGTCTGCTTGGGGGATTAAGGAGGAAATGAAAAAAGCAGTAGTTGTCATAGAGTATAATTCACCCTTTACAATGTCCTTGGGAATAGTATTGGATAAGGTACTAGTTATGACACTAAATAGGTGTGTTTCACTTTAGGCAAAAGATACATTACTGAAAAGTTGATGGGAATTCAAACAATCATTCATCTTATTTCATTGTAAATAAAGAATTCCACTGAAACATCAATTCATTCAAAAAGGTCAAAAAATTTGCACTGATTTAAAAATTTAAATGTTTAAAAGAAAAATGATTATTTTCTAAAACTGACCATATTCAAAATAAAAGATTATATATAATGATAGACAAGAAATCTAAAAGAAGCCTTTTTGTTCTTGCCTAGATCATTAAATATTGCAATATCTTTTATATAGTAACTATATCTCTGGTCTATTCCCTTTCACAATTCTCAGCTAAAATTTCTTCTCTTTAGCCTTGAGATGCATGTTTGTCTCTACTTGTTTTTCTTTGTTTTCCTTCTTTTTTTCTCTTTTTTCAAATCAGTTATTTGCTGTTTACTCAGTATTTAAGTTTAATATGACACTTAAAGAATTGGTTGCATCTTTGTACATATACAGATCTTTTAATATAATATGAAAATTTACAGCTATTGATATGCACACATACATATATAGACAAAATCAAGTTCTCTGGAAAGGTGATATATGGAGCCATACCATAGTGCCCGAAAGGAGGGAAGCACAAAGATAATAAATGCATCAATAAAGAATTATTACTGTATGGTGTTTTCTATCTAGGAGTGTTGTCTTCTGGACCTACAGGAGTATGTAGCACCTACATACAAGGCAGATAGTTTATATACCTGTGGGTCACTGGATCTGCTTGACACCAACCACTGAGACTATGCAAGTCATATCCAGCATCATATGGAAGCTCCAATAGGGTTTCACAAATAGTCATCATTCCGTACTATTCCCCATTTCTAACTTTAGGAAGTAACAGAGTGTGTTTTCAGGTTTTACATTTCTGCTGCTCAATCACTAATCAGAGGAAGGATTTAACCTATTTGAAAAATGCATCATGAATACCTACTAAACCACTGTCATGTTCTCTTGATGGCAGCACATGAAAAGGTTTTAAAATTGCAGCTTCTTCTGGATTCCCCAAAGAGTATCTGAGCTCTTCTTTAAATGGCCCTCCTCTGGATTCAGGTTTACCTTCACCATATCTGATTCTGCCCCAAGATTCATGGAACACTAAGGAAGACATCCTCATGAATGCCATATAGGTCCTTAATCATGGTGTAAATTGGATGCACTCTCCTAAGATTCTTCATAATGCTTTCTGCCAGATCTGCCACAGTTAAGTCAATGGTCCCAGAAGTGTAGACCTTCAGCTTGATCTCCTTATTAGCACTTTCAACCACCTATTTATGAACATCTTTCCAATTCTCTCAATCAGCATCACTTCCCACAGAAGGATTAAGATTCTTTAGAAACACACAGCCAAGATTTACACTGCTCCACACAGGAACTCTGGAGTCTTCATGTTCCCCAAGGACCCATCCATGACAACTTGAAGAACAGACATCAAGTCTCTCCCCCATTAGGTAATGGAAATGGGCCAAATCCAGATTGTAACCACTTCCAATAATACGGTTTTTAGGAAAGCCACTTAGCTTCTAGGCCACTAATGTCAAAATACTCACTGGACTAGAAACAATAAACAGCTTGCAATTAGAGCTGTAGTTAACAATATTGGGAATGATGAATTTAAAGATATTCACATTTCTCTGGAATAAATTAAGGTGACTTTCTCACTCCTGCACATGTTCCTCAGCAGTAAGAATGACCAAGTTTGAGTTTGCAGTCACACTTTGATCTTTGTCAGAAATAATCTTTGGTGTTTTTAGGAAAAGGTGGCAATGTTGGAGATCCATGCTCTCTCCCTTGAGTTTATCTCAAGTAGGGTAAGTTCATCAGCCAGATCCTTTGTTAAGATATTAATGGCACATGCCATGCCAACTTTACCAATCCCAACAATAGTGATCATATTCTGGAAACCTGGTCTTCCTTTAGGACATTCAAAAATCAAGCTGATCCTTGACAGTAGATGCCATTTTGGGGGATATGTGGAGGGATATCGAGGTTGCTGGTCAGGCTGCGAAAGTTCGGAGTTAGATGTGAGGTTGCTGTTCCCAGGCTCGCACCAGGGCTTCTGCCTTCTTTCCTTGATAAAGGATCCTTGCCTGATACTCTTTGAAAATTATTTTATTTGAAAAAACCTCACTAATGAACTCCTGAAGCAGTTCTTTCCACTACTATGATTTGGTATGATCTACCATTTTGATTTCTACTATATCAATATGTTTGGATGAAATTCAGCATATTTTCTATTCATTGGATTTACTTGTTTAAGAAAATACCGTGTTATTGACAGAAGCTCACACCAGACTTAATGCACAGCAGTAGGAAGAAATAGTAGAACAGTTGAAAATTTAAGATAAAGTATTTTATAGAGGAGAAAGAATTGATCTTGAAGTCAGATGAGACAAAGTCAGATTTAGACAAAGTCTTTGACAAAAGCAATAATAGTTTTTGAAAATAAAATGAGGATGTTGATGATCCATAAAGTTCTTCCTTAGCCCTAAGTTCTGGGGTCCAAAGAATCTTTCTGAATTTCCTTTTCCTTTTCTATAAAATGAGAGTGTTAGGTTGATCTCAAACAACATTACATATTTCAAGTTCTGAAATTTTGTTTCAAGGAATATAAGCAAATTTCACAGTGCTTACATTTGTTACTCTATCTAAATGTCACATTTATGGTTATTTCATCTTAGGTGTAGAGCACAATATGAAAGGTGATTTTCTGGATGTATTAGGGTTGTTTTAAAGCAAGTACTTAGCTTAAATTACTGCAGAAATGTGGGTTGTTATTACAAGCAAGTAAAAACTCAGGAGGAATGATATGACTGCTCTCCATTTGTTCTGGAGGCAAAGGGCTTGAATAGCTAGTCTCAAAGTTCCTTCCTGGTCTGTGATTACATCCACAGTGAAATTAAAATTTCTTCTTTAATTTTCTAAAATTTTCTATAGGGAGGGGAAGCATTAGTTAAAAACATGGCTTCCATAAGTATGTTCTCATACAAGATATAAAAGAGAAAAACAAAATTTAAAAAAAAAAACTGGAAAGAAGGAGGGGGTAGCAACATTTTAGAAGGTTTAGTGATGAAGGCATCATTAACCAGCAGAATTTAGAAATATCTGTTATTGCAGAATCATTGATAAAATAGGAAGCAAAATGTCCTAAGGTTTAACAAGTAACTTATTCTGTAATGATAATATTCTCTGAAGTGCAACATTTTGAGTAGCATTTTTCATCCTGTAGCAACATAATAGAAAACTATATTAGGAAAGTTGGTAGCATTAGCCTCTGACAGTGATATGTTCAGTGAGGGACAACATGACTTAATAATGGAGCAAGTATTGTAGTGAAGAAGACTTGAATCCTGACCCAAAGTTCTTCATGTTGTGTCTGTGACCCCGAGTGAGTCAGTTCCTCAGTTACCTTTCTAAGAATTTGAGTTGAAAAGCAGATTCATGAACTTAGTCATCAGGAGTTCCCTATAGCAACGAAATCCAAAGCCCTCAAATAACTTTCATTTATTGATTTCTCCCAAAGTTAGTTCTATCTTGAGGCTTTTTGAAAGTGCTGAACCAACAACTAAGGGTTTGTGTTTTGCTTAATTTCGGATGATATTCTTGTTATTTGGACCTTGAAAGATGCCAAAAAGGCAGCTGTATGTCATGCCTTGGACTGTTATGGACTGGACATGCTTCTTCTTTCAGTTTAATTTTGGAATAGAAAGGATAATCTACGGAGAAGAGAAATTTATAGGGAATTTTATGCTATCATCCCTGGTTCAATGGACCATGGAAGAACTGGTAACATAATTTATGAATTTTTGTTGCTGTTCAGTTGTTTTACTCACGTCTGACTCTTCATCCCAGCATTTGGGGTTTTCTTGACAAACGTACAAAAATAGTAAAAGATTGCTTTTTTCATCTCCAGATCATTTTGCAGAAGAAGAAGCTGAGTTAAACATGGTTAAGTGACTTGCCCAGGGTGACACAACTAGTAAGTGTCTTAGGCCCGACTTGAACTCATGTCTTCCTGACTTCAGGCACAGCACTTTATCCTCTGTGATGCATAGTTGCTCAGCTTATGACTTTAAAGACTATTATGAAGTTTTTTCTTCTAGCAGTCTTGTTATTAGAAAACATATGAATAAAAACATATCAACATTCTCTACTGGAGCTTTACACAAAGCCCTCTGTATGAGATTAAGGACACAATAATTAAATCTCTTTGAAACATAAAAGATGTTTTTGGTTACCCCTATTTGGATATTTTAAAAGCCTATTTTTCTCTTTTCTTGACCAAAAATAAGACTCAACTATTGTCAAGGTAAACATATTTATTTAAAATCCTGATCCAATCCAACATTTATTAATGGCTTGGTATATTCCAGGAATTTTACTAGGCACTGGCCACATAGAAACTCAAATGAAACAATCCCTTACCTCAATGACCTTATTTTCTAATGAATATTCTAGTAATATATGAAGTTTAAATATGAAATAATAGTTCATCACCTGAATCATTGGTCAAAACTGCAATGTGTTTCTTTGATGAAAAGAGCTTAGTCATATGGTTACAAAAGAAAAATGAAAACGCAATTCATAGTACTTGATAGAATTTTAAAAGAAATTAATTTCAATATGAATTCCATTATTTTTGAATTGTAACTTGACTTCCGTTTATACCAATATAAAAATAGCAGACATATGGGAAAAGCATAAAAGAAATTCCATTTTGATAAATCTATAGATTTATTTCCCCAGAAGAATATAGTGAGATACAGCAAAGCAATAACCATAAGTTATTGCAGATAAACTTAAGACTAATTAAGAATAGGGTGAAAATTCTAGAAAATTAAAAAAAAAAAAAAACAATTACTTGATCTGTATTTCTAATTAACTGATCTAATACTATTTTCCAAAAGTCACAAACATAGCGGTGATCAGTTACAGTCCAGTGCTATAGAGTCAAACAATGCAGTTTTCTACCATCTTCATAATCATATTGTCAGTACAACCATCTTACATTGAACTGTCTTCCATCAACTGAATGCTGCTTTCTTCTCATTGGCTAGTCCCAGAGGACAGGACCAGGAACAAAAGGCAACAGTTCCAAAAGTGGTAAAATGAGTCATGTTTAAGAGGAGAAAAAAAAACACCTTCCTGAAAATTAGAGCTGCTAAAATGTGGAATGAGCTCCTTTGAAAAGCAGTAGCTGATCCTTCTAGAACAGGCCTGTACAACATATGGCCAGCAGAAAAAACATAGGGCTGTCAACTGTGCACTCTCCTGTTTGGCACATGACTCACAACAACCAACCATTGTCATTCTGTCAGAGTGTCTCATTACTTGGGTATATTTTAATGGAGATTTCTTTCTTTCATGGGTTGAACTAGATGACTGCAAAAGCCATTGACAACTAAAATTCTATGATTTTATGATTTTTCCATAGGCTAGGCAATCAGATAACCAAACTTTTTTTAGAACTACATCAAAACGTAAGACATGAGCTTTGAATAACTGCTAAATAGGATTTTTTTTAAACATATCAAGCTCAAAAATGTTAACAATTAAAACATGGCAATATTTTCTTATTTTGTACTTAAATTTAAAATAAACTTAAAAACTCAAAAAACTATTTAATGAATGAAGAAAAATAATAACTAAGAGACAAATATTTTGACTGTGGAAATGCATGCATGTGATAAAATATTAAATGGCCATCATTCCTGTACATCCCTCCCTCATATCATGGAGGAAGAAATAATAGTGGGTGTTTAAAAGCACATAGTTCTAAGGTTATATTCTAATATGAATTAACTCTTGGCATGTTTTTATATGATCTTTGTCAAATAATTGAGCTGATATGCTTCCAGAGGAAATAAATAATATCTGTAGTGCCATTTTTACTGTAAATTAAACCAGAAAGCATAAGGAAATTGGAGATAAATAGAATATCTGTTTCTAATTAGAAATAGAGGGGAGGAAGAGCTGCCAGGGTGGCATACCTGAAAGCTACATGAAAATTCATTTCACGACACACCTAATCATCTTACCTGGCAGTAATCTCAATGAAGCTTGAGAGGAAAAGGATGCAATTCTGTTTCATTCAGTAAACTTTTATTAATGATTAACATATGAAAAGTACAATATTAACATATATGAAGTCATTGTACCTGCTGTTCTGTGCTGTGGAATATTACTATCCATTCTCATTGAAATCTGTAGGGTGTTTTTAAAGATTTATTTAACCATCTATAGTTTAAAAAATTAACAAAATAATTTGTACATAATAGGCCATGCAACTGGATAGACAGTTCATTGAGTTACCCCTTCAATGTTTGTATATAAAGGCAGGTACACAGTGCAAATAGCTAGAGTACTGGTCCTGGAATCATGAAGACTTGAGTTCAAATCCAGCCTCAGAAGCTTCTTAACTGTTGGACCCTGGACAAATCACTTAACCTCTGTCTTCATTTCTTCAGCTTTAAAACAGGCATAATAACGATGCCTACCTACCAAGGTTGTGAATCTCAAAGGAGAATATATTTAGAAAGCATTTAGATAGTGCCTGGCACTGGTAGGCAGTTATGTTGTTGAATCATTTTAGCTCTAACTCTCTGCGACCTCATTTGGGGTTTTCTTGGCAAAGATATTCACATGGTTTACCATTTCCTTCTCGAGCTCATTTTGCAATTTTAGGAACTTGGGCAAACTGGGTTCAGTGACTTGTCCAGGGTTACACAGCTAGTAAGTGTCTCAGGCCAGATGAGTCTTCCTGCCTTCAGGCCCAGCACTCTATTCTCTAAGCCACCTAGCTGCCCATTAGGCAACTTTTAAATACTTATTGTCCCCATAGATCTTAGAGAGTTGTTGAAAATGGATAATGAACTCAGCTCAAAAATGAATGTTAATAGGTCAGTATATAAAATATTTGAAAATTATGACATACTTTCAGTTCTAATAAACCATTCATTGCTAAAAACTTGTGTGTGTTTGTGTGCATTTGTGTATCTATGTGTGTATGTGTGTGTGTATTTTCCTGATGATGATAAATACATGTGAATCGGAAAAAAAGCATAATCTGAAAAATACGTTTAAATTTTATCAGGTAATTACTATAATGAATCATCCCAATAAGTTATTCTATGTAAAAATTCATTTATATATGTAATTAGAAATGCAGATTTATTATAATATTGCATATTTACAGGGTTTCAATAGCACCCCACTGTGGGCCTACGAACTTTGAAGTATTCCGTCTACCTTTATCTCATTCCTACATTCATCTGTTCATATTTCATGTATTTAGGGTAAGAAAATATAATGAATTTATTTACAGTAACTCTTCAGTATTACTGAAACAAAGTGACCTTGAAACAAAAGTCATCATGAAAAATAAATATGGAGAAGATATGAAGGAGGAAGTCCAAATATACCCAATTTCTGGCCAACTTTCTAATTCTACTTAGGTTCATCTTGAGTTCTTTTCATTCGAAGTAGGGTGTTATTATATAAGTGATATCAGTTAAGTCAGTTTTCTCTCTGATTGATAACTATTTTGGGACAGGGCAGCTAGGTGGTGTAGTCAATAGAGCAGTGGGTCTAGTTAGGAAGATTCATATTCATGAGTTCAAATCTTGCTTCAGACGTTTTATTAGCTGTGTGATCCTGGGCAAATCACTTAAAATTTCGCCTCAGTTTTCTCATATCTAAAATGATCTAGAGAAGAAAATGACAAACCACTCCAGTATCCTTGCCAAGAAAACTCATTATGGGGTCATAAAGAGATGTACATGACTTAAATGACTAAACAACCTCACTTAGACTTATCACGGGTAGACTAACATGGGAAACACAGATGCAGAAAGTAGTATGCCCTTGAATTATTCCTTGTATCTTTGCTGTATATCGTTTTCCTCCTATGGCTAAGTAAAACTTTTGAAAATTGTCGGTCTATTTGTTTCATTTCATTTCACTCCACTCCTGAGCCTAAACTATCTACCTAGCCTAAGTCAAGCTTGAATTGTTATGTTTATTGATCACAAATAATTTACCTTTTTTAAAAGCAAAAGAACTTCATATCCTTCTTATTTTGAATATGATCAAGAAATAGTGAAACTGAAAATCAATGATCATATTGTAGATTTATGTAACTTCTTTCACTTATCAGCATATTCTGACAATATCTCATTAATACTTATGGGACATTCTTCAAAAATACAATATGTAACATTAATTTCAATTTACACATTAGGTTCATAAATGTCATTTTTAAAAGATTTCCTCAATCATGTAAATTTAGCTACAATTTTGTAAATATAAATTCAAATTTAGAAGTTCATTTAAAATACATTGTTTTCCCCTTTTAAAGAGTTGTTTTGCTTGTTTCTAAGAATACTAACAAAACAGCTATCCTAGTTTCTTGCTGATACTTTTTTCTAATTTTTAATTCATAAAGTCTAAAATTTTCCATAAAGCTGAGACCTGGTTGTACCCTTCTTTAGCCTGAAGCAATTTTCACAGCTGAGTATTACAACCCCTGAAGACCTGACTGCACTGGATCTGCAAAAAGTTTTAAACATAATTGTATTAATAGACTTCTGTGTCAATGAAACAGCTACCCTACTCTTAACAAAGCTCGTCTAAAGAGTGTCACAGAGAAAAAGAAAAAAAAAAAACAGCTCATATAGCCTTCGCAATGGGGGAGTGAGAAAATCAGACTTTTCTATAACTGCTCTTGACCTAAACTTCCATTATCCAAAAAAATCACAAGTTAAAGATATATTTAAATTATCCCAGCACAGAAACTACGCTCTGGGACATAGTTACGCAGTTCCTGAAGATCATTAGCTCTTCCAAGATATTATTATAATACAGTAGAGGCTACAAACACACAAGAAAATGGAAATACTAAATCAAGATAATAAATACCTAACTTTAGTGTTTTTGTGGTTGTTTTGAACATTATAAATAATGATAATCTCACTTACAATAATTATTTTCATGAAACCAGTTTGAATTTCTAACATATTCCACTTAAATTGTTCTGGTTCTTTCATACAAGTTTCTCAGTAAACCTCATTCTGATTCAGCTTTTTAAAAGCTTCATCTTGTTGAGTTTTCCTGATCTGGCATAGCTAATATTGTTAAACAGTTATTTGAAATTACCTGACAAATAGCTCCATCTGAAGACAGTTGGAGCACAAAGCTTAGAGACTTTCTTCCAGCAGGGGACAGAGGAGTGATTCTTTATGTGCTTTTGGGTCAGCTTTCAGCTGCTTGGGGGAGGTTGCAATAATGTTAGAGGAAGCTACAAATATCTCACTCATTGCTATAGTACAATAGTACAATAGACTGCTAGATTTGGAATGAAAGCACCTAAATTCACATCCTGATTCTTCTCCTGTGTGAGTGTGTATCTATCACAACTTCTCAAAGCCTCGCTTTCTTCAATGTAGAGAACAAGGAGGATGGCTTCTTGTTTTAGTTCAGTAATGTCTGACTCTTCATGACTCATTAGGGCAAAAACACTAGAGTGCTTTGTCATTTCCTTGTCTATCTTATTTTACAGATGAGGACACGGAGGGAAACAGGGTTCACCACCTTACCTTCTCCAGAGGATGATTAGGTCCCCTCTCTGATCCTTCAACTCTCTAGATCAGTGGTCTAGGTTACTTTGTTGTCACAGGGTTCAATTAATTGGATTGCTGTTCTCTTTTAAAATGCAGATAATCTTGGCTATACTAATACATTGGGCAAAGTGGATAAAGAGCTAGACCAGTAGCCCGGAAGAGTCATTGTAGCGAGTTCAAATCTGGCCTCAGACACTTACTACATGTGCGACCCTGGGCAAGTCATTAATTTGCCTCAGTTTCCTCATCTATAAAATGGGCTGGAAAAGGGATGGACAAACCATTCTAGTACCTTTGCCAAGAAAACCCCATTGAAAGAGGTCCGAGTCATGAAGAGTCAGACATGACTAAAACAACTGAATAGTAACACACTAAATCATCCTTATCCCTATATAAATACTTTACTGCTTTAATTTATCTGTGATCTCATCACTCAGTCCTTTGGTGAAGATCATAATCCACTCACTCCTTTTCTTATGTGATTCTTGGCCCAGATGCCCTATCGATCTAATATACTAAAGGTCTTTTTTCCCCATGTGTGTTGAATTAGTACTGAGCTTATCCATCCATTTTTCCTCACTCTCTCACTATAACTGACCATAATTCCATTTCCAATCATATATTTCTTCAATGATAATATTTCTGTCCCTTTCTATACCAAGGTCAATATAAGAACTAAGTTGCAATCTACTTTTGAAGGGAAAGAATCTCTCCATTGTCATTTGGGTCACCCTAAATGTTGATTCTTCAAAGTTTGTGCTGTTTGAATATCACTTTTCATACAAAATCACCTGAGCTTGTGTGTCTGTGTGTGTGTGTGTGTGTGTGTGTGATTTTTCACCTGATGGACCAAAACAGATGTTCAGATAGCTAAAAGTATTGCTTCTCAGTACTTACAAAGTCTTTGTGAAATTATAATTTCACTAAGACTTTGGGGATATCCTTTGTTGCATTCATGAAGAGTACTTGTTAACTTTTGATGTATTTACTATTTTTCTACATGATCAGATTCCCTATTTGCATGTCTCATTTAGTATTTGTTTCTTGACCCACAACAGCATGGGGCTTTGAATGACTCTCAAATATTTGTTTTTATTTTTTTTTTGTTTTATTGGTGTTTTCATGATGATGATGATGATGACGATATTGACAAATGGTATAACTGACCAATACATTGAAAAACATATAGAACCTACTCCTGTCCAAGTTTTCTTGGGTAGAATAGGTCCTGGAGAAAAGATGCCAATGATGTTTGGGTTAGAATGTTCTTCCTCTGACATAGTCTTACATTGCACAGTAGCACTCTTGCACTAACTTCCATAGTGAAAAGTGAAGAGCTGAGACCCCCTTCCCTCCCACATTTTATATATTCAAGGTTCTATCTACAATAGAATCAAAGGACAATATGAATTTTACCTAGACATTCACAGAGTACAGACTACTTGAATTTGAATGTGTAAGAACCTACTATAGTAAAAGGGTATTCGTTGAGATTAATTTGGGACAGGCTGGATTACAAAATATTTTAAAATAATTACAACTTAATTATATTCAGTTTACAGCAACTGAAGTGAACTGTTCATAGTGTTTACAAAGCTTTCATGAATAGATAAGACTAATTGGCAATTTCTAGCATCCATTCTCATATAATATACTAAAGGCCACAAAAAGAGTCTTTGTTCTCTCCACCAATTTAAACAGCCTACAGTAATCTTGCTTAATGGATTAATTTATTTATGTGCCCTTGCAGCAAAGATTTTACAAATGTAATTCTCAGTCAAGATCAAGTTATAAAAAATTTGAAATTAGTTCAATCCATACTTGTAAGGTTTTACTATATATGAATGACTTTTCAAAATTCTTTAGGAGCATTAACCATGTATTTTTAATATCCTCAAGGAACAGGTATATGTTATTATCTCATTTTTAAAGATGAAGCAGAAACAGAGATGGGTTAAATTCTCAACGTTGAATGATTTAAACACCCAAGGACCATTATTCCCTCTCTATCTCTTTTAAAAAATTCTCTTTCAATTCATGAATATGGTTGATTTTATATTATTTTTAAACCAAATAAATTCTCTTGGTCTTTAGTCTTTCACTTCCCCCAGCTTCTACTACCCTCACACCTCCACTTCATCCTCAAAATTCTAAGAAACATAAATAGAATGCAAATTCAGCCTCCCACTGTTAATTGGAGACCCTCTTATATTTTTTTTTAATTGTTCCCTCCATATATTTGCAACACAGAGGGATTCTTGTGCTGATAAGCATTCACAATTCTATAGGGCACATAGAGTTTTCAGTGGGAACTCTGTCAAGCACAGACAATAGATAAGCAATTTTCACTAATTGGCTGCAAAGTGCACACTTTCAAGAAAGCTTTATCGTAAATGTACCTCAGGGAAACTTTATGTACATCATACTTAAATACTTCTCTAAATATTAAGCAAACACAGACTAGAACTCCACTTTTACAGTCTTCTCTTTAATATCTTCACTTCTTCTTAGAAGATATTCCTATATTTCTTAAGGCTGCTTTTTATAAAGAGATCAAGATTTGGCTTGGGTGGGGAAATTACTGGCACAAAACAAAAAACTAGGAAGAAACATACTTTTCTTTGATTGTGGCAAGTATTTAATATTTTATAAATAGTTCCAAGAACTGACAAAGATGAGTTTGTCTGGGGATGAATGCCAACCCATTCTCTTTTTTACATCATAAAGTGCCCAATTTTCTCTGCATTTTTCTATTGCATGGTATAAAAATAAAACTGGAAGGTTTACAATAAGTCATCTAGTCCAATACTTTAATTTTATAGATGAGAAAACTGAGGCACAGAGAGTTTAAATGATTTGTCCAAAGTCCAACCTATAGAATTCATTAGAGTTAAGATATTAATAAGGTCTGTCACTCCAGTGGTGATATTCTTTGCATTGTACCACTCTGCAGATAACATTTTATATAGTAAGTAATTTAAAATATGTTGAATGAATGAATGGTTAAAAAATAGAAATTGTTACCTACAAAATATTTTCCTACTAATTTTTCACTTTTTCTTTTATGAATTTGCTATAACTCATTTTCAAATTTATTACCATTTATATATACATATATATGTACAGATATATATATACATATGTACATATACACTATATATATTTGTGTGTATACATAAATATACACAGACATAAATATATGCATATATGCATGGATAGATAGATCAATAAAACCAACCAACATATTAACCATGTCTTACAGTACCTGCAGTATTCAACATTGGTAATTCTCTCCCTCTCTCCAAAGAGAATAGGTAAAATTTCTAAATCTGGGGCTATGAATATTGCACAATGTTCCATATGGTTTAATTCTCTTTTTCATTTTTGTAATCATCCTGTGTTTTGCTATTTTTACTTTGTTTATTTTAGACTGAACTTTCTCAATGTCCTAAAGAACCAGGTTCCCATACACTGCTATGATGTATCAAGCCCACATTAAACATATTTTTTCAATCCTACACTAAGGTTTACCAGGATATTTGGATAGTAATAAGTATTAGGGGAGGGAGGACATTGTTCACAAAATCCGAAGAGTCATAAGAAAAGCAAATCTCCAAGAAGTTCAGGTTCTGCTCCCATTCCCAGACATCATTAATCAGTTTTACCAGGTTTTGAATATAGCAGTCCACCAAACTAGTAGTAAATCTGGGTACTCAAAAATGCAATACATTAATTATCTATATTAATAATTACACATCAATTCATATTATGCAATAAAATGGTTTTCAATGAATTTCACAGATTTTTATATGTGTATATATACATACATACACATATATACAAATATATCTGTGTGGGGCTGTCGGAGTGTAAAATGAAAAAAACCTGCCACTTCTTTAATAAAATAAAAGGGCTAAAATCTTTCAAAGTGAATATAAAAATAAGGCAAAGATGTTGCCCTCTTCCTAATATTATTGAACATATTAATAGAAATGCTAATGTTAACAATTATACTAAAGAATTAAGCATATGAAATAAGTAACAAGCATATGAAGTTAACTTTATTTGTGTGTCAATTTGCTGAAGAAATCTTGATATGATAACAATTTGCTCAGAAAAAATACCCTGACACATACATCAAAGGATATGAACAGTTTTCAGAAGAAGTAATTAAGCTATCTATAGTCATGGGAAGAAATGCTCTGAATAATATTGATTAGAGAAATGCAAATCAAAACAACTCTGAGGTATCACGTCACACCTATTATATTCAATGGGGGAAAAAGAAAATGGTAAATTCTGGATAAGATGTGGGAAAATTAGAACACTGATGCATTGTTGGTAGAATTGTGAACTGATTCAACTATTCTGGAGAGTAATTTGGAATTATGCCTAGGCTATAAAACTATGCATAGACTTTGATCCAGAAATATCACCTCTAGTTCTATATCCCAAAGAGATCATAGACGTGGGAAAAGGACCCACATGTACAAAAATATTTATATCAGCTCTTTTTTCTGATGTCAAAGAATAGAAATTGAAGAGATGTACATCCATTGAGGAATGACTGAACAAGTCCTTCCATATGAATATAGTGGAATACTATTGTGCTATAAGAAATGATGAGCAAGTAGGCTTCAGAAAAATCTGGAAAGTCTTATGTGAACTGGTGCTGAGTGAAGTGAGCAGAACCATGAGAACGTTGTACATAATAACACATGTGATGACTGATTTTGGTAGACTTAGCTCTTCTCAGCAATGAAAAAATCTAAGACAACTCCAAAAAGCTCACAATGGAAAATAATATCCACATCCAGAGAAAGAACTTGGATGCCTGAATGTGGATGGAAACTTACTATTTGCTTTTCTTTTCTTTTGTTGTTTTCTTTTGTTTCTTTTTTCGCATAGTTCCTTCCATTATTCTTTATGTCATAATTCATGTGAAAATATGTTTAACATGAATGCATAAGTAGATCCTATATCAGATGGCATCCTGTCTTGAGGAAGGGGGAGGAGAGGAAAGGGAAAAAAAATTGAAACTCAAAATCTTATGGAAATGAAAGTTGAAAACTAAAATTAAGACAACAAAAACCCCTAATAATCATCAAAACAACCAGGTGAAATATTTAATATTTTAATAAGATATTAGAGACTAAATTCACATTCATACATGCATATACATATGTGTGTGAATGCAGATGCAACTATACATATATAAAGATATCACACAAGCATATATATGAATCATAAAATATATTACTAAATATATCAAATTGTATATATCATGTTTGAGATATATATATATATATATCAAAATTTATATATATATAAATACTATCCCAAAACACTCATTAAAGAAATTAGAATAGCTTAAGTAAATGGAAAGTCAATTACTGCTCATGCTTGAGCTGTGTCAATATAAACATAATAGAACCTAAGTTAATGTACGTATTTAGAGTTTAGTTTAATATCAACTAGGTTCTCAAGAGCTTATTCTATAAGCTTATTCTTATTCTAGAAACCTAGACAAAAACAAAATCCATTTGGAAGAACAAAATACGAGAATTTCATAAGTAGAATGAAATCTAGTATTTCAAGGGAAGAATGAACATTTAAAAGTTTCAGAATTTCAAAGAAAGTAGGAAGGCATGATGAGGGGCAGCATTTCTATTCTTCAGATTAAATTATAATGTAGTAATCATCAAAATTAATTTACATAGGTTAAAATAGAAAAGTTTCTCAGTGAAATTGACTGGATAAGCAAGATCAACTGAATTCAACCCAGTGTTCAACAAACCCGAGAACTGAAGCTACTTGAAGGATTCATTATTGGATGGGAATGCCAAGGAAAATTGGAAAGAAATTTGTGAAAAAAATAGGTTTAGACTAGCATCATACATTAAATACCACAATGCATTCCAAATGGATACGTTGGGGAGGGAGGGATCATATCTTAAGAGAATTTGGAGAAAAAATTACTGAGGATATCTTTCATGATTAAGGCAGATGTTGAATTATGATGATGCAGGATAATATATTGGAGATCATATTAAAGAAAATAACTTAGCTTGCATTAAATTGCACAAATTGTCTTTTTACGCAGATACACACATTCTATATAATTAGAATAAGAAAGAGCACTCTCCACAGAAGATTATTTTCATCAAATATCTCTGACAAAAGTATGATATGCAAGATAAATAGAGAATTAATACAAATATATGTTACAATGAATAGATTGTCAAAAGAAAAAAATATTGGCCTCAGAAGAACTAAACTATTGCAACAATATGAAAGTGCCCGAAATGACTAGTTATAACAGAAGTTCAAATCAAAACTTTTTGTTTTTGTTTTTGTTATGCAATTGGCATAGATAACAAAGGTGAGATTAGTCAATGTTGAAAGGATGGAGCAATGAATAGGTTCAACCTTTGTGAATTACAGAATGAACTTAGGTGGGGAAAATGACCTAATGACCTATAAGTTTTGACAACCAAGCTTGTGAAAGTTGGAAAGAAAGATATCAAATATACATCTACCACTTATTGTTTTGGTACAGAATTTGGGGGGCAAATAGGCAACTATAATTTGGAAAATGGCTGGACAAAGCATGGTACATATATGTAACAAAATTTGAATATACCTAAGAAACAACAAATATGAAGAATTTAAAAAGCATTGAATGTACTGCTTTCAGCCCTGAGGTAGAATGAAATACACAAAATCAAGAAAACAAGTTATACCATGAATATAAAAGTAGAAATTAAAAGAATTCTAAAGAGTAACTGACCACTCTATAATTATAAAATAATTATATATGACATAATATATGAAATGTATAATTACATAAGGTGGAGAACTATTGCCGCATAATGGTGAATATGGTATCAGACAGTTTGTTTATTGCTTTCACTGAACTTTTTTCTTGTCTTTAAATATTTGTTGCAACAGAAGACCAATTGTTAGTAGGCAGTGATAACTTTTAGAATAATTCTATCTAAAACAAAAGCCATGATTAAAAATATTTTTTTAATTAAGGTATTACTTTTGATTGAGACTGTAATAACCCCAAAAGCTTTTCTACTATATGTCCATAATACGTAACATACCACAACCAATTTTTATTCAGTTTTCCTTCTTTGGTTCTTAACTTTCAATTGTCTTATTAAACTTTATTCATTTGATGTTACCACTTTTTTAATATCTTAAACTTGCTATGAATTCCCTCCCTATCCCTAAATACATGGTATTTTTATTACATTTATCTAGGTTTCATGTGAGCGTGTGTGTATACACATACACATATAGACACAATTCATATTAGTATTAGATATGTTATATACATATATGTTAGATATGTTATTTGATTAGTCAATGTAATTCAATTTTATTTCAGTCCAGTTTTTTTTTTTTAATTAAGTGTTTCATGGCATAGTGAAAAAATTTCTTGGTCCCTGGATCAGGAAACTTGCACTTGAATCTTGCCTCAGATGCTTACACCTTTGTGACCATGAACAAATTACTTAACCTATCCTAACTTTGATTTTGTTATCTAAAAATCAGAATAATAATATTTATCCCACCTACTACTAGGTTTGTTTTATGGAACATACTTTGCAAGGCTTGAGGCACAATAGAAATGAGATTTAATACTACTGTGAGTTAGAGCAGATAGGTGGCACAGGGGAGAGAGTGCAGGGTCTGGAGTCAGAAAGACTCAGCTTCACAATTCAAATATGGCTTTAGATATTTACTAGTTCTGTGACCTTGGTCAAGTCACTTAATCTTGTTTGCCTCAGTTTCTCATTTGTAGAGTGAGCAAGAGACATAAATAGCAAAGTATTCTAGTGTCTTTGCCAAGACAATTGTAGATGTGGTTACGGAGCGTCAGATGTGACTGACCTGATTTAACACCCACTATGTGCAGAGTACTGTATAAGAAAATGGACAAGAAATAAATAGCCTATAGGGCAGAGCTCCTGCTCTCATGGAGCACACAGTATAGTGGATTACAGTAGCCTCAGTACAAAGCTATAGTATACATTGTTGTTGAATATGATATCTCTCTATGAGTCTTGATCCCAGATGACCTTAACCATATAAGTGACAAAGTGAAAAGAAGACTAGATGGGGCTATAGAAGCTACCTAGATGAGCTTGGTTACCTGATTTGGTCCCTTAGAATTCAGATTTTTTTTTTTTTTTGCAACATGAGGGAGTTGGATGATAGGATGCCTAAAATCTTTTTTTTGGTATGGCAATGCTGTGAGTCTATCTTTATCTTAAAGTATACAGCTGAATGCCTTACCCTGGGCCCATGAATCAGTCCACTTAACCTATGTTTTGGTTTGCCAAATGCCAAAATGTAAGACAATAAAATGGAAATAAATAATTCCTCAATAATTGAAAAACTTGGGAGAGAATGATGAAGAGACAGAGGCAAGCACAGTTAAGTTACAAGCTCCAGTCCAGGAGTGGGAAACAGAAGTATGTGTAAAAACAAAACCCAGAGACCTGGAGCTCCTTATGGCAGGATGAAAGCAATGATGAGGCTCTTAGCTATGAGGTAGCTACTATAATAAACCAGGATAAACTATCCTATTACTAGGATAATCTACTATACCAACTCATTAGGAAGACCCCAGTTCAAATCCAGTCTCATTTACTAGATGCGCAACCCAGGGGGAGTCATTTAACCTCTGTTTTCCTCCGTTTTCTCATTCATAAAATGGGAATAATAGTAGCGTCTACCTCCCAGATTTGAGATAAGAGGAAAAATATCAAATAATATTTGCAAAGTGATTTGTAACTCTTAAAGCACTGTATAAATGGTAGCTACAATTATGATTATTATTTCTGCAGAGAGTTGGTTAGTATTTGTGTTACAATAGTATCCCAGATCCTGCAATCTGGAGCCCCATGAAGCAAAGGTCATGAAGATAGATACAACATTTATTAATATAAAATGCTTGCTATGTTCAATGGACTATGCTACACTAAGGGATACAAATTCATAAAAAAAGATAGTCCTGCCCTCAAGGAGTTTACTTGCTAATAGGGAAAAACAATCCATAAAGATGTGCTAGAAAGAGAGTGCCCATATGCCCATTCCATAATCTGGAAATAATCTGTATAATCTGTAGAAATATAACAAACAACATCCAGGCAGTGAAGACAGTATAGTGATGATTTCAGGAAAGCAAGGGGAAAATCAGAGTCTAAGGAAATTTTAGAGGTAGAGCCCAAGATTGTGGTATGACCTCAGGTAAGAATAATGCCTTCAGGGTGGGCAGCAGGAATTTAGAAATTGTGACCAGGAAGAGAAATGGAAAAATGTCTCTGGGCAAAAAAAGGTGAAAACTCCCATGCCAGGGCCCTAGATCAGTTTATATTTAGAGAAAGGTTTTGTTGTTTGTCTTTGTAGCTGCTTTGGGTTTGTGTATTCGTTTTTCAACCATACCTTTGATTTCATTGCTATCCTTGGAGACCAGTTTTAGAGAAATGCTTGGAACACTGAGAGGTTAACTGCCTTGCCCCCAGGGTCTCACAACTAGTATGGGCCACAGACAGAGCATGAACTCTCCTCTGAGGCCAGCTCTCAATCCAGCTTAAAAGGCTGCCAACCAGAGAAAGGTAAACAAGCAAATACATACGTGTATATATATATACACACATACACATATGTGTGTATATATGTATATATAAGTACATACATATATGTGTATATATATAATATTTAATCTGAACAAACTATTTATACATTTTTAATGTTTTGTGTTTAATGGGGCATTTGTGATTTATGAATAGAAAGCAGGAATAACCATTTTATATAATGTTTTCTAAGTTTAGCATTATTTCAATTAAAAAAAAAAACAGAAGTGCTTCAAGTGAGCAGACAAATGCCATTTATACAATGCGTAACATACATTAACTTATTGGAGCCTTGAAACAACCACGTAAAGTGACAACTGCCAGTATTATCCCTATCTTAAAGGTGAAGAATTTGCCGCATATTGGTGTAAAGTTACTGGCACATGATCACAATGTCAGTGTCAATGTCAATTGACAATGTCAGTGATAAGACTAAAATTCAAGTCTTTGTTACTTCCAATCCATCGCTGCTTCACTGGGCTATATTTCCTCTCTTAGGCATATATCCCTGCCTCTCTTTGCTTTCTTTGACTGGAATTCCCAAGCTACCAGACTCTCTACCTGCTAAATGTACATTCCTTCCTTTTCCAAATTACAAATGACAGTGATGCCCACATTTTTCAAGAGATCTAACCTTAGAATCCCCAGAATCTGTTAGGAGACTCTGCTTTCATATACACTCTCCCCACCTCTTTCAGTGCAAAGCTTCCTCTTCTTCAAGTTTTACAGTCTTTTTTTTTTTCTTCTTTCAAGGGTGAGCTTTGGCGCTTCTTCTTCCATCAAGCCTTTCTGGACACCTTCAAATGTTAATAACCTCTCCCTCTTATTGCATGCATATTGTGTAGGTTCAATAGAAAAGTTCTTTAAAGCCAGGAACTCTTTCTTTGTTATCTTTGTATCATCAGCTCCTAGATGAGTGGTTTAGATATTGAAGTTATTTCTTAAATATGTCTGGAATAGAATTTGGTTGAATAACACATTTCAGTAGATTTTGCTCCAGTTAATCACACACATATTTCTCCACAGATGAAGTTAAAACTATTTAACCAACATACAAGATTAATATACATATTGACCATTTTAGAGAAAATAACTGAATAGCAAACCTGGTGATCTGTAAAATGACTACATTTTTGTGTGTGGATTTTTTAACACCCATACAGAATTCTTAAGCATCTTTTCATGCAGAAGGCATATAAAGGAAAATTGAATTATACCTTCCCAAAGGCTTCATACTCTGAATTTTCTGTTTTTAGTCTCAAAGTGAAGTCTTGGAAAATCATGAGACTGAAGAAATAACAATAGCTGGCATTTATATAGTGCCTTAAGGTTTTAAAAATGGCTTTTTATGAGCTATATCTCATTTGATCCTCACAACTCTGTGTATTCCCATTTTGCAAATGAGAAAACTAAACCTAAGAGAGGTTGTGACTGCCTAGCTCCTTATAACTAACAAATATCTGAGGTAGTATTTGAATGCAAATTTCCTCACGCAAGGTCCAATGCACTATCCTCTAAGCCACATTGGCCTCTTAAGAAAGGGAAATACCAGAACATGCAAATCCCACATTTCAATTTTCCATGAAAGTCCCAGATACAAGAGAGAAAAAAGAAAGAGTTTTCTCCCAGTTTTATTTTGAGCACCAGAGGCCAAATTCCTCATTTCTCCTTCCAACTCGGCACTTCCAATCCATGAAATGCTACACATTCTGGCCCTAAAACTCAGTTTCTTCCAACATTGTATGATGTCACCACAGAGGTCATATGGTAAAACAACCATACCTTTCTCCTTATCTTCTAGTTTCTCCTGCAGGTCTAAGATAAAATTTCACTTTCTGACTCCTGATATTGGCAAACATTTGGTTCACTGGTATTTCCATTTGTTCTGTATCAGAACACACTACAGGAATCTTATTTTGCTATTCATAGGCAGATTCTTTTCATAATATATCATTGCCTGAGTACCTTGCTTTTCACACTGCTACTTTGACAAGGTCTAATCTTCCACTGTATCTCATGAAGTAGATGGGAAGCAACCATTTATCATTTGGAAAACACTTAGTCATCCTATACATCTTGACTAAGAATAAGGGTTACCAAATCTAGACAGTTATCACATTCCCCTACACGATATGCTCCTAAGGAGCCAGCATGGTTCCTCTGATGACTGACGTGAAGCCTCAGTCATATTTCAATGATGGAATGAACCCATTGAAATAAATTCATGAAATGACATGAAATCAAAATAAAGTTTAAATGTACTTGGGCAGCTCACTCTTTAAGGGAAATGTGGAAAATAATTTAATAGAGTAGAAAATCTTGTTTTAAATAGAAAATGAATAATGTGATTAGTAAATTTGATTTTTTTTACTAAGTTGTTATAGATGGAATGATAACTTTCTGGAGTTCTATTTTCACCAAATCCCTACAACTGCCATACCTAAACTCCCTAACTTCTTTCAAGACTCAAATGTTTTCTATTTTTATCACATTCAGCATTCTTAATATTACTTTAAAATACGGTTTGTGTAATTCAGTGATATTCATTGAAGCAAGCCTTCAGATTGATCCTTTGAATTTCAACATGTAATAATGAAAAACACAGGGTATTAGGAGAAGAATCTAATATAGTTAGGGGCGGCATGATATATTGAAAAGAGCCCTATGGTGGAATAAATGAATGAACAATTTAATGAATTAATTTTGAAAGTTAATTAATTGCTTACTATCTGCCAATCACAAGTTTTGGAGATACAAACAGAGAAGTAGAAGTCTTGTACACATTTGAATTGAGGGAGGTAGCACGTATAAATTTGTTCATCTGTAAGGCTGATAGGAAAGCTGGAAGATTTCAAAGGTCTTCAAAGAAGATAAGGTACGAAGATCCTTGTGGCCCATCAATAGGTCAGGTAGGAATAAGACACAGTGGAAAAACATATGAAAAGACATGAATGATCAGAGGGTTCAGTGCAGGGCAGGGATGGTTTGGGGGCAGGACAGAAGGCAAAATCTCATGGACTTTAGGGTTCAACAGCAAGGAAGATGGTAAGACCTAGTGGTCCTCCATCTTATTTGTTTTTTAAAATTCTTTTTAAAAATACTTTTCATTTAGGAAATAACATGAGTATTTTCATGACATAGTACAATAAAAAAGATGATTGCACATGAAGCTGTAGATCTATTATGTACCACTTGCTATTTCTTTTAAATATATAGCAAAGTTATTATGTGACTTTCTTTTGTTCATTTCTCCCTTCCCCCACCTAGAGACGTGTGTGTGTGTGTGTGTGTGTGTGTGTGTGTGTCTAATCATTCTCTATATATTCCTACTTATCAATTCTTTCTTCTGGATGTAGATAATGGCTTCCTTCAAAGGTGATTCATAGTTACTTTGGGTATTTATAATAATCAAGATTTCTATTATTGATTCAAGTGGTGTGAGTGGCAATTTCTGCTTAGTAGAAGACAGCAGCTGGAGGTGCCTAGACCATAACCGGTGCAAATGGTGTCTGTCTCATTATCAGTATAGAAGAGATGAAGAATTTGGGGTAATCTCCTTCATGAGAGGCTTGGGGAGTATATATAATAGTCCCTATTCCAGTTGATGACCCCAGTTCTAAAATAGAATTGTGTGCAAATTAGGAGAACAAAACACCTGGGTTGAAGTTGCAGTTTTGTTACTTCACAGTTGTTTATTCTAGAGGAAGTTCCTTCAGTTTTCTTAGCCTTCATTTTCTAAGCTGCAAAATCAGAATAATATTTTACTTTCTGGGTCACAGGGTTATTGGGAGCCAAACTCTTTGTAAACTCTAGTACTCCCTGTCACTGTCAATAATTATGATGATGGCATAAGTACACCAATCAATATTTTAAGAAGTGATCTATATCTTAGCCATTTGTACTGTATATCTGGAGACCTCCAATAAATTCCTGTTCTAATTAGACCCCCAAAGAATATTTGGTAGAAATCGAAGTGTTACTACACAGTTCTGTAGAATAACTTTCACCTTTGGCTGAAATGAAGCTTCATATAAAAATAGATGGGGGTGTTGCAAGTAAAAATTGTATTAAAAAGACCTGAATTAAAGATGCTATAATGACATCCCTAAGGAGTGAGTTCTTTAGTTAACCCCAGAATAGGTATGGAGCTCTAGAAGAACAGAATGCTCACCTGTTAAAGTACTACTGTCCTCACTTGCAGAGATTAATGAGGGTGTGAGATCAGATTCTGTGTCTGTCCAGGGTACTAGTTAGTATCAATAGTACTAGTGGTTTTAATGATGGGGACACTAATTCCCAAAGAATTGACCTGAGATCAGCAACACATTTAACACAAACCACTGAATACTGAGGCAGTCAGTAATGACTTTTAGTCACTCTCTGCCAGCTTGATATAGGTTCAATCCAGTGATAAAGAAGGTAAAAAGTTTAGAAACCTATTGTGAATCTCTGTAGGTCAAGATGAATGTAAATTACCAGCTGTACTAAAAAGTAAGGTCTTCCTCCTTCCCAAATTATATTACCTTTATACACACGATCTATGACTAGCTTGAATATGTGCTATAAACTAATAGGTGAAATCAATTTTATTAGAATCCATTTTATTTGTTCAAATGAAATCTTAACAAGTACTTACTAAGCACATACAGTTATGCCATGAATATCTTTCAAAGCACCTACAAATGTTATTGCGTGTGTACTATCTACTCAGGGCAGCTAGGTGGTACAAAGGATAGAGTGTCAGTCCTGGAGTCAGGAAGACTCATTTTCATGAGTTAAAATCTGTCCTCAGACATGTATTACTTCTATTACCCTGCGTAGGTCAAGTAACACTGCCTCAGTTTTCTTATCTGTAAAATGAGCTGGAGAAGGAAATGGCAAACTATTCTAGTATCTTTGCCAAGAAAAGACCAAATGGAGTCAGGAAGAGTTGGATACAATGAAATGACTGAAAATGACTGAACAACAGACACTATGAACCAGACACTATTATAAGGCACAAAAGATACAGTTCCAAAGTTGACAATACTTGCTCTCAAGGAACATACTTTCTATACTACTAATGGGATACAATGTGCTCACAGATAAGTTAGTGAAAGCTAAGCATGTGATTATGTACATGCACACATATATGCACACATCGCAAATGTATGTGTATATATGTGTGTTCACATGCATGCATATATTCACATGCATATATTCACATGTATGCATATATACATATGCATACATATATACATATATGTATATGTGTGTATATACATACATACCATATACATATATGTGTGTATACATACATACCATGTATATATATGCATGCATGTATGTATGTATGTATAGACTAAGTGATTCATGGAGAACACCTTCAAATGAAGCACTCAGTTGTGTGTCCTTTGTTGCCGAAGAAGACCATGCCAACAGAGAAATAATGACATGACTTGCACTTGACTTTGTTTTGAGTGAAGGAGGGCTGTGCAGGTCACCAGTCTCACTTCTCCTCCAGAGCCATCTAAATCCAGTGACCAGATATTCATCAGGATGACTGGAGATGACGCAGGATGAGGCAATTGGGGTTAAGTGACTTGCCCAAGGTCACACAGCTAGTGAGTGTCAAGTGTCTGAGGTGAAATTTGAACTCAGGTCCTCCTCACTCCTACACTGGTGCTCTATCCACTGCACTACCTAGCCACCCCTGAGTACTCAGAAAAGGTTTCTTGAAGGAGGTGGCACTTGAGACAAGTTGGAAAGTGAAAAGGGAGAACTTTCCAGGAAGCAGTAGAACTCCCTATGTAAACACATAGTGGTAGAAGATGGGATTGTAGCTCTAAGATCAAGGAAAGTGCAATCTAAATGGAGAAGCAGTGTGGTATAGTGGATAGGATACTAGAATTGGAGTCAAGAAAAACCGAAATTCAAATTTAGCTTGAGTCACTAAGTAGCTCCATAACCTTAGCCTCTCTGAGTCTCCGTGTGCTGCTCTGTAAAATGAGAAACTTGAACTTGATATTCTCTTCTAGCTCCCAATATGTGATCCCAGAAAAGATAGAAAACAAAGGGAAAGGACTGAAGGCACTAAAGATAAATCAAGTGAAAGTGCTATGAGAAATTTAAGGAGAGATCTCTTTTGACTGGGGACATCAGCAAAGGCTTAAATGGGAGAGGTCGCATCTGACCTGGGACTTGAAGGAACTGCAGAACCCCAAATGGCAAGAAGATATGAGAGGAGTTATATCCAAGAATGTTTGAGTAAAGGCAAAGAAATAGAAGGAGAAAAATGAGATAAGTAGACCAGAGGACCAAAAAATAGGCTACCTTAAGGAAGATAATATAAGATAAAATTAGAAATATATCTGAACAGGTTTCAGAGGTCTGTGTATACATACCAGGATAAGGGGTTCCTCCTCAATTCAGCAAGCAATAGGTAGTCATTAAGATTTTTAAGTGACATTGTGACAACGTATATTTGAGCAGCAGTGCAGAACCCCACTACTGGAGAAGGGACAAAATGAACAGAGAAATCCCAATTAGGAGATATCATAGCAGTATATACAAGAGAAGCTGACAGCCAGAACTAGAGCTGAAGTAGGAAGAGGAAGAACCAAGGATACATACAATAGGGAATGGGAACTACAGAACTCAGAGACTAATTGTACGTGAGAAGAGGAAGACGGAGAAAACTCAGATAACTCTCAAGTTAATGAGCCTGTGAAAATACTAGGATTATGATATCATGTCACACAAAAGGTGACATTAAAGGGAGAAGAATTCTGATAATTTTAGGCATTTTCTTTTTGAGGCACTACTAAGACAACTAGATGGCAATATATAGCAGCTAGAAATAAATCTAAAACCATTTAAAAAGATTGCAAGTGAAAAATCATCTTCCTAGAGCTAATCATTGAAGTCAGCTGAATGAATGAGATCATCAAGGGAGATAATATAGTGACAGGACAGAATCTCATGACATGTTCATATTTAGGTGATGGCAGAAGGATGTGGAATGAAGAACGGCAGAGACAAATGAGAAGAAGAAAACTGGGAGAGTAGAATATGGAAGAAAGAAAGGGAACAAGAAAGAGTGGCAAATCCACACTGCTAAATGTTGTAAAGAAGTTCAGGGGAATGAGAACTGAAAGAAAAAAAAATTTCCTTTAGTGATAACGATGGAACTGATGACCTTGAAAAAAGTTTTGTTCTTTAATAGAGTTACTTGGACAAAGACTTTCCAGATTTCCAAATCACTCTGATTTTAAAAATGCTGATCATTAAAAGTAATAAAAAGAAAGAAATATAAGAACAAAATTTTCTTACTAGCATTTTACTGTTATAAAAAAGAACTTGCTTTTAAAGAATACCTCACCAAAATAGACATCTCTCATTCTACAAGGATTGTCATACTGGGTCAGATTAGTCTCATCATCCTTAATCTCTCTTTAGGGTTATATGATCTGGATACAGACTTTAAGGATCATCTAGTTTTCCCACCCTGCACTTTTTACAGATGGGAATATTGAGGTCCAGAAAAGTTAAGTGAATTGCCCAAGCTTCTACACATGTAACAACTAACAGAACTAGGACCTCTGACTCCAAATCTAGAGCATTGTTGACTGACTATTCTGTTTCTCTGCATATGTAGTAAACAGTATTATTTTCTTGATTTATATGATAAATGTTAGGAAAATAGATAAGTATAAGTAGGTTAGTGAGAGGATATACTACCTTTAAACTATACTCGAGCCTTTCATTTTAATTGTGTTCATAACATTATTGACTGAAAGACATTTTTGTTGGTGAATATGCCATGTCATATGCAAATCAAAAGAGTAGTGCATTTCTTAATGAAAGTGAGCATGCATTGCTGGGGAAAAAAAGATATGTGGTATCTATAGTAGTGACTATACATTAAAAATCACTAAAGGAGTATGCTGTCTCCTATAACGTTCCTTTCCTTCCAATTGAATTTATTGATTGAGGTAGAAATCTATTTGCAAATCCTTGTCTGATTGTTGAATTGTTGGGGTCCATATTGTGCCTTTTCAGTTGATAAACAGAATGTCCAAAGCCCCAGTGGTGTGTGTGTGTGTGTGTGTGTGTGCGCACGCGCGTGCACATGCATGTGTATGTGCTTGCCATAAGTACACATGATGCTTTTCTAAAGAAGACCCGGAACAGCTGGTTTTGAAAATAGAACTAAGGATAGCTCTCATAAGACTCATATCACAATGATTCACGCAGTAAGCATTTAGTAAATGTTGAATTAATATCAATGAAATTTCCCTCACTTTTGTGGGAATTGTTGATTCTATGAAGGCAGCAAGACACCTTTTCCTCTCCTGCTTCACTAAATGGAGCCCTTTAACTTTTAAAGCTTTAACAAACCTCCCCCTAAGTGCACACTCTATTCTTGTCCCTGCTCAGCTTCTTTCTCTGTGAGAGAAGAGATCCCAATGGTGAGAAAGAATCAATTGCTCACCTTTTGAAGGTGTTTTGTTTTATTTGCTAGTAGGATACCATTATCTCTTAAGGAACCTTGCTGGCTGAGCAATTTTCTCCCCTGTCACCTACAGGATCAGGTCCATTCTGCTTACAAGTCAGGAGTTTTATAAGTTATACAGCAGGGCTTTTAAAGATAGATCTCAATAGAAGCTGTCTTCTCCAGAGAAAATTTACTGAGGCATCAGAGAAAACTTCACCAGATTCACAGGGAGAAAGCCAAAGTTTAAATTCCTACCTCTGTCACTACCTCCATGGGCTTGGGCAGCCCCTTAACCTCTCTAGGTCTCAATTTTCTCATGTGGAAAATGAGAAGTTGGATTAGTCCTGGAAGGGACTCTGAATCTATAATCTCAAAAAATTTTCTCCATTCCAGGTATTTCATATTACTGTCATTTCATTCTTTGTTGAATTATCCAAACTGGCTTTGAGTTTTGCACGTTTCCTACTTGAGATTCATTGCAATTTCACCGGTTCAGTTGTACATTTGGCCAAGATTCTAGGGACTTTCAAAATTAGTCACATATCTCATGACAACAATGGAGTACCTCAAGGCTTTGAATATATAGACACACATACATACACACATATACACCCACATGGGTATGTATCTGTATATATGTGTACATTACATATATATACATACAATAGGACACAAAATAGGATAAATATCAATAGAATACATATATTCAATAGACTAAGTATTCAAAGTCTTGAATATGTATATCCACATGTATATGCATATACACACATATAGGCATGTATATATATATATATATATACACACACGCATACGCATACATAGGAAGACATGCATGGACACGTAATTTTTTTCTTTTTTATTATATTTCATATTCTAATTTTAATTTATTTATTTTCAGTTCTCAACATTCACTTACACAAAATTTTAAATTTCAAATTTTCTTCCCATCTCCCCCCTCCACTCGCACCAGAATAGTGTGTATTCTGATTACTCTTTCCTCCAATCTGCTCTCTCTTCTATCACCTACCTCCCATTCCCACCCCTGCTTTCCTATCCTCTTCCCTTATATTTTCCTGTAGGGCAAGATACATTTCTATAGCTCATTGTCTATACATCTTATTTCCTAATTGCATGTAAAAACAATTTTTTAACATTCAATTTTAAAGTTTTGAGTTCCACATTCTCTCCCATCTCCCCTCCCCAATCACTCTCATTGAGAAGGCAAGGAATTCAATATAGGTTATATATGCGTAGTCATGCAAGATGCTTCCATAATAGTCATGTTATGAAAGACTAAGTATATTTCACTCTAACCTATCACGCCCTCCATTTATTTTATTATCTCATTTGATCTGTCCCTCTAAGTATTTACTTCCAATTACCTGTTCCTCCAATGTGCCATCCCTTCTATTGTCCCCTCTCTCTTATCCCCTCCCCCCATTCTTGTAGGGTAAGATAAATTTCCGTACCTAATTGAGTGTATGTGTTATTCCCTCCTAAAGCCAAATCCAATGAAAGGAAGGCTTGCTTATTCTCTCTCTCCTTCCCCTTCTTCCCCTCCACTGTTAAAGCTCTATCTTACCTTTTTAATGTGAAATGATTTACTACATTCTACCTCTCCCTTTCTCTTTCTCCTAGTATATTCCTCTCAACACTTAATTTTCTTTTTTAGATATAATGCCTTCATATTCGACTCACTCTGTGGCTTCTCTCCTTCCCTCCCCCTCTATAGATAGATAGATAGATAGATAGATAGATAGATAGATAGATAGATAGATAGATAGATGGATAGATAGATGGATATATAGATATATATCCACACGTATACACATACACACATATACCTACACATACACATATACACATGCACACAGCCATATACATACACACATATATTTATATCAGTATATACACATGCACACATATATTCCCTCCAATAATACTACTACTGAAAAAGGTTTCATGAGTTACAGATATCATCTTTCCATGGAGGAATATAAACAATTCAACTTTACTAAATCTCTTATGGTTTTTTTTTTGCTGTTTACCTTTTCATGGTTCTATTGATTCTTGAATTTGAAAATCAAATTTCCTATTCAGTTCTGATCTTTTCAACAAGAATTCTTGGAAGTCTTCTATTTCATTGAAGTTCCTTTTTTTCCCCTGAAGTATTATACTCAGTTTTTCTGGGTAGGTGATTCTTGGTTTTAATCCTATCTCCTTTGACCTCTGGAACATCATATTCCAAGTCCTCCAGTCTCTTAGTGTAGAAGCTGCTAAATCTTGTATTATCCTGATTGTGTTTCCACATCACTGGAATTGTTTCTTTCTGGCTGCTTGTAATATTTTCTCCTTGACTTGGAAACTCTGGAATTTGGCTACAGTTTTCCTAGCAGTTTTCCTTTTGGGATCTCTTTTCTGGAAGAGATTGCTGGATTATTTCCATTTCTATTTTACCCTCTGGTTCTAGAATAACAAGGCAATTTTCCTTGATAATTTCTTGTAAGGTGTTGTCTAGGCTCTTTTTTTTGATCATGACTTTCAGGTGGTCCAATAATTTCAAAATTGTGTGTCCTGGTTTCACTTTCCAGGTCAGTTGTTTTTCCAATGAGATACTTCACATTGTCTCCTTTTTTTTTTTTTACTCTTTTTTGGTTTTGTTTTATAATTTGTTGATTTCTCATAAAGTCATTAATTTCTAATTTTTAAGAAAGTATTTTTTGCAGTGAGCTTTTGAACCTCATTTTCCATTTGGCCTATTCTGCTTTTTTTAAGATATTCTTCTCTTCATTGACTTTTTGGACCTCTTTTGCCATTTGAGCTAGTCTTATGTTAAAGATGTTTTCCTCAGCACTTTTTGAGGTTTTGTTTAGCAAATGTTGACTTGTTTTTCATGATTTTCTTGCATCATTATCATTTCTTTTCCTAATTTTTGCTCTGCTTCTCTTACTTGATTTTCAAAATCCTTTGTGAGCTCTTCCATGGCCTGAGACCAATTCATATTTTTCTTGGAGGCTTTAGGTGCTGGAGCTTTGGCTTTGTTGTCTTCTTCTGACTGTATGTTTTGATCTTCCTCTTTACTGATAATGTAAGAAAGTATCTCTTCACTGTGAAAGTAAGAATGTATAATCTGTTTCTTTTCCCCATTTGCTCATTTTCTCAGCCAATTACCTGACTTTTGAGCTTTTTGTTAAATGGAGTGCTCCAGAAGCAGCTGCAGGTTCAGTAGTGGCTGCTCCTATCCTGGGACTGGGGCCAGGGCAGGGGCTGGGTCTGGGACTGTGACCAGACCATGCTCCCCACTCAGCCAGATGAGAGGCTGTTCCCACTGACCTTTAAAGCTGTCTTTGGTTATTGTGGTTTGAGAAGCTGGGAAACCACAATAATCACTGATGATTCAGTCACCTAAGATCTGCTCCAGCTCTGTCTGTGACAGCATGGCCCTTGTTGAACTGTGCTTCACTCCAAGACTGGTGTGATAAACCCTTCCCATCATTCTTTCAGACTGCCTTGGGCTGGAAATTTGCTTTATTCTATCATTTTATGGCTTCTGCGGCTATAGAATTGTAGAGTCATTTTTTAGAGGTTTTTTGAGGGATTTGGGGGGAGACCTTGTAACAGTAAGTACTCCAACGTACACAGGGGGACCTGTTGCCACAGGTTCTTAGATCTGCCTTCATAAAAGGAAAGACAACTTTTGAGGAGTTGACAATCACTTTAATCAAGCACATGTATCAATTCTTTAACCAAGCACATATGTCATTCATCTAGTTCAGGGGAGTCAACACCCTGAAGTTCAAAGAAAATGCAGAGAAATTAAAAATCAACAGGCATGCTTCCAAAATGTCTGACCATTAACATATATACATCATTACCAGACAGGGAACATCTGGGTTTCTCAAAGTCAGGGGGCTCCTTATTGACTTCCCAGAGTTCTCTTCTCGCCAAACAAACCCTTCTAGTCAGGAAGCCCCAAAGAAAAACCTCACCCTCAGAGTGTTTATACACTTTTTAGAGCCAGAGGGCATAACCCTCTGACCCAGTGCCACAACCGCAAAAACAAATGGTACTTAAGACCTTCCTACAAAATGATTCTCCTAATCAAGCTTCCCACAATGGGCAGACCCATCAATGGATGGAAAAGATCCTTCTCAATCACATTCAAATAGAGGCATTATACTTCTTTATTATACTAAAACAAAAACAGCAAATGTCCTACTTTACTTGCCATTACAGAACTCTAGTGAGTCCCTGCCTCTAGTCCACCATCTTGGCTCTGCCCCCACATATATATAATGTTGAAGGGAATAGGGAAAGTCACTGGAAATTAATGATTAGATAAGCTTGATGATGATGATGATGATGATGATGATGATGATGATGATGATGCACGCTATCTCTATCCTAATATGGAAGTAATGAACTCAAGGTACAGAATAAAACATACATAATTATATGTATGTTCATGTATTTGTTTATATGTATAAACACAAATACATATTTATAAACAGTTTTATTATATTTATAATCATATTATAACATTTTACATATATATATAATGTAAACATACCACACATATATGTGTATGTATGTGTGTATACATACACATACATGTATATGGTTGCTTGGTTGTTGTTCTTCATTCTCTAAAAGGATCAAAATGACATCACTATAGTAGACTTAAGTTATAGTGTATCCAACTGCGTCTGACCAGACCAATATGAGCTCTAGAACATGTGTACATTTGTGATAATTCTTAAAATTTGCACACTTTCAGTTTCTTTTGAGCTATTTCAATTCTGCTTTGCTCATAGAGCACAGCATCATCTCTGATGTGGACATATCATGCTGAGCAGTCCTGTGCCAGTGTTTCCCATGTCACACAAGGAATTCCAAAGTTTTTGAGACAAACCATGAGAGTGTTCTTGTATCACTTCTTCTGACTTCAATGTGAATGTTTGCCCTGTGTGAGTTCTCTATAAAATAGTCTTTTTGGTAGCATATGTTTGGTAGTTGAATAGTGTGGCCATCCCATCGTAGTTGCACTCTCTGCTGTAGAGGCTGACATACATACATATAGTGGCAGATAAGGGAATTTGTTTGGTTTGAAAGATATATTCTTACAAAGAGGATTATTTGTTTTCTTTTGTGGATAAGGCAATATTTAGGAGGAAGAGAGCATGATTTCTGTAAATTAAAAAGGAAAATTCAGTAAGGCAATATAGTGGATAGTATGGTGAGCTTGGAGTTTTGACGACAATTTAAAATAGGTTTGCCTTGGTTTCCTTATCTGTAAAATGCAGGTGATGATAAGGTTGCCTATCTCCCAAGGTTCTTTAAGGATCAAAATGAGATAATAATTATAAGTCACTTAGCATAGTGCCTGGTACATAATAAGCATTATATAAATGTTAAATATTATTATCACTATTATCTCATTTTTATAGGAACTTTAAAAAAAACAAAATTAGAATGTTCCTTCACTGTCATGAATGTTCATATGCTAATTGCAAAAACGGATTTAAAAGCATTCAACATGTTTAAAATTTTGCATTTTTGCAGTTTTTTACTAAGAGGATATTTATTCCCATGTCAAGAATTTAAATGGAAAGCTTTCCTTTCTCTCATTTATTTCACAATTTCAAACAAATTTCAATGTATTCTTCTTTGTCTTACACCAGCCTTTTGACCAGAAAAATGGGTATTTTTAATTTTTTGAAAGCTACCTCCAGAAATGCAGTAAACACTGTCATCATTTGGAATAGGTCCCCAAAAATAAAGACATCCTAAAATATAAAGAAATCCCATGGTGTGGTGGATAGAACACTGGCCTCGGAGTCAAAACGTGGTTATTGTTCAGTCACTGAGTCTTGTACCCAGGTTTAAATGCTATCTCTGTCGCGTATTTGTTATATTACCCTTGACAACTCACTTGACATAGGAATGCTTTTGAAAACTCTCTGAGGTATCTTATGAGCATTGAAAGGGATCAAGGCTGGACCTGACAGTGTTTAGGTAGCCTCAGAAGCTTACCTTGGACAAATCACTTAATCTCAGTTTCTCAACTGTAAAATGGGGATAGAAACAACACCTATTTTGTTTTCACAATTTTAAATTAGTGTCAGGAGTTTCTTTTAATTAGTTTCCTAATATAAGTTATGTTGCTTTGTTGTACTCTCATCTCTAAAATGGGATTATCTTTACTTCTTAATTCCCTAAGGTTGATGTGCGGATTAAATGAAATATTTTACATAAAACACTTTGTTACAATAAGGTGTTATATAATATTGCCTCTTATTACTATTGCAATCGTTTGGAACTATCAGGAATGCTTTATGTTTCCTATTCATAGGAGGAAACTACATCTTGGAGAAAGTGGCAAAATGTGTGCTTTAGAGCAATATGTATTAATGAATTATTTGTTAATGATGTATAATTACGAATTAATTAACTTGAAAATCAACAACTTTTCCTGTTGATATTTACTGGAAATTATTTAGTTACAACTAGTGGATATGGTTTGATAATTGAGGGAACACAGCTTGATATCAATCAGCTTATTTTTTTCACCGTATGGAAAAGAGAATATGTGGTTTCTTTCTTTTTTCAAAACCAATTTTCCTGAAAATTGAGAGCAGTGACTAAACTGAGAGAGTTAACACAAGGTCACTGGTCACTCTGTAATGTGCTGTAAAGTCTCCTATGTAACTTAGATAAAATTATGTAAGCATATTCCATTTATGCATTTCCATCCATAAAGACATTTGAGCATTAATTGTAAAGTTCTTTATATTATTATACATTATATGAAATGTAGATAATATAATTATATACAGTTTTGTTATTTTATTTCTTTACTATTTTGATATTTTGTTATATTATTTATCATATGACAATATAATGTTGGTGATGTCATTGCTGTATTAATGTATTATAATATTATTTAATAATCTTTTAAAGCAAAATGTTATCAAACTCTGGAGGATTATGAAATTTGAAAGGAGTTTACTTCATCTTTTTCCATTGCAGTGATAAAAATTATCAGGACTTGGCTAAGACCTTACAAAAACACCACCATATCTTTGGCATCAGCGATCTATTTGTCTGTCCCTCAGGGCTATGTTTCACTCTGTCAAATGGTATCTTCAAGTTGTAGCTCCATTAAACCCAATTAAGCAAATACTTATTAGTTGTTAACTCTGAGCAAAGGACTGTGGCAGACAATGAGGGAAATCTAAAAATAAAGGGAGGAGATCAGATCTATTCTTCACCAAGATTAATCTGTCAGTCGTAGGTAAAATGGATTGTAGGTTAGGGAGACTATAGGTGAAGAGACCAGAAAATAGTCTGTTACAATGATAACAGTGAAAAGTAATGAGTGTGTGAACTCAGGGAAGAAAAAGAGGTGACAGATTGAAGAGGAATTGGGGAGGTAGAGTTGGCAGGACTTGTCAACTAATATGCTAGGGGAAGGAGAGGAAAAAGCGAAGTCAAAGATGCCATCAAACAATCTATATAGGTTGCTAGGAAATAGTAGAGATTCACTTCAGTTAAGTTGATGCCATTACCAGCAATACAAAAGTGAGAAGGATGAGGCAGGTCAATGAGATATTGAGTTTAGTTCTGAACACACTAAACCTGAAAACTATTTGTCTTATGTAAAAGACATATTGATTTTACTGGCATATTCATTATTTCTCTTATTTCCCTGAGAGAGAGAGATGTTTCATCTTTTCTACGACTACAAAGCTTTCAGGTTTTCTTTTCTTTTTATGTAGTTGCTTTCATAGTTACATGGCAAAGTAATATCATTAAAGAAGAATGTCTCCCTTAACAACCTTTCCGAATGGAAGTAAAGCAGTGTCTCAGGACGTTTTTACTCTGTACAGTTAGAGTTGTACTGTGATACATTTGCAGAAAAACAATCGTACCGTCATACATTTTGAATAAGTTGAGCTCAAAAGTATTGACATTTAAATAAAGACTAAAGGTTCAATATACTGAAACAACACTGCCATATTCCATATTCTAACGTAGAATAAATGTAAGGAAGGGCTCTCTCATCCAAGAAACTGTGTAACTAAAAACAGCCAAAGATTTTCTTTCGTTTGTTCCTGCAGCCTGGAATATCAAGAATATTCAATTCATTGAATACTTATTGAAGACCAGTACTGTCTGTTGAAGACAGCACGATGTAGTAAAAGTGGTACTGAATCTGTAATCAGGACAACTGCATTCAGGTCCCCCCACTAGGAGCTGTGTGAGTCGTAATTTCTCAATGGCATATTAACGAGGTCTTCACTTCTTTTTCAGTTTTATTTTTGTCTTATTTTTCATCTATAGTTACATATGTGTATGTTCTACTGACAATTTTGAGCAAAGCTACTGACCAAGGATTCTATTCTTGTAGACAAAATGGTAAGGTGTCTACGAGGCATTAGTAATATTAGGTAGATTAAAACCTGGTTGAATTAAAGTCATTATCTGACCTCTGTAAACTTGAGAGGTCTCTAGTGGGGGAACCCTGGAATCTTTCCTTGTCTGTGTGCTGATTACAGATTCAATTGTTTGTTTTATTTTCTTCAAATCTTCAGATATGATGAAACTTAGAAGAATAATTAAGAATGAGAATAAAGTCAAGATCCTAAAAAAGATATTGATATCTAAATAGATGGATATATCTAATGAGATAATTTTAAATAGGGATAAGTATACAGTCTTTTACTTCAGTTTAAAAAATAACTTTGAAGCTAGAAGATGGTGGAGGCATGAATAAATAAGTTTCTTGTTAACCAGATTTTGGTCTTTTTAAGCTATAAAAAAGATCTTTATGAGTCAGTAGTAGGGCTTGGAAGCCCCCCAAAAAATGGTAAGGCTATCTCTGACTATATTCAGAATGGTGTCTGGAATTAAAGAGATGATTTTCCATTATGTTTTGGACTCATCATTCCAAATTTAGAGTACTAAGCTTAGTATGGATACCACATTTTAAGAAGGGAATTGACAAGTTGGATCACATCCAAGAGCACCATGATGGTGAGCACACAGAAGTCAGCATCATTCATGACAAAACCGACTATCGTTCTTCATTTACTTCATAGTTGAAACCCTATAACTTGTGGGGGGGGGGGAGTGGTGATGGTTTATTTAGCTTTAACTTCTTTGTGTCCTCTGCGTTCATTTATAGACAGTTTAACAATATTGGTGTGATCACCATACTATTATACCAACTTGTTGGTCACTGAACAAGAATTTCAAAATTAATATAACTACAGAAGAAAACCATACAGGAAAATGTTCTATTTTGAATTTTTCTTGGTTTCATGACCTACTATAACCATTTTTAATGGAAAACAAAAAATATTTGATTTTAAAATCATGAATATGAACCATGTTCATATTCATCTTAAACTCTTACAATTTGGTCCCCTACTGGGGTACACAGCCAATTTTCCACTGACAGACCAACCAAGAGAGACACTAAGTCCATCAGTGGAGTAAATAAACCGATTTTGTCAAAGTACTTCCTTACCGGAGGGGTGGAGAGAAAAGAAGGACAGTAATGGTGATGTCTTCAAAAGGACACATTAGACAGGAACAGAAGGACAGACGGATGACAAAGGAAACCTAGGATCTTGGAAGGCCAGCTTCTTCATCAGGTGGTAAACTCTGGAGTCTACTTTAAATCCATGCATCTTCTTGGAGTGTCAGGAACAGATCCTCGTAAGATACATGAGCAAAGAATGAAGTTGCTGCTTCTCTGGAAGTTCTATCCCCCTCAGTTCTGTGCTCTTCCCCACTTTTCACATACTCAAATTACCAGCAATGAACTTTTTCCTTCTTGACTATCCTTAGGCAATAATTTGTCACTGCAACCATAATATTTACCTTTCCATTAATACTGATGACAACCTAATCCATGCCTTCTCTTGCTGTGAAACACTTGTCTTTTTAAACATCTTTTGTTGTACTGAAGGTCTTCCTCTTTTTTTTTTATTTTAGGGGTTCTAATTTTGTAATTTTTTATTCTTCTGAGAGTCTGATATTCCATGTTTCCAGAATACAAAGAATGCCTTGGATTATAATTATATACCAATTATTATACACACTCTGATGAATCAAAACCATATGCTAAAAGTAGCTCATTAGTACTGAGCAGTATGATTGATGCCTGAACAAGACTGTTTCAAATAATTTCTGATAATTCTCTGTTTCAGCAAAAGATGGAGGCAGGAAAGCAGATTAGTTTTCCCTGTGTTCTTGTCTACCACTGCAAATAACATGTTCACAGATTCCTTTGATTTGGTTGATAAAAGTCCAGGGTACTGAAGTTTAAGAAATGCTGTACTGTGGAGTTGAGTGCCTAAATGCAAAGAGCAAGTGTTGGTAGACTTCAGATCTTGAAGGTATCAATGTGAGTTTGAGTAATCAGGGAGCCTTCATGGATATCCTTTCACATTGGATATGGTCATATTTAAAGAGGCACAGTGGAGGAATTTCTACACTTTGGCATAAATGTATATGACATGTTCAAAAGGCATTGGAAATAGCAGCCAAGTTCAAATGGATAATGATATGTAATTTCAGTGATAAAGTGGCTTGAAGAGCTGAATACAAAATTTTCAGTATGAACATTTATATCTCAGAAATATGTAAATACTGTGAATCAGATGGAATTTACTGTTTTCCTCATTGCCTGGACTCGACTTAAGAGAGCGATGGAAAAATTGTTAACATGCAGATTAAACTTAAAATTGTGTCCAGTACACTTTTTTTTCCTTCAGAGAGCCAGTTGTTAAAAACTTACCATCATATTCCTGCATATGTCTGTGGGTACTCTAGGTAGTCAACATATATCCTGATATTTCAGAATAAATTTATGTAGGGTTCTCTGAAAGCTAAATTGAGAAGTTTGAACTGTAAAATTTAGGTGTCAGTAGGGATATGATGTATCAATAATGGTGTATTACTTTTTTAAAGCAGAGGGATGATGTGAAAAGTATTATACTTTAATATTCATTTGACATCAAAGTAGAAAATAGATTGGAGAAGAAAGAAAATGGAGAAAGGGAATTAATTATGAAACTACTGCAGAAATCTGTGTACAAGGTGATAAAAGCCTGGCTCAGGATATTTATTTTCGATAGAGATGAAAAGGAAGGAGTGATTACAAAAGCTTAATAAGGAAATTCTATGCTTTTTTTTAATTTTTCATCAAAAGGTTATCATAAGATAATGTTATATTTAATTATGTATATATATATATATATATATAGATATTCCTCCTTTCAGAGAAAAAATGAAGAATAATTGCTATAGCCAACATATAGCAGAGCCTCTTATTTTATTTACAATTTAAGGAAATATTTTACTCAATGAAATTGTTAAAGAAAGAGAGAAAATAAGATGTAAAATAATTCATATCATTCATGCATAAATATTGTTAACTATTCTAAAATAAGAAATAATAATAGCATGCAGAAATATACAAAAAACAGAAAAGAAAAAAGGAGGGAAACATATTCATTTCATGACAAAAAATAAAAATACAGAGGTGTTGCTGTTAAAGATATCCTCATTTTCTGGGGAAATTAAAATAAAAATGAGTACTAGGAGCTTTGTGATGACAGCAACATTTTTGGTGTCAGGTGGGAGCAGCAGGGAGATTTTGGGATACCACTCTAAGTAAATGAAAAAAATGGAGATGACTGGTGTGTGTGTGTGTGTGTGTGACTTGGTATTCATTCTGCAAACTTCCATAGCTCTACTAATGGCATATTTTGAACAATGAAAAATATCTTGCTATGTCTAAATTGGGCCCCATGGGCAGAACATTACTTACAATACAACCTTTCTCTTGCAGGTAATTTCCCCTAATAGTGAAGCAGCACTTCAAAAAGTAGAACAATTCCTTTTTAAGATCATGTCTTAAACTAGGATTACATACAAGAAAAGGTACCTGTTTTCAGCTTATAGGCATGTAGATCTAATTAGGAATAATTAATTAAATGTGTTTTAGATGATATTTAAGGAATGCTTCTGTTCTATCCATTGAGGGAGGAAAAAATTCAATGTTGATCTGACAGAAATTAAATGTGAGTGGTATGAAAGAAATGGAAAAATAATCAAGTAAAGAAAATCCAGAGAAGGTGTTAAGCAGATTCTCTTGACAGTCATTTTCCCTCAATGCTTTTCTAATTCTGCTCCCTTGATGATACTAGCAATTTTGCTATCATATGCTTAATGACTTGAAAAATGCAAAGTAGAGAGAAACTGTCAAGGTAAAATGCAAAAATTCACATTTTTGCTTTCTAATGAGGACTTGAGTGAAAAAAATCAAGGTCCATTTTAGTATGATAGATGGGTATGTGATCAATTAGGAAGACTTAGCCATCACTAAGGCAGATTTTTAAGAATTTGCTATCAATCAAAATCTAGAAGACTACAGTAGGCACTGAGGAGGTCACAAAGTTTACAAAATCATCAAGGAAACAAACACAGTGAAATAGATGCAAAAAGGAATCCAATAACTTAAAGTCAGCGATAATGGCTGTAGCTTTCATCAGCAAATAGTAAAAATGACAACCTTGAAAAAACACTGAATATATAGTAAAACTTCTAAGCACCTTGCCATGTTAGATCATTCAACATGATTTCATAAAATATTGAACATCTCTAAATTTCATCAGCTCTTCCAAAAACAACTTTATATTAACATTACATTAGAGTGATAACTTGATGACCTCACCATCAGGCTACACGTGTGTGTTATGATACATCAGTTACCCAGTACAGTGTCAGTAGTGATGTTGGATACATTCTCCCTGAATGATTTGGATAGTCTCTAGGAAAAAAAAATGTGTAGGTGATATAATATTGGTGATAAGGTTACCTCTTATAAGAGACAGATGAGAATTTAAGAGGGAAATCAAACTGCCCAGTCAATAGGATTACAAGGATATGAGTGCAGTAAGCAAGAAGGAGCCTTTACATATGCAGTATGGACAATGACGGCTGTGGTTGATTCTAAAAGAAAGGATGTAAAGATAATGGTATGTTATGAGTGAACTTTAATCAGAAATGTTATTGTGTTCCTATATAAAATAAGTCTCTGAGGAACAATGCTTTCTTACTCAATGCTGATTAACTAGAGTTTAACTTCTCATATTAAGCTTCATATATTTTAGGTGAACACTTAAACATTCTGTTAAGGAACTATACCTGTCCTATTGCATAGGCTTTCTTTCAAACGTCTCCCTTGGAGAAGAAATGTTGTTATTTGACACATATCAAGTAACATCTAACAATTTATAAAGCATGCAATAAATTAGAAAATACTTTGATTACTTAATTAATATGTGAACTCATTGATTTGGTTACAGATTACATCTTATCTGTGGACATATACCCATACTTTAATACTCCATTGGATTTATGACCTCACTGATGCAAGTACCTCTTTCAGTAATATAGATCCACAGCTTCATCAATGTCTTCTGATTCGGTGCGGCTCTTGATGATGTCTTCTCATAAGTCCCCTTGGGGTCACAATATAACGTCAGCATTCCTTACATTCTCTTAACGTTTTGGGAATACAGGCTCTGTTGAAGCTTTTCCACTAATCATCTCTTGATTCAACTAGGGAACCACTCAAAATTCTGGGAAGACACTTCTATATCTTTTATAATTACCTAGTTACTAGTAGGATACATACTCGTAACTAATTATCCTTCACACTCACCATGTGACCATCTCACCTACTCTGCTGGTTAATCATGTTTTTGATAATGGCTTTTAAAGAAAATTGGTGTACGATAACTCATTAGTTGTGTAATGTAGATTATTCATAATCATCATGTGTTTGTCAATTGTTTATTGGGTGGGCTACAGCTTCAGTCACTATGACATCCTGTGACATGGATATATGACAACAATAATAAATAAAAAATACTGTATTAAACTCTTACTATATACTAGACATACTGTGCTTAATGTTAGAGATACAAAGAAAGACAAAGTACAGTTCTTGGTCTCAATAGCGTATTTTCTAATAGTGGAGACAACTGATGTTACAAATATGGATCTTTGCTTCAGTGAGACTTTTGGGGCCACTAAAAGCTCTCTACAACTTTCTAAATGCAATCGTCTTCCTCTTTTTCAAATTAATTGTTCATCTGCAGAGTTTGTCCAAAATTTATGTAGTAATAAACCATTTTTGGAAGACTATCCATCCAGATACCTATTATAGTCTGTACAATAACCATTCTTAATCTAGCTAGGATTTCCTCTATGGGTAGTTAGGCTAAACTATTTTGAATGATAATGAATGTCAGTCAGAGGATTGAAATATCCAAGACTTGATGAAATTAGCAAAGAAACATCCTTAAATGATAGCATGTGGAGGATGTCCTCATCTATAGAAATTCTCTTTTCCACTCTGAACTCAGTGTTGAAGCTTCTTCCTAATAGAGAAAAATACCTTTAGGAGGATATTTAAATGTTTTATGCCTTATTTAATTTTAGTAGTAAGATTATTGAATACTCTATTTTTTTCAAGAAATCTTATATGTTAAAAAATATACTTGGAAACATCTTTTTGGTGGAGACTTTTCCTTTACCAAATCAAATAGTCTTTCATAATTGATATGCAATAAACACAGTTGAATTATCTATACTCCACCTTTCATTCAACTGCATAACATTAAAGCTGTGATCTGCTGAAGAAAGTCATATGGGAAAATCCCTATCATAGTTTCATCGAAGATCCCCGCTCTTTCTCTCTCTCTCTCTCTCTCTCTCTCTCTCTCTCTCTCTCTCTCTCTCTCTCTCTCTCTCTCTCTCTCTCTCTCTCTCTCTCTCTCCATATATATATATGTTCATATAAGTTTTGTAGCTATGCGAAAATAGACAAATGTGTAGGTAATTATTGACACTTTCATAATCACTTTTGAAAAGCAATATTAAGATGCAGACAAGCCTCTGCCCCATCCATGAATTGTTTTATGTTTTCTATTAGGACAGGAACACAACCTTAAGGGTAACTAACTTTGAATGTACGCATAAAGGTAGACAAAAGAAAATGTATTATTAGAGGGAAAGTGTATGGCTAGGGAGGGACAGAATCTTGAATCTTGACATCTGAAGCAACATGAGAGTCCTAAAGATAAAAAACAGTTTACCATTCAATTTTCTTTAGTACCTAATTGTTTTTCCCCAGGTGGCCTTTTCCCTTTCTTAGCCTGTCCCACTCTACCTTGCTTTCCATTGTGCTCTCCGGAACCCTTGTTCTGTTGTTAACAAACTGGCCTTTATAGTAGATAAATTCCCTGTTCCAGAGAATTGCTTTGTTTGTAATTGGCATACAATTTTCTTTGAACATATTTTTTCCCTTCAGTAGAAGGTTCCCTCCACATATGAAAATAGAGCCTGTTGCATCAGTAGAATGTACCAGAGTTTTTGGCATGTAATAGGTGCTTAGTAGGCACTTGTCGAATTGAATTGAATTCAACATACTCTATATATGAAGAAGTCACTATGTTTTAGAAAAGTTTCTTTTCTTCCCCTACACATAGAATTGAAATAAAAATATTCTACATTGACTCTGTTAACCAGAAAATTAGCAAGATTCTCTCATGATCCATGAATTATATTTAATTGAAGTTAATTGTGTGTGTGCTTCTATATAGACAAATTACTGGTTAGCACTAATAATCTGCATCATTTTATTTTTATATTATATGTGCAGGCAGTGCTAAGTATTAACACAACTTATAAACTCAGTCTTCCATCCATCTTATTTCTCAATAGAAAAACAAATTAATTTCCAGTGTGGAATATGACTGCATTTCTATTTGAGCTGTATTATTTATCATTGTGATAAATGAAATGTCTCAAAGAGCACTGACTCTTCTGTTTTACCATGTGCTGTTCTGTCAAGATGTAACCAAGGGAAAGTCCCAACAGACATGTATGTCCTGGACAGAACATTGTTGGCCTCAAGCATGGTTTCCAGTTTCAAATTAGAACAATATTTTCCACATTATGGAAACTGAAATACAATATCTAATGAACCTTATAAAAGAAGAAAAAAACAGTAGTAGAATTTCAGTTTTTAATCAGTGAGGAAGTATTGAGCTTTTCCGTTAAAATAATTAAGCTTATGTATTGCCATGATCATAAAAAAGTTAATGACATTTCAGTGAAAAATCTTTAAATTTAGGAGATCATCCCAATAAGAAAAAGAATGAGTGGAGGTAATCATTGCATAACATTAGATTAATTAGGCTGAATAATTACAATACATTCTACTACAAATGTATATCAAGAGCTCATCCTGCTGTGATTACTTAAGTTTTTGTCTTTCTCAACATTTGCCTTTTTAAATTAAAAGCTCTTTAATTGCATTGCCACAGGGTTTTTTAAAATTCAATTTCCTATTTAAAACTAACGTGTTCTTTGAATTGCTTACTTCAATTAAAAGGGCCAAAATTTTGAGAAGCAAAAAAAATAAGTCAGGGGAAATGGTTGAAAAATCTTTTATTTCTTAATTATGTACAAAATGAGTTTTTAATACTGTCCTAATTAAAATTATAGAGGAACTATATTTTTAAATGTTTAGGTCATTCAGACTTATAAGCTCTCTCTAACCATTTCACCCTCCAACTCAAAAAAATATTTTAGCTTCCTATAACCTCTCGGATAGAGTACAAACTCCTTTTTAAAAATATGCATTCTAGCACCCACTAACTTTTCCAGGCTTATTTCTTATTATTTCCTTTCATATATTCCATATTTCAGTCAAATTAGTTTGCTAGCTATTCTTTGAATTCTACAATTGTGACAGAGCACTGGCTGAGGAGTCAGAGGTCCTGGGTTCAAATTGCTCCTATGATACATATTAACTATGTGACCTTGAACAAGTCACTAATATCTCTGGGGTTTGGTTTCTTCTTCTTCTGTGAAAGAAGAGGTTATATTATATGGTTTCTGAAGTCCAGTACAGCTCCAGATCTATGATTTTATGATCCTTCTCCTTTCCTTTGTACAGGCTATCTCCCATGGCTTCAAATACTTCCTCCTTAGAATCATAAGCTTTCTGTATGAATCAGATCAGATGGTGGTTGGTTTGTTTGTTTTCTCTCCATAAAACTACTTTGTATTTACCTTTCTGTGTATGTGTTATATTCTTCTAGTAGAATATTATCCCCTTGAGTTCTGGAACTATTTTCCTTCAGTCTTTGTGCTGCCAGTGCCAAGTATCAATTGTGTATGGTAAATATTTAATAGATACTTGTTAAATTGAAAATAGATGCCCGATTCTATCATGATAATTCATATTTACTTTGAACTTTCCAACTCATAGTATTATGATTACATAGACAAGCAGAGACAAACTTAAATAGAAACAAAAGTTACTAAACCATGCAGAATAATTGCTGCAGGATGATTTTTTGTTTTGTTTTTGCTGTGGGTAATTTCACTTTATTTTTTTTAAATTAATTAATTTACTTTTAGTATTTAACAGACACTTCCACAAGATTTTGAGTTCCAAATTTTCTCCCCATTCCTGCCCCCATGCCTACCCACACCAAGACAGTGTGCATTCTGATTACCACTTTCCCCAAACTGCACAGCCTTCTATCACACCCCTCCCTTCTTTTATCCCTATCCCCTCCACTTTTTTGTAGAGCAAGATAGATTTCCATACTCCATTTTCTGTATATTTTATTTCCCAGTTTCATGTAAAAACAATTTTTAACAATCATTTTTAAAACTTTGAGTTCCAACTACTCTCCCTTCCTCCCTCCCCACTCATCCCCACTGAGAAGCCAGGCAATTCAATATACTTTATACATGTGTAGTTACAGAAAACACTTCCATAGCAGTCATGTTGTGAAAGACTAACTATATTTCCCTCCTCTGAGCCTGCCCCCCATTTATTCTATTCTCTTTTGACCATATCCCTCCTCAAAAGTGTTTACTACTAAATACTCCCTCCTCCCATTTGCCCTCCCTTCTATCATATCCCACCTCAGCTTCTCCCCTTCCCCCCACTTCCCTGTACTGTAACATAGATTGTCATGCCAAATCAAGTGCATATTATTGCTTCCTTAAATCAAATGCAATGTGAGTAAGATTTACTCTTTCCTTCTCACCTCCCCCCCTTTCTCCTCCATGGAAAAAGCTTTTTCTTGCCTCTTTTATGTGAGAGATAATTTGTCCCATTCTGTTTCTCCCTTTCTTCTCCCAATATATTTCTATCTTCCCCTTTAATTTTTCATTTTTTAGATATCATCCCTTCCTATTCAACTCACCCTGTACCGTCTGTCTATATGTATATAATCCCTCCAACTACCCAAATACTGAGAAAAGTCTCAAGAGTTACAAGTATAATATTTACATATAGGAATGTAAACAGTACAACTTTGCTAAGTCCCTTATGATTTCTCCTTCCTATTTACCTTTTCATTCTTCTCTTGATTCTTGTGTTTGAAAGTCAAATTTACTATTCATCTCTGGTCTTTTCATCAATAATGCTTAAAAGTCCTCTATTTTATTGAATAACCATTTTTTTCATAGGTGATTCTTGATTTTAAGCCTAGCTCCTTTGACCTCTGGAATATCATATTCCAAGCCCTGTGATTCCTTAAGGTAGGAGCTGCTAGATCTTGTGTTATCCTGATTGTATTTCTACACTGCTCAAATTGTTTCTTTCTGACTGCTTGCAATATTTTCTCCTTAACCTGGAAGTTCTGGAATTTGACAACAATATTCCTAGGAGTTTTCCTTTGAGATCTCTTTCAGAAGGTGATCAGGAAAGACCAGATATCTTTCAATATCTATTTTACTCTCTGGTTCTACAACATCAGGGCAGTTTTTCTTGATAATTTCTTGAAAGATAATGTTTAGTTTCTTTTTTTAATCATGGCTTTCAGGTAGTCCAATAATTTTTAAATTGTCTCCACTGGATCTATTTTCCAGGTCAGTTGTTTTTTCAATGAGATATTTCACATTGTCTACTATTTTTTTTTCATTTATTTTCCTTTGTTTTATAATTTCTTAATTTGTCATTAAGTCACTAGCTTCTATCTGCTCCATTTTAATCTTGAAGGAATTATTTTCTTCACTGAGCTTTTGGACCACCTTTTCCCTATGACTAGACCACAATATGAAGTTAAATGTAAAATGCATACAATTCGTCCATTAGTACTTGTTCATATAATGAAAACACGCAACGAATGAACAACAATTTGGAACCAGAAGTGAGGGAGAGGCAAGTAGGGCTGATTACCTTTGGAAGTGTAAGCAGTTCTTTTCATGACTCCAGTCTTCTTTCTTAACCAGACACATTTTTAATGCAACTTCTTTTTGTTTCACTATTGCTGTAGGATTGAGAAACATTAAATACTACAGTGTCTAGAGAATTAAAGTTGAAGATTATCAAAAGGGCAGAGAAGGGGCACAGAGGGCATGTGATCAAGTTGTAAGACATGACATATGATTCATTGTGTAGAAATGATGTAAAGAATAGATTTGAAGATGTGTGATGAGAAGATAAGGGAAAACTAGTCATATAGCGAGTGTGAGAGATAAATAGTGAATGAAAGCTTCCAATGGTTTGGATGGACTCTGTAACAAGAGTACATGGAGAAGGTATGAATTTGTTGGGGATGTTCCATTTGTGACAATGGAAGGAGTACTCACATGGATGAAGTCTCATATCCAGCAAAGTATGAAATATCGATGTGTGTATAGACACGGACCAGTTCTTTGAAGTTATATCAATTTTCTGATCTTGAAATTGCATGAAAGGCAATTTGATATAGTCAATCTTCACTTTTCTTCAGGGGGAAAAATGTGATAAATTGAATGTCCCCAAAAGAACAACCCAGGTCCCAATATTTATGAAGTCTTAAATGCTAACCTTTATGAAATCTCTGAAATACTATAGTATTTATTCTCTGTATTACTTATTTGAAAGTTGGTTCATTCTTTTAAACATGTTGTCATATATGTCAATATATATATACATATATATATATGTATATGTATATACATATATATATGTATATATATATATATATACACACACATATATATTCATATCCAGAATGTAAACCTGTTGAGGAAACAAAATGTCTTATGACTCTTTCTAATGCTAGTGCTTAGCTAAAACAATCAATATAGAGTAGACCTTGAAAAAAAGTCACTGGATTTAAAACTCTCTAATGTCTACTTGGAAATATGTCTAAAATCTTGACAAATAAAATCTGAACAAAATTGAGAAAGAGAGAGGATTTTATACGGTTTTTGTTTTTTCACATGAGATGGTTTGACTAGGAAATGTTAAACAACAATTTCTCAAGGCAACAGAGTTTCTATATTATCCTCAGATTTCATAATAAAGGAAGAATTAGGGTGTTGTTGTGATACACATACATGTATCACAAATTTGAGAAAATGTGACTAGAGATTTGAGATTTGTAAAAAATAAAAGGGCGGAGAAATAAGTCTTCTCTACTTGATGTAACTTTTCCTTTATGTAACTGCCAGAAAATGGTAGTAAGCTTGAAGTTAACCAGTCCCTAGCATGATGTCTGGCACATAATAGGTGCTTAATATGTGATTGTCGATATATTTCAATAGTGTCCATTAATAATATGCTATTGTACTTATTGTATATTAGATAACATGAAGAAAACTATTTTCCTTGGCCTTACCAAATAGTAAATTTTTTTCTCTTTTACAAATAAAAGTTGCAAAAACTTGTACTATCCATTTACGTGTATATTGACAGTTTATTCATCTTTTGAGCATGCCATAGCGTACTGATATGTGATGATGAATATTACTTTAGAAGCTGCTTTACTTTATATTTGAAAAAATACTTGGTTGAAATTTAATTAAAATCCATTATCTATTTTTACCATGAAAAATGAATTAAGAGAAGCAGCACGTCCCATGTTATAAAAAAATTGCCTCTACCAATGATCACCAGTTAATATATAATCAATATAAACCCTTTTTTGAGATCCAACCTACACCGACAATATTTAAAAAGAAAAAAAACAGTTAAATATATTGTGATTTTTAGACGTTTTCATTCTGATAACCACTAACATTTTTCCTCAACCATATATAAGAATTTTTCTGTGATAGGCATATGGTTTTATTCCTCTTTTGTAGAAAAAAAAATAATGAGATCTTGGAGTGAACTCTCATTGAACTCGTTTTCATTTCAAAATCTTGTAATTCTAATCATGTGATTCTCCTGAGATTCTGTGTTATATTCTGTGACAGTATGAATACTTCATAATTATCCCTCCTGTTTATAGAAAGTCTCATAATCATCCATCATCCTCCATCTCTTCTGTCGCCTCAAGGGAGCTAGAGGCTCTAGCAAGGTCAGTAATTGCAGTTAGTGTTGACAGTTCCAGGCCAGTTGTGGAGCACACAGCTGGTGAAGACTATCTACAATGCATGTTGACTACCTTTCCCTTGAGTCCCTCTCCTTCTTGTTAACTGTTTATCCTGAAAACCATTCCTTTGACATGCATAAAATGTGCTTGAAATATCTTACTCGAGATTTTTTGGTACAAATAGAGGGAAAAATTCTTAGCTTGTCATGTACATATGTGTATTTGAGTGTGTGCATGGACTTGAAAATATATTTGTATATTTATTTGTCCATTGGAGATGGGATAATTATTATGAAAGTCCTGGAGAAAATTAATAGCTCATTGCTTAAGGACAGAGAATAACTTGATCAAGTGCTTCAGGTTTAATATAGCTATATATCAAACAACCTTTGTTAGTGATCTGTTTCCATGAAATAAAAGATTAAGTTGTAAGGAATCAGACGGTATTAAGGAAAGTGATGCAGTCTATTTAGCTAATATTTGGAAAGATAGTTACAGTTTGGAAGCATGCTTAGAAGGAATGTATAAATATTTTAGAAACATAATGAATAATTAAACACTTATTTTACATATTTTCTTGACCTATGTACAGTATGTCTCATTCAGAAAACTCAAAAGAAGGATAAATTGATTTACATAGAAAAGGAAATTTTTAGTTTTAACAGGGGGAGGAAAGAGTTCAATCATCTTACCAGATATTATATAGGAAGAACAATTTGACAACACAGATAAGGATTTGGAGAAATGGTTATGTTGGCATGTGATATTAAGAGATTCTCTTGAAGCTGACACATTATAGAAAAATTAAATAGGGAAATGGCAGCACTTGAAATAAACGAATTGAAAAAAATTAAAATTCAAGAAAGTAGAAAATAACTATATTTTAGGGTTGGAATTTTTTTTTTTTATTGAAAGTATACTGTGAACTTTTATTCACGATTTCTTTACAGAAAGGGAGAAATCATAATGAGTAAGATCGTTTTCATTTGTGTTCAGGATATAGTATTATTTCTTCCCCATAAAATCTCTTCTCCTATGAAGGACAGAAACAAGTCAGATTCAATGTCTCACCCTTTGTAAGATTTTCTACATACATGAATATCGACATCAAATGCATCCTTGTAATAGGAAAGATACCATAGAATCGCAGCCCGAAAAATTGTCATGGAAGAAGCGATGAACAGTCTTTCATCTTTGTTTAGGGATAGGTAGAGGGTGCCTATGATTTACAAATACAAACGTCATGGCATTATAAATGCAAACCTCAGGACCAGCTGATGAAGATACTCTTCTCAATGAAAATCATTGCCCACCACCATGGAATAAAAGGCTGAAGGTGATTGTTCTGAATCATCTCATGGTTGGCACAATTAGCTTTTGTTGTCATCCTGTTGAACTATTGGTCTGTCACTATTTTTTGTAGTTTTTAAAATTTATTTTAAAAAAACTTAAGCAAAATAAGAAAAAAATATTGTTTATATAAACAGAACTTACGAAAGGATTCAATATAAAATAATAAATTTCCATTTAAAAAAAACCTATATAATAAATGCTACACATTGTTTTCAAAGCTGCCCAGCTTTTCTTTGCTTCTTTAATGGTTTTCTTTTGTCCTCTGCTGTGCACCCCCACCCAAAAGAAGGCTAAAATTAGGCATGTGCATGCACATACACACATATCTACACACATACACACATGTATATGTATATATATATCAGAAAGGGTTAAAGAGGGAAACGTGGATATTTCCCTATATATCTCTATATCTTTGTATGTGTATAAAGATACATATCTCTCTGTGGACATATACACACACACACATACATACACATATATATGTATAAATACATACATATATGTTTGTAACTATATATAGATATATCTACATATCTATCTATATGTATATCTATATAATCTATATATCTATCCCTCTTTAACCAATTCTGATAAAAGTAAGGTTCCAGCACTATCTACTGTCCCCCCTACTAGCTTCTTGTATACTGTTTTCCTTTTATGCCACATTTGTAAGAAATAATTACTCCTTTTTATCTTTTCTACACAGTTTTAGTTTTTTAGAATCACCCCAGCATACTCAGGTCAGCCCAAGACTTTCTTTCAAACTACCAAAATAATGATGACAGTCATAAGAACACTGCCAACATGTAGATATTTTGTCTTTATTGAGTCCCTTAAAATGATCTTTAATATTTGCCTTGTATTTCTTCTAGATGTCATATGTCAAATTTCCCCTTATTTTCTGGAGTTTTTGTCACAAAGACCTGAAAGTCTTTCAGTTCTTTAAATGTCTATTTTCTTTTTTTCATTCAGAATTATACTTAACTTTGCTTGGGTAAGTTACCCTTGGTCATAGCCCCAGCTCTTTTGCTGTATGAAGTACAGTATTCCAGGACCTATGAATCTTCAATTTAGCAGCTGTTAGATTTTGAGTTATCCTTGGTGTTTCTTCATGATATTTAAAAAGCTTTTTTTTCTTGTTGTTGTTTGTGATGTTTCCTCCTTAATCTGGGGGCTTTGAAACTTGGCTATGATATTCCTGGAAGTTTTCCTCTTGGGATCTCTTTCAGGTATTGATTGGTAAGTTTTGTGTTTTTTTTGTTCTATTTCTGCTTTGTCTTCTTGGCAGAACAATTTTTCTTGATAATTTCTTATAATATTGTGTCATGATTCTTTTTTATCATAATTTTCAGGTAGTCTGACTCTTTTTATATTATGTTGCCTTGATCTGCTCTCCAGATAGGTTGTTTTTCTGATGAAATGTTTCACTTTATCTTCTATTTTTCATTCTTTTTTAATGATTTCTTGGTGTCTTAGAACATCATTAGCTTCCTCTTGCCCAATTATAGTTATCAAGGAATTGTTTTCTCCCTTAAATTTTGATTATCTATTTCTAGTTGGTTAACTTTTCACAATTTTGATGTTTTTGTTAGATTGTTCTTTTTCCCCTAACTTTTCCTTGATCTCTCTGATGTGATTTTTAAAGTTCTTTTTAAATTCTTCCAAGAACTTTTTCTGTATCTGGGTCCATTTGACATTTTTCATTGAAAAAAGTAGTGGCTCTTTTTATCTCTATTATCTTCCTCTGAATATAAACCTGGATCTTCTCTATCCCCATAGTTACTCACTGTGTTTGCATTCTTTGTCCTTTACTTCCTCATTTTTGTTTGTTTTTTTTCTATTTATTTTGCTTTTAGAAATAATTAATATAATCAAGTTCTAGTCCAGAGGTGTGGGGAATGATGACCCAAGCCACAGGTCTTTCTTACTGTTATTTTCTGAGATCTGTCTCAGGGAGCAATCTTAGGCTTTCCTCTCCATTCCTAAGCCATGGCTAGGAACCCAGTCACACTGTCCCCCACAGGATCTTGCTCCATGTGGTCCCTCCAGTGGCTGCAAAATACAGCTGTACTCTCTGCCTTGGATCAGAGATCAAGAACTCTGCTCTCCTGCAGGTGATCACAGACAAAATGGTCCCCACTCCTTTGTTACTGCACTATCCAGTCTTGTGTTAGCTCCTTCTCCCCACACCATGGCCCAGGACTCCTTTGGTCAGCACATCCCTGCTTAGTATCCATAACACCAAGCACCCTAGCACACCCAGAATGGCCTGTCAGTACAGGTTCTTTGATCCGCTTTATAAAGGAAAGAGCTTCAAAGGGGTTAACAGTCCTTCTTTAATTAAACATATATAAGTCATTCACTAGTTCAGGGGAAAGGTTAACACCCTGAATGTGAAGAAAATACAAATAGAAAAAATACAGGCAGAGAAATTAGCACAAAGATCAATAGACAGGGTTTCATCTGTCTGACACAGTAATACAACCACCTACTCATACCATCAGATGAGAAAGCACCAAAATATCTGTGTAGTGGGGGGAAGATGCAGAAGTATGGAGGCTCTTAACAAAAGCTACTCAGAGAGTCCCATCCAAGGAATCAAAATGTCCTTCTCATAAATGAAACCCCCAAAGCAAAATACCAACCTCCCAGTATATATAGCTTTCAACTAATAGGCTCAGAGCCAGAAGGCATCACAACCCATGTGACTTAGCACAGCTGTGAATCACCTTTCAGATGTTTTCAATTTAGCCTGAGCCTAGGAAACTGAACTCCAAAAAGAAAATAACAAAAATCTCACTTTCTTTGCTCTTAGAGTTTCCCTAGACAGTGGAAGGTCTTTCAGTCTTTTCCTACTTTGGAGTCAGATTTACACACTGGCTGGGAAATGAAAGTTTCTAAGGCTGAGGATGCCTCTCAAGGCAGCTGTCCCCAAGGCTTCTTGGTTGATTCTGCAGAGTTGGCCTGGAGATGTTTGTGCTTCACTCAGGAAGAACCTTGGCACCAGGAGGCCAGGTCTTTCTGGGGGTCTTCTCAAATTGTCTTAGGAGGACAATTGCTTGATATCATGGTTACTTCTGCTGCTGTGAGATGCTGTTCTGTCTTTCATTTTTGTGGAGGAAATTTGGAGAGCTGAGTTTTCTGACCTACAATGCTGTCTTCCCAGAGTCCTCTCCTAGACTTAAATCCAGTGTTTTTTTCTCTATAAGTGTTCAAAATTAATATTTAAATTTTCTGTATCCTCTCTCAGTGTAGAATAAAACTGTGTTAATCTTAATGTTAGTTGATTAAATATCAGATCTAAATTAATTACTCTTTTTCAGTTAGATAAGGTTTTCTTTATGTAATGTGTTAATCTACAATGTGTCTATCTCTTTCTCTATAGGTAGGTAGGTGGATAGATAGACAGGCAGACAGACAGACAGACAGACAGAGAGATAGATAGATAGATAGATAGATAGATAGATGATAGATAGATAGATAGATGATAGATAGATAATCTTCCTATATATACAAATGAATAGACAAATCAAGAGATAAATAAAGATATAGGATGTTTGTGGCTTTTTTCTCCCTTATTAGCAAGTAGAATCATTTACAGATAATTTGCCCTCATACATTCTTCCTAAAGATAAAACAAATTATATAATATAGCTAATGAGCTAAATTTGGAGTTACTCATTGGTTGAGTCAGTTGAGCTAGAAGGGGAGATTCAAGAATGAAAAATTAGCAAAAATTATACTTAATTTCTTATCAGTGGGAAGGTGGGTACAATTGCAGTAGGAGCTAATTCATAATATGTATAATTCAAAATAAAATACTCAAATAGTTGGAATAGCAATATCTAATATAATTTACAGACCAATAACATCTTTTTTTCTGCTGTCCCCAAATGCTAGTGTTCTCTTTCCCTAAACTGTCATTATTTTGTATTTATTTCTAAAGAGACTTATATAACTAGACAAGCATATACGAAGTTTTAATGAAGGTGGCGAAAGTTAAGAGGAAAAGGGGAAACAGAGATATTTTGATATAGCAATTGATTCTACTTACGGGATGAGAAATAGCGAAAAGTTAGAAACCAGCGTGGTTTGCCAAGATTTTTGCTGTAAAAGCAAGCAAAGGTAATTATTTCAGTGATGGAATCCATTGATACTCAAGGCGATCTTTATTAATCTTTGAGATTAACATACTTTTTTAAAAGATAATAACTCTTTTAGAGTCACAGAAAATTAATGATAAAATTATATCCTATCTAGACTTTCTAACTTGAACTAGGTAGAGGTAAATTGGAACAGATATAAGCTTTGTCTTAGACAGATTCTCAAATGCCCTTCTTGTTTTTTTCTCCAAGAATTCTAGGATCTAAAATTCCATGCGCCAATATCCCAGATACATTTCTCTCCTGTCATTGGTTGTTCAATCTTAATGTTCTCTCCTGAAGATTCTATCAGAAGCTCTTCAAACAGTCTAACAAAGAAAAAATCACTTCTTTTCTGACACAGCTAGAAAACAGTATCTATGAGAAACACATAACAATGTAACCCCCCAAAATGTAGAAGAATAAGTGAAATAAAGCAAAAGAGAGACAATAGCTATCTTTTAAAAGAAAATAGCTCTTCTCATCAGCACATTGTGTTCTTAAGCCATGTTCTTGTGGTAGAAGCAAAGAAAGTATCCTGTCCTTTCTGGTTTTGTGCCAGTTTCCCCTATTATGATTGAATCCAACTGTGTCCTTGATCACAGCATCTTAGTGAATTAGAAGGATCCAAACATTCCCGAGTTCTTATTATGCTTAACCATGTGCCCATACACCTTCACAGTCTAGCAAAATGGCAAATCTGTTTGTTTAATAAACCGTATCATGTGCTGCATCATCAATTTAACCTCACTGGATGATCTAAGATTACAAGTCAGTGCTGATGAAGTTGATTTTTACAGGTCAACGCACCACCAGTATTAAAGAAATCTAGGACATCTGTGTAACTGTATATTGTCGCTAGCGGCAAAATACATTTTTGATGCAAGTTTTTCATTCACTATTACAAGAAAAATGGAAGGAACCTGGGCATATCGTCTATAGGAATCAATTTCTAAGTTTTATTACTGTTTAATCCCCAGGTGTGCCTTTCTTCACACTCCCCACCCAAAAGCAATTGTTTGTGAAATACAGCAATATCTCTGAATGGGATAATAACTTACAATTCTCCTCCTAGAAAATATAGGGCTCATATTGAAGTGACCTAGTTCGAGCAAGGTAAGTTGTTATGGGATCAAGTGGTCTCAGTAACTACTTCCCTGAGACTTTAGTAGTTTGAACTTTACAGGTTGAACTTGATAACCTCTTTGCTTTCACAGGTGTCCGAGGTTTTATGATTCCCTGATCTCCTTACTGAATTTTAAGCCTATGTGAAAAGGATAATCTATTTGACATAGTATAATGGGAAGAAGTTTGTTTGTCATTTCAGTAACTTAGAGGAAAAAAAGTTACTTAGGGAGTACAATGTACTCTCAGTATTTAATTCCTTATACTAAAAAAAGACAATGAGAAGAGCCATACACAAGAACTTCGAAGATTGATGGATTTTTCCACTTTGGCAACTTGGGCCAAATCCTGCTTTGGGATTCCTTGAAAGTTAACATATGATTTATCTAAATATATGCTTTTTTGATATCTTTTTTAAATCATTTTTGACAGTGCCTAAACTACTTATGTAATTGACATTCAAACACTTTACTATTTTCCTTGCTTCACCAATTGTCTGAAGGGAGTCCAGTCTTGCATTCATCAGACAGAGGGATTTTCCCCTGGTGAGGGGTAAAGTGAAAGTTAAGGGAGAAGGCTGGCAGGGGAATGAAATGTTTGTCATTTTTATTGTGTAGATTGTAATTTTGTTTGTGAAGAATTCCCAAAATTTTGGATGGATAGGGCATTCACAAGAAATATAAAAATTAAAACACCTCATACACAGATTCTTCATACCCCTAGGAATTTTTCAATAATGAGTTCTAGGAATGGAATGGCATTACCTTTTTATATCACACAGATACATGTTTAAAACTGCAGAAGCCAAGAACACTGGTTTCTCAATCAGTCATCAGAATTACAATTGGAATCCTATATAGTCAGAACAACTGGTCTTGCACAACATGAGAATGTTCTAAAGAAATATTAGCCTCATTATGATGATCCTCTTGAAAACTCACGAGTTACTGCTGTTGAGTCATTTCAATTATGTCCAACTCTCTGTGACCCTATTTGGGATTTTCTTGGTAGAGATACTACAGTGGTTGGTCATTTCCTTCTCTAGCTCATAATATAGATGAGAAATTGAGGCAAATTTGGTTAAGTGACTTACCCAGCATCCTACAAGTAGTAAATGTCTAAGACCAGATTAGTCTCAGGTCCTCCTGACTCCAGGGTCAGCACTCTATGTACTGTACCATTTAGCTGCCCAGCTAAATCTTGAGTGAAGCCTCTAAATGGGCATGTCTATAGCTATGGGACTAAATTGGCACCAGATGTGATTAATAGTGGTTGGGTCAATTTTTAAGGTCTAACCACACACTTCTCCTCTCCCCCTTACCCTCTCCATACTCAACAAACTCCTGTGACTCTCTACTCCCGAAAGGATCAAATATAAAGTTTTATATTTGCCATTTAAAACACTTCACAAGCTTCCATCTTCCTACCTTTCCATTACACTTCACTCCCTTCTACCATCCAGGTATGATATTGCCCATCCTTGGACACTCCATGTTCTGACTCCATTGCTTTCTTTTCACTGACTGCTTATTCCCTAATCCCTGGAATGTTCTTCCTCACCTTTGCTAACTGGGCTTCCTTGGCCTCCTTTAAGATTCAGCTAAAATCCTAAATTTTTCAAAGTACCTTTCCCCTCTTCCATGCTTCCCAGTCCCTTTCTAATGAGATTGCTTCCCATTTAATCTGTACATAATATATGCTGTGTGCATGTTGTCTGCCCCACTAGAAAGTAAGCTCTTTAAGCAAGGTTAACATGAATATAGTCAGGTCTGCTATAGCCCTGTCTTGGAGAACCTGAAGATAAAGCATGAAGACAACAATTACTTTCTTTTCTATCTCCAAGGCTTATCACAGTGTCTGGCTGAAGGAAATGCTTAACTAGAAAAACTGAGATTCTTTCCAAAATCTAACCTAGTAAAAAATTCATTTGCTAATTTTGGAAACAAAACATTAACATCCAAATGTTATTTTTTTCATTTCTACTGTCATTTTTACCTTTCTGGTTAAGAAGCCATACACCAAGTGACAGCTGCTATGGTTATCAACAATTACCTTTAACTTTAAGGAAAAAGGGAAAGGTGGCAATGAGAAAGAAACTACCAGCACATGAGCATTAAGTATTTCCCATGGACTCTAATTGTCTTTTTTTCCTTTATAATTATCATCCCTAATCAGATTTTCTGCATCATTCAGAAAAACTATACTGTCTTGGTATGACTTACTTGCTTTGTTAATAAGGGGACATTTTCCAGTTAAACTATGTTTCTTTTGCACATTTACAATGGAAAGTTAATATAAAGAGATGACAGATAAATAGAGAGACAGACAGATAGATGGTAGATAGTTATAGACATAGATATATGGCATTGTCATTATTGTAATCATTAATCACCTTTCTAGATCCTTATATTTCAGTGATGTAGGCCTTTTCCAGTTTTGGCACTGTGATTGGAAGCTTCCCCTTGCTCCCCCCAAACACAGGTGTACCTGAATTCTTAGCTTAATTTTACATTGGAATTAAATATAGCTATACTTAAAGATTTGGAAAGGAACATTTGATGTTAGAATAATTAATTTTAACCTTATGTGGTGAAAATTAAGCAATTAAGCAATGGCTTCATTTTGGTTGAATAAATGCCATCCTTTAATGTCATCAAAATATAAATGAAATGTTAACAGCCAATTTTAAAATGTGAATGAAAACATTATTCTTATGCTGAAAGATAGAGCTGTTAAGTTTGTTACTCTAAAGAAAGACAATTCAAGAATAAAGCCAGATCTTAAATGTTGTAGAATTTATTACGGTTTAGCCTTCATGAATACTCATGGAAAATTAAGACCCAATTTAGACTTTTTATTAAGTAAATTTTGACTTTTCATATATTTTCCATTTTACTTCAAAATTAAAGTAGATTAAAAATTAATGGCTAGCTTATTTATAACATCTAAAATTGTACAGTAATTAGTAATCAGGTTTCATATAATCCCATTTCTTCAGAAAATAGTATGCCTATTAAACATATGGTATTTTATCCTTATACTGTCTTCTACTGGCTCTATAAAAATGATTCAGTATGTCCTTTCCATTCCTTCACATAGTTTTCCCCCTTTTATTGGACAGATGACTATTTGAAAAACCTCATCTTATGTCTAGAAAAATGCCATACTTTGAATTTATTTTGAGGTGTGACTTCTCGCAGTCTCTGTCACCAGGACTCACTGAAGCTATAAATATATGCCTGCTTGAGACAAGTATGTAGAATGTTCATTAGCACTTAAATGCAGTTAATATTCATTCGAGAGACTCAGGTACTCCTCCAGCTTAGCATCTGCCTGTAAATTAGCATATGAAGATATAAGTAATTGTTTTAATGAAAATTTCACCTCTGTACCACTTTTCTCTGAGTTCATTGTGAAGATAATTGAGTCTGCCACAGTCCTCTCCCTGTGAGCCTGAAGATAAAGCATGGAAAAAATGATTCTTTTTGCTATAATCCTTCTGCTTAAGGATGATAGGAAAGCACCAATGAATTTTATACTATTACCATTCTCTCTGAACTGGAACTCTTTAAATCACAAAAATATCATATAATGTCTTTCTTATTAAAATGTTGACTCTGTTTGAGTATGTATATGTTTTAAGGATTTTTTTTTTTGCCTGGCTGGCTTTATTTGGCACATTAACAGGATGGTACTCTTTATTGACCTTCCATTTGCCTAAATGATAGAAAACTAACTATTGATTGATGATTCTGACATGTGCCTTCCCCATCAGTAGTTATATCAAATATATGTAGCTTGTAGTAATTATCACCATATTTAGGAGTATTTTTCAGATAAAAAGTTTAGAGTGACACTTTCGCTGTCTTTTTTGCATCTAGCATTATTAGGCTTTATTTGGAAGGTCTCAAGTTTGAAGTATGGATAGAGCTGCTTTCTTTTATTGAGAGTACAACGTTGAATTATTTAAAGGCTTTTTTCCCTATTAAGAAGGCCAGCATTGCACAGAGTAACATATAGGTAGAGAAAAACAGAAGAGAGCAGACAACAATTTTTTTCATAATTTAACCTCCACAAATATAGGGGGCTGGACAAAATAATTTCTCAAAATTATTTCCAGCTTCTAAAATCATATGATTTTAAGTTATAGAAGGTCTGAGAGGGAGCTAAGTAATTTGCTATGGGAAACATACAAGGAAAAATCAGCCAGCAACTGAAGGCAAACATAGAAGTAACATCACAAATTCTTACTTGTGAATTACAGAGATGCCTAAGAATCTTTTATAAATGGTTCCCAAATAGCCATGCGCTGACACTCTAAATTCAAGGATGCATTTATCTCCTCATTTTATAAGCAAGAACCAATAGTACATGACCACAACTGTATTTCGCTCTCTGTTTATCTGACATAAATGGCACATTTTGATTCAATTATGTGGTTTTATTTGCCCTAAGAATAACAGTAAATTTATGGAAATAGTTGAAAATGAAAACACAGCTACAAAGACAGTCCCAGTTCCTTAAGGCAGAATTATTGATGGTAAATAGAATTCCCAAACTGATGTTTATATATGAACTATTTATTGTTCTAGGACTGAGTGGTATAAACTAGTCATAGTATCCACTTCCCTTCAAGCTCCAAGAATACATAATATCATCATTCTCTATAATGACTCCCTTACTCAAGCTTCAAGCCTGAATACTTAGCAAAGATCTTTGTTTGTCTTCCTCCATGTTAGCCCATACATTCACATATATTCCCTTCTAGATATCTCCAATGGTATCATTTTGTACACACATGATGAAACCATTTCTCCACTGCTTTTCGCTATACTCTTGACTTTTTCACTCCCTTTATTGTAACTGGAATGGTTCAAATTAATAAAGAAAACACTAACTAAGGAGCGGCTATGCGCCAAGTGCTATGAAATTGCTGAGGGTATGAACTAACTCAAACTCAGTGAAATAATCCATGCCTTCAAGGAGATTACTTTTTACTGGTAGGATAGGAAATATACCGAGACAAACAAATATAAAAAAAAAATACCAAGTAATCTGGGAGTGACTGCATTAGTGACTGGGGAAAACAAGGATTATTTTAGGTGATAACATTTAAGTCACCTTGAAGAAAGACAAGGATTTTAATAGAGGTGAGAAGATCAAGCATTCCAGGCATATGGTACAGTTTGTACAAAAGCTTGGAGGTGGAAATTGCAACATTTCATGTAGGGAATTTAAGTAGAAAAGTGCAGCTGAAATATACAGTACATGAGGAAGAAGAATGTGAAATCATTTTGGAAAGATAAATTCAAGCAACATTGTGAAAGGATTTAAATGCGTGATAGAAGGATGGGTAGAGGGAATAGGGAGCCAGTGAAAGACTGAAGCTGAAGTGGTTAGAGAGGAATAGGATGGAAATGCATCATATTTTTACAACATGAGGAGCTTTTTAAAAAAAAAACTGTGAATATTGGTTTGAGGAAGTTAGATGATACATAAATAATAAATCAGAGAAAGAGAGAGAAGAGTCAGGGAGACCAATTAGAAAGTTATTTCAGTAGTCCAGGAAATAGATGATGAAGGTTTGAACTAGGGTAGTATCTGGCATAGAGAGAAGGTAATAAATGCCAGAGATTTTGTGGAAGTAAAATTGGCAATACTAGAAAACATTTGGACATAAGAGATTAGGAAGAGTGAAGAACCAAGGATAACAGCAGGGTTGCAAATTTGAGTGACTAGAAAAATTATGCATATTTTGGACAGAAATAGGGAAGTTAGGAGGAAGAAGAGGGATCAACAGATTTAAGAGTTGTTGATGCCTGTTACATTACGTTAGCTGTAGCTATGGGAACAAAGACCGCTTACTGTGAAAGGTGAGAAAAATGTCTATTACATTCTCTTCTCCTTTCTAAATCTCTATGATTCCAGGACAATCTATAGGGCAGAAACTCCATCTTCTGCTACCACTTGTCTTACCCAAATCCACCTCAGCACCACACCTTTATAACTCCTTCCCATTATGTTCTTATAAAATATTTTTAATATTTTTCCCTGTATGTAGCCTTCCATTTTCTTTCATTTATGGAAGCCACTAAATACCATAGAGTCTAATACAGTATGAAGACTATATTCTATTAATTGATACACCTAATTTTATTACCCAGAAACAAAGAAAGGAGAGGGGATATTTTGCTTTTGTTCACTTCCACTTTTAGACCTTTTCTCTGCCTCAATGATTCAGTAATTTCTTTCCCTTTGAGGTTGATTCTTGACAACTATAACATTCTTCCTATGTTCTAACTGCTGTTAACTACTGGGCCATTATCTTTTCCCAGGATTTTAGTAACTAACTTACAGTCTTATCCTCCATGTGAATCTCTATCTGAATGCTGGGGATCTTAAGTATACATATTGATAGTCCCTTAAAGCCTTGGGCTGACAGTTCAGCTTCCAAGATCTAAACTTATATTCCATCTTAACTACACTTAGTGGCTCTCAATATTACCAATAACAATTCAAGCTTCATGATTTAGATATTTTGATATTCCTCTTCCTGATCATAACCTATCCTATTTTTTCCTAGTGTTTGTCCTAAGCTTTTTTTATCTTTATCATAATTTTCAAGCACTGCTCATGTGAGTACATCATCCCTCTTCTGGCCTCCCTTTCTTCCTTTGGATATTTACCCTGTAGTTAAACCGTTCAACATTATGCAGTTTTATACCATTTACTGTTTGTTCCCTTGCTAAATTCGCATCTTAATTTACTCTGAACATCTGTGTCTTCCATTCAAATTCATACACTGTTGAAAACCACTGTAAGAAGTAATTAACTAATTAGGAAATGCAAACTAAAACAACTCTGAGGTACCACATCACACCTATCAGATTGACTAACATGACAAAACAAGAAAATGTTAAATGTTGGAGGAGATGTGGGAAAATTGTAACACTAAAGCATTGCTGGTGGAGTTGTAAACTGATCCAGTCATTCTGGAGAACAATTTGGAACTATGTCCAAAGGGCTATAAATCTGCCTGTTCTTTAACCCAGCAGTACCACTTCTAGGTCTGTATCCAAAAGAGATCGTAAAAAAGGGAAAATGACTCACATGTAGAAAAAGACTTACAACAGCTTTTTTTGTGGTGGCAAAAAACTGGAAATTGAGGGGATGTCCATGATTTGGGGAATGGCTGAACAAGTTGGGGTATATGAAAATAATGGAATACTATTGTTCCATAAAAAATGGTGAGCAGGCAGTTTTCAGAAAAACCTGGAAAGACTTGCATGAAGTAATGCCGAGTGAAGTGAGAAGAACCAGAAGAACATTGTACACATTAAAAACAACATTGCTCAATGACCCACTTTGCTAGACTTAACTCTTCTGAGTTATGCAATGATCTAAGACAATTCCCAAAGACTCATGATAGAAAATGCTATCCACATTCAGAGAAAGAACTATAGGGTCTGAACTCTGATCAAAGCACACTATTTTTTCTTTTAAAAAAAAGATTCTTTAAAAAAATAAAAAAGTTTTTCCCTTTTGTTCTGACTCTTCTTTCACAACATAACTAATGTGAAAATATGGTTCATATGATTGTACATGTATAGCTTATATCAGATTGCATGGCATGTTGGGGAAGGGCAACAGAAGGAAAGGGGGGAATTTAAAACTTAAAATCTTATAAAAGTGAATGTTGAAAACTAAAAATAAATTGTTTTTAAGGAAAGAAGTAATTAACCATTGTTTCTTGCTCACTATAACTTTGTTAGGTAGTCTTAACTTGCCCCATCCCCTACAGAAATGATTTTTATTCTATTCTGATTGACTGTCACACTCTTTCCAGCTGATAATTCAAATTCTCTTCTCAGGTCAGCCATCTCCCCTCACCCTCCCACTCCACACCTAGCCCCTTTCCTAAGAAGACCTCTCTCACTACTGTACTTTAAAAAAAAATGAAGGCAAGAAAAAAAAAGAAAAAAGAACCATCTGCTGTGAGCTCCCATTTTTCTTCAATTTTTTTATGTCAAAATTCAATTATATTCCCTCTTATTCTTTCCTTCCTTGTACCGATCATTCCATAATGAAGATGTGGCCCTTTTCCTTGACAAGGTTAACTCCTATACTTACATCTTTAATCTCAACTCCTCAAGCTTGATCTGAATGCCTAAAAACATACCCATAACTCCTTCATGATTTAATCCTACTAGCATCCCTTCAAGCAATCCTCATATATATTTCTTTCCTTTCATAGCCAAAGAATCAGGGGAAAAATGTGGTCAATGACAGGGAATCTTGGTTCAAGGAAAAATAGTTATATATTCCCCAGCACCTACATGCCTAGGAGAAAATAACTTTTAAGGACAATGAGAAAAGAAATAGAAAAATATTATAATACATGGAGCTGCAGATAGAGTTCTTGACTTTTCGATTTCTTTCCAAATTGTTTCCTCTTGTCAGAAATCTTAGGATCCCCTTTAACCCCTGACAAAGTTAAAACATATTTAAGATAGAAATTTCCTATGGTCATATGTCTTCTAACCTCACTGGAGAGTAAACTGAACCAAATCCAAGTAGGAAATGGCTACAACGTACCCTTAAAAAGGAAGATGATTTTCCACATGCATGAATGTCAGCAAGTATTTGTGAAAGTATAACATGCCTTTATTCCCACCATAAAAATTATTTTCCACCCTTTCTATGTGAGAACAGAAGGGCTTAATTCAGAAATGCTGCTTATTTTTCAGGAAAATGTAATTTCTCGTAACTAGGACAAATGCTTATTAATGTCTGAGAAAATCACAAAATTAGAGAAACTTTGAAATAAATAGGTCATTACAGGTCATCTAATTCAGCCCATATCTAAATCATAACACCAAAAAAAAGTTAAGACTGGACAAAACAAAGATGCAAAATAACAAGCCAACATCTATTTAAAGACAAAAATAATGAACACCAAGATAAAAGCTGAAGTACTTTTTTCCTCATAACACAAAAGAATAAACATTCCATGTCATTACTGATCTAAACATATTAAATCTGTGAATTTCAGCATTTTCCCAACATAATCTCTATATTCTTGTAAATGCATTGCATTTATTTTTATTGCAAAGTTGTATTTGAAATGTCTCGAATAAAACTATTTTTCTCTCTATCAAATCTATAGAAATATTTTATAGCAATGTAAAAATGCATACATTTGCACCCATGGAAGTGAATAAAGTAGTATCATATATATAATTTTATCTTGATTTTACCAAAATAAATTGACCTTTCATGAATTTGTACTGTTTAAGAAGTAAGTCCTTAAAAGATTTTCAATGAATGGTTTGTGAATTGTAGCATAATGTATCAGACTTATTTTCTTCCCTTTGAGTCTTCTTTGACATGATAACCTGCTCTTAATGCTCTATGTATCATGGCCTTCCACTTAACCATCATTTTGTTGAGGTTTGAGGGGTAGGGTGATTCAGGGACCCCCAAAGACTGGAGTAGAGGAGAGGGTCATCTGGAATGAATTCATGGACTCAAGCATTATTCAAGTCAAGGTGGCAAAGGTTTACTGTAACACCAATACAGAAGGCAGAGCTCCTTAGAGAATTTACATTCCTTAAGGAACTTGCAATTTAACAGGAATGTTGCTTAAGTTTATATAGGAAAAGTAGTAGATTATCTGGCAGATATGCTGACCAAGTGACAACTTGCAACCTTGGTCGCAGACGCCATTCACTACTGGTAACCAGCAAAAGGGGTTTCTCAGGGTTGTATTTTTGGTCTGTTATATCTGAAGCAGGATATCTTTGAGAGGTGACATGTATAGCTTGACCTCTGGATTGAATATGATAACTTTGGAAATCAATACATGATAACTCTGTGGTTACAAGATAGTCTTGTTTTTACAAGAGAATTTCTTTATAAGTCAACTTGTTCTTGTGATAATAAAAGATAGCTTACTTTACTGGGGTCCACTCATGACTTATTGCTAGGCATAGTGTCCTTGAGCTGGGGAGAAAACTGTCAAGAATAGTGTTTTGAGGCTAGGGAGAAATGTGATCTGGAATTGGAGTCCAAGCATAAGCACCCAAGCACCCCATCAATTTCTTTTGTTTCCTTTTCAGAAATTCAACAAATTGTAGGTGCCAAGTGACCATGGACCTAGAAATTTCACTGTGGCACTTAGCATTTTAAACTATTACAACACAGCAAAATGTGAATGTACAAAATCGAACTATACACACACACACATTCTTGTTCATTATATACCCTATTTCAGGGCTCCAGGGAACATCAGATAGGAGACTGTATAGGACAGCAAGGGAGAAAGTGGGAGCTATATATAACATTCCATCCATGCCAGAGCTTTATTGAAGTATTTTACAAGCAACAAATTAGCCTGTGTAGATCCCCACTTCTCCTGGTTTAGCAGCCAATCTATATCATATCAAGTGCTGTTATCATAACTTATTCTGATTATCTCATATTCCTGAACCATTCTAATTATTTGAGTATCAAATTATTAAATCCAACTCCTCTATGACCTCAGGTCAGGGCCTCTTAGGGTAGCCTATGATCCCCTTCCCAAAATAATGTTTTTAAATGTATGAAATAAAATATATAGGATTACAAAATAAAGCAATTATACCAAAATACAGATATTTTACAAAATCAAATTAATGGACCCAATAATGAAAACTCTTTTCTTTAGGGTCATGGTTAATGGTGTGTTGCTTTTCTAGTCTCCTTCATGAAGGTTTGATAAGGAAGGACATTTTTCTATAAAAAGTACCAATTTTCTGTGTTTAGGTTTAGTATCAAATTGTAATTCATCCCTGAGGCTACGTTATTCTTTTAATGCCTTTAATTGCACATTTTAAACAAAAAAAATTAAAGTATATTTGACTATTTTAAAATCAATTTTAATAAAACTTATTCAGTGAATTAATTTAATTATTAAAATTTGGGTGTCTGCATCCAAAGACAACTGGAGGAGAATGGTCATTATCAGCCTTGCTTTCCTGTGAATTCTGAGATGTTCAGGGATGAGAGCTAAAGTTCTTTAAAGAGAGGATTATAATTAAACTTTAAAAAGAGAAAAAAAAATTAAATCAAGGAGCCAGCCTTCTATGTTAAACAACTAATTTGAAATATCTTGTCGTAGGTGAAATATTTGATGACCTCCTACTTCCCTTTTCTGTGATCCTTTCTTTTCTCCTGGTGTCTCTTCCTTCCTCATATCCCCCTTTAAACATTTGTTCTCTGCCTCATCACCGTCAGAATTTAGTCACAGTTAAATGTCACTGCTGTAAAGCATACATGGTTTTAGGTTTTACCTGGAAATGGCTCTTTACTCCTCTGAGGTATGTTTTAAGAAGTGCCTTTTGAAGTTAAAGAAAAAGCAGTCTTTTTGCCTCAATGACAATACGTAAAGACAATTTTCAGAGGATTAAAAATTCACATCATATCTTTGCAAACCACAATTCCAAAACACTCATGATAAAACACACCATCCTGATTTCAGTCTGCTCCGCAGTACATTTCCAGTCTGATCCACAGTACATTTCCAGTCTGATCACTCATGACTCAGCATCCACTACTGTAATGCCAATGAGATAGTCACAGCCCTGATAGTGGCTCTGAATTTGCCAGCACAGTTCTGAATTGCAAAATATAGCAAACTCTCCACACTGAAGACAAAACCAAAACATTTATTCAAACCCCAGAAAGCTGAATCCCAACACCAGAAAACCAAATGCATCATAGCAACAAAGAAATCTGAATATAACAACAAGCAACTCCAAGCCTTTGTAAACTAAAGAAAAAAAAAGCAAAACCATTTTTCAAATATGTATACCCAAGCAAAACTACATCACACATTAGGCATTACTTCAATGCCAATACAAAGAAGTAGGGATGATGAAAAAGCTAAGTAGTTGTAAAGTTAATTTAAATGGATACATCTTTTCCATCCATTAATGGGCCCATGTGATGTTCCTAGGTCACATGTAGCCTGTGATAGTAGGAGTTTGATGAACATGTGGAGAAGGAAGGGGGAGAGTAAGAAGTGAGTCAGAGTAGTCAGAGCTGGGAAAGAGAGAGTGGCAGCAACTAGCATGAGTGAGAGAGTTTGCCTGTGATTTAACCATCTCATTTGGGCATGACCACTTACCTTTACATAGATATGATAAGTAATTTCTTCCATGGTATATTAATTTGATAACAATATCAAGGTTTATTTCTAAATCACGTACCCATTTTTTGCTAATCTTGGTATAAAGTATTAAGATGTTGATCAGTGCCTAATTTTTGCCAAATTAAATTTGTTTTCCCAGCAGTTTATGCCAAATAGTAAATTCCTGCTCTAGCAGTTGTAATCGTTGGGTTTGTCAAATTGTAGTCTATTGTGTTCATTTTCTTCTCTCTACTGTGTAACTATCTGTTTCACTGATCTCACTCCTAACTTCTTACCCAGTACCAAATTGTTTTGACAGTTATAGCTTTGCAGTAAATACTTTGAGATCTGGTAGGCTAATCTATCTTCTTATTTTTTTAATTGATTCCTTTAATATTTTTGATTTTTTCATCGTCCAGATGAATTGTTATCATTTTTCCTGATCTATTAAGCAATGCGTTGGTAATTTGCTTGATATGACACTGAATAAGCAAATTAACTTAGGTAATAAAATTTTTGTTATATTGTCTTGACCTAAATACACATGATTAATATTTTCCAGTCATTTAGATCTGCCTTTATTTGTACAAAGCATATTTAATAATTGAGTTCATATAATGTCTCTGTATATCTTGACAGGTAGATTCCCAAGTACTTTATATTTTCTTTTTTTTTTTTATTTAACTTTTAACATTTATTTTCACAAAATTTTGGGTTACAAATTTTCTCCCCTTTTATCCCCTCCGCCCCCCAGACCCAAGCATTCTAATTGCCCCTGTGACCAATCTGCTCTCTCTTCTATCCTCCCTCTCTGCCCTTGTCTCCATCTTCTCTTTTGTCCAGTAGGGCCAGATAGCTTTCTTTACCCCTTAACCAGTATTTCTTATTTCCTAGTGGTAAGAACATTACAGTTGATCCTCACACTTTGAGTTCCAACTTCTTTAGCTCCCTCCCTCCCCACCCCTTCCCTTTGGAGGACAAGCAATTCAATATAGGCCAAATCTGTGTAGTTTTGCAAATGATTTCCATACTAGTTGTGTTGTATAGGACTAACTATATTTCCCTCCATCCTATCCTGTCCCCCATTACTTCTATTCTCTTATGATCCTTTCCCTCCCCATGAGTGTTGACCTCGGATTGCATTCTCCTCCCCATGCCCTCCCCTCCATCCTCCCCCCCACCCTGCTTGTGCCCTTGTCCCCCACTCTCCTGTATTGTGAGATAGGTTTTCCTATCAAAATGAGTGTGCATTTTATTCTTTCCTTTAGTGGAATGTGATGAGAGTAGACCTCATGTTTTTCTCTCGCCTCCGCCCTTTATCCCTCCACTAATAAGTCTTTTGCTTGCCTCTTTTATGAGAGATAATTTGCCCCATTCAATTTCTCCCTTTCTCCTCCCAATATTTCTCTCTCACTGCTTGATTTCATTTTTTTTTTAAGATATGATCCCATCCTCTTCAATTCACTCTGTTCACTCTGTCTCTATGTATGTGTGCGTGTGTGCATGTGTGTGTGTGTACTCCCACCCAGTACCCAGATACTGAAATGTTTCAAGAGTTACAGATATTGTCTTTCCATGTAGGAATGTAAACAGTTCAACTGTAGTAAGTCCCTTATGTCTTCTCTTTGCTGTTCACCTTTTCATGGTTCTCTTCATTCTTGAGTTTGAGAGTCAAATTTTCTTTTCAGCTCTGGTCTTTTCATCAAGAAAACCTGAAAATCCTCCATTTCATTGAAAGACCATTTTTTCTCCTGAAGTATTATACTCAGTTTTGCTGGGTAGGTGATTCTTGGTTTTAGTCCTAGTTCCTTTGACTTCTGGAATATCCTATTCTATTCCCTTCGATCCCTTAATGTAGAGGGTGCTAGATCTTGTGTTATCCTGATTGTATTTCCACAATACTTGAATTGTTTCTTTCTAGCTGCTTGCAATATTTTCTCTTTCACCTGGGAATTCTGGAATTTGGCCACAATTTTCCTAGGAGTTTCTCTTTTGGGATCTCTTTCATGCGGTGTTCTGTGGATTCCTTGAATATTTATTTTTCCCTCTGGTTCTAGAATCTCAGGGCAGTTTTCCTTGATAATTTCATGGAAGATGATGTCTAGGCTCTTCTTTTGATCATGGTTTTCAGGTAGTCCCAGAATTTTTACATTGTCTCTCTTGAATCTATTTTCCAGGTCAGTTGTTTTTCCAATGAGATATTTCACATTATCTTCCATTTTTCCAATCTTCTCGCTATGTTCTGTGATATCTGTCTTTCTCATAAAGTCCTTAGCATCCATCTGTGCCATTCTAGTTTTGAAAGAACTATTTTCTTCAGTGAGCTTTTGAATCTCCTTTTCCATTTGGCTAATTCTGCTTTTGAAAGCATTCTTCTCCTCATTGGCTTTTTGAACCTCTTTTGCCAATTGAGTTAGGCTAGTTTTCAAGGTGTTAATTTCTTCAACATTTTTTTGGTTCTCCTTTAGCAGGGAGCTGATCTGCTTTTCATACTTCTCTTTCATCCCTCTCATTTCTCTTCCCAGTTTTTCCTCCACCTCTCTAACTTGATTTTCAAAATTCTTTTTGAGCTCTTCCATGGCCTGAGCCCATTGGGTGGGCTGGGACACAGAATCCTTGATTTCTGTGTCTTTGCCTGATGGTAAGCATTGTTCTTCCTCATCAGAAAGGACGGGAGGAAATGCCTGTTCACCAAGAAAGTAACCTTCTATAGTCTTATTTCTTTTCCCTTTTCTGGGCATTCTCCCCAGCCAGTGACTTGACCTCTGAATATTCTCCTCACACCCACCTCGCCTCCTGGTCCTCCCAGCCAGCGTTTGGGGACTGGGATTCAAATGCTGCTTCCAGCCTTAGGGCTTTTGGCGGGGGCAGGGCTGCTATTCAGTGTGAGAATTAAGTTCAGGTGGTCAGGTTGGGGCAGGGCCACCTCTCAGGCTCAGTTCCCTCAGGGGGTTTATGCACAGACCTTCCACAATGGATCCAGACTCCCGCCCGTTTGGGGAGCCCCTGTCTGCAGCCACCTCTCAGCTTCTATCTCCCAGGGGGGGCCCAAGCCATGGGGGTACCCCACTCCCCTCTCGACCCGCCAAAGAGACTCTCTCACCGACCCCCGTCACCTGTGGGTGGAGGAACTTGTGTGGCTGCTGGAGATCCCGTCCCTGAAGCCTGCTCGGATCTGTACCTCTCAGAGCCGCGGCTGCGGCAGGGCTGGGCTGGGCTCCACGTCTGCAGCACGACGGACCTTTTGCGAGAGGTTTGCAGGTCACTCTGTGGGTGGAGGGACCCGCGTGGCCGCTGGAGATCCCGTCCCTGTAGCCCGCTTGGATCTTTTCCTCACGGTTTCGCAGCCACTGCAGGGCTGCCCTCTGCTGCCAGTCCCGGCGCCCAGTGTGCAGCGCGAAGGACCCTCCGCGAGAGGTTTGCAGGTCTCTTCGGAAGAGAAATCTCCCTTGCTCCAGTATTCCATGGCCTCTGGGTGCAGAATTCGCCGTGAGTTGGTCCCCTCTGCCGTTCTGTGGGTTGTGGGTTCAGAGCTATGTGTATGTGCGTCTTTCTGCTCCGCCACCTTGGCTCCCAGTAGTTTATATTTTCTAACTGTATTTTAAATTGAATTTCTCATACTATATGTATGTTGTGCTTTTTTTTTTTATAATACAGAGAATAAAACCAGTTATTTGCATTGGTTTATTTTATATCCTGCATCTTGGTTGAAGTTAATTGTTTCAATTAGTTTTATTTTTTAGTTGAACCTCTAGGGTTACCTAAGTAAATCAGTATCTTTTTTAAATAGTGATAGCTTTGTTTCCTCATTGTCTATGCTTTTTTCTTTTCTTTTTTTTCTCATAGTTATAGCTAGCATTTCTAGTACAATATGAAATAATAACGAAGGTAATGGACATCCTTGCTTCTGCTCTGATGTTACTGGAAAAGCTTCAAACTTATTCTCATTTCAGATATGGGGATGCTACTTATCATTTTAAGGACATCTTCATATATGTCTATGCTTTCTACTGTTTTTAAAGGAAAGGGTATCTTATTTCATTAAAAATTCCAAATCTACTGAAATAATCATATTACTTTTTGTTAATATTGTTAATAATAATATTGTCTACATTTTTTCTAATGCAGAACCAGACCTATATTACTTGTACAAATTCAGCCTGAACATAGTGAAAGACTATTGTAATATATTGCTATTTTCTCCTTGCTAGCATTTTCTTAATTTTTTTGCATTGATATTCATTAGGGAAATTATTTTATCATGTTTGCTCTGTTTTGACTCATCTTTGTTTTCATATCAAGACAATATATGTGTCTTAGAAAAGATGTGTCTTGTTTTTTCAAACATAATTTTCATCATTGATAATTTCTTGATTGTCTCATTGAATTATTAGCTATCATTTGACCAACTCTAGGAGGGTAGTAATGACTGAGGGTATATGTGTATATACATGGATGATAGGTAGATAGAAGTCTGTATTTTTCTTGACATTTTTATGATAAATCAATTTGGTCATTTCAATCATGGAATCATAGCTCTATAAAGGCCATTTGAAGTACAATACCCTTGTTTTGCAAATGAGAAAACATAGACCAAAAGAGATAAAATAGGCAGACCAAGATCATATAATTATTTAGAACCAAGACTGGAGTCTGTGTCTTTTAGTCAAAGGTCCAATATTTTCTTAAAATTATTTTTTTGAATGAACCAGCACTTATTTTTCTCTATTTCTATATCCTTATTTCAATTGAAAAAAGTATAAAAAGAAAAAGTATATTAAATATACATAATCAAACAAAAAGAAATTCTCACATTGACTTTCCATTACATACTCCCACCCTCTAGGATTATTTCCCCAAACTCTTCAACTTTTTAGTAGATGCATGTTTTCAAAGATTATCTGTGTCTTCAGCTATGGTTGGTTATGAATGGCTGGATCATTATGTCAAGTCACTTCATTTGTAAGCATGTTGCTTTATGTGCTCCTCTTGCCTTTAGTATAAAATTATAAATGTCTTGAGCATTCTGGATATCTTATAATGGCAAATTAAATAATTTGAAATATATTAACTTCATATGTCAAAAATCCATTGCCTTTGGATAGTTTTAGTTGTTCATTCGGTACTATGAATCTCTTTTACAAAACTATTTTTGCAAACCAGTTTTAGTGATGAAACTGCACATGTTGCCTTTATCTAGACAGCTCCAGCAGTTTTAAACAGAGTTAAATCTGTTGATCTCATCTTAGCTGGTTCATAAGTGCAGAGGATCTTACACTAAAGTCTTGTGGGGAAGTGACCTATAAACCATTGATTTGCAAAGCTCTCTCACAGAGAAATAAAATAGAATTTGTCAGATTTTATTATTACAACTGTATGAGCAACCATATCATTAATAATAATAATTCTCTACTTCCTTATTTACAACCATCAATTACTTAGGGAAATAGGAGAAGCACTCAGTTTCAATTATGCCCAAACCATGGATAATTGACAGATGTGTGAATTCATTCAACAAAAATTACTAATTGCACAGAAAAAACAAATACTCTAAATACTGTTCTCATTTTCCTGCAATTACACAGGTAATATCTGTACTGAATTCCCAAATTTCTCTTTATAAGACACTTGGTTTTCATCTGAAAGTATTTAATTACAGTGTTTCTACTTCTAGAATAATAGTTCATTCTTCTTTGTAAGATGTTGAATGAAAAATAAATTTAGATGTAATTACTTATTACTCCATTTCTTGCCAAAACCAGATTTTATTTCAGTAAAAAAAATTGAATTCTTTCAATGACTGGCTAACTAAAACTGTACTAAATGTGTAAACTTACTCTTCACATCTTCAGATTTAAGTGAGCCACTACTGTTATAGCTAAATTTTCTCATTACTTCTAAAAACATAACCTCATCACATTTAGCGTTATCTTGGAGAACTATTTTATCAGGATGCTAATTGTAAAAGAATAGTTAAGGTAAAGCATCAATAAAGTGCCTTTCATAGTTTCAATTCTCTGAATTTTTTTTGGCTGTGGTTGTGAATGGCAGGTCCCACTAGAATATATGTATTTGAATCAGTTCATTTTAATCCCTTAGTCAAGACAGGGTTCTGAGAGCACCCTATTCTCATATTTTACTTTATATACAAAATGTATCATATGAAAATTATTACTAGAACTATCAATAATTTGCTTTTGATTGACCCAGTAAAGAGAAGTCATATCATAACTTCATGTTCCTAGTAAGTTATATACATTCACATACACATTATATGTAATGCATTATGCACAAGAACATGTATAGTATGTGTGTATGTGTATGCATGTATTCATATCTTATTATATACACATATATACATGCATACATATTCTAGTCTTTATTTCAGTGGTTCAGTTAATTGAATTCAGAATTGCTTCATTGGCTCTCAAGCCTTTGTTGATAGCATCAACCATTCAATAATTCTCTAACATTTAACATGTTTATCACAACTTCAGTGTATCAGATACCTCTTTATTTGGTAGAGATCTACTCCAAGTGGACACATGACTATATCCTAGCTGCCTTATCAGAGTATGAGAGTGAACAAGATAGGGATAAAACAATGAGCTACCAGATGTTTAATAACTAGATCAAAAGGGTGGGGTCTGGGGAGGATACACTTTTGAGTTGAATCTGCATTATTAAGATTTTCTCTGTTACTTTAAGTATGTGCATTCGTCCTTTGTTGCCAAAGAAGACCATGCCATCAGAGAAATAATGACATGACTTGCACTTGACTTTGTTTTGAGGGAGGGAGGGCTGTGCAGGTCACCAGCCTCACTTCTCCAGAGCTGTCTGCATCCAGTGACCAGATATTCATCAGGATGACTGGAGATGACCCTGGATGAGGCAATTGGAGTTAATTGACTTGCTCAAGATCACACAGCTAGTGAATGTGAAGTGCCTGAGGTGAGATTTGAACTCAGGTCCTCCTGTCTCCTGCACTGGTGTTCTATCCACTGTACCACCTAGCTGCCCCACTTTAAGTGTAGACAATCAACAAAACGATAAATCAAGCCCTGATTGTATTATTTGCCAATTTTCAAGATGTAAATACTTACATTAAAAGATTCATCCACTTTCCCAAGTTGATACAATCTAGAACACTTCAGATTTCATTGAGCAGAAGCAGAAATGCAGTGGAAAAAGTCCTGAATTTTTAATCAGAGATTCTGGATTCTGATCATGACCTGGCCATTTACTCTCTGTGTGACCTTCAGGAAGCCACTTAAGACATCAGGGCTACAGTTTCCTCATATATGTAACATTTAAAAAGGTTTGAGAGACACAATTTCTGAGTAATTTAGCCATTTTATTAATAATGCCAACATGTTTGCCAATACAAGGATGGCCATTTTACTGTCTCTCTCTTAGAACAAAGACAATCATGGTGGCAGGCTTGTGGCTTATACTGGTTAGCGATTAATGAGAGAATGAATATTACAATGAGGGGCTGAACCTATTCAAATGAACTTGGATTATGTCATTTACTTCTACTTTATCCCTCACCTTGAACAATCTAAACAAAGAATTTATTTCCCCACCCAGGAAGCAGGAAGCTTCAACTGAGGTTAGAATCTGATCTAGTTGGGTAGAGTATCAGTACCCAGAATGAGGAAAATGTTAATCCTATCTTCCATAAACCCTGCCTGTCCTTGAGAGATTGGACAAGGTACTAGAACAGGGAAAAAAAGCTGTGGTCTTCCCAATTTTAATAATTGACCATTTATTTGAGAGAGATGTAATCATTTCTCTCATACATAAAATGACAGGAATATACTCAGTAACTTCTAAGGTCACTTTAGTCTCTAAATTTATGATCTTATTACTTTGGACTAAATCAATTCTTAGAGGAAAGCTAGGTTCCACAATGAGTAGAGCACCTAGGTTTCAGTCAGTAATACCTGAGTTGAAATCCTGCCTCAAGATATTTAACAACCATGTGATCCTGGGCAAGTCACTTAACACTGTTTGCATCAGTTTCCTCATTTGTAAAATGAGCTGGAGAAAGAAAGGACAAACTTATCTTGGCCAAGGAAACCCCAACAGGGGTCAAGAATATTTAGATATAGCTGAAAAAATGATTATCACAGTGGAGGCAACTAAGTGGATCAGTGGATAGAGCACTGTGCCTGGAATCAGGAAGACCTGAGTTGAAATCATGCCAGAGATTAAGTGACTTATCAAGGGTCACAAAGATAGTAAGTGTCTGAGGTGAGATTTGGACTCAAAGAATATGAGTCTTCCTGGCACTAGGTCTGCACTTCACTGCCCAGGAGACAGGAAGACCTACAATAATATCTGGCCTCAGAGATCTAAAAGCTGTGACCCAGGGCAAGTCACTTCATCTCTGTGTACCTCTGCTTTTTCGACTATAAAATGAAAATAATAATAATAGCAATTAATTTCCAAAGTTGTTTTGAGGAGCACATGAAATAATAATATCTGTAAAAGCTTGCCACAGTACCTCATAAAGTAGGTACTTAAATGCTTGTTTTCTTTCTAAATATGCAGGACAAACATGAGTCCACACTTCTATAAGCATCATATACAACATCACTTTTTTCTTATTTCTTGAAAAATTATCTTCATTTTGTTAATTAACCACCATTTAAGTATTTACGGCGTGTTGCATTTTAGGGGACCATGGTTCATTATGTTTCATTTTCAGTTTATCTGTACCATTATTTGAGTTTCAGTGGTCTCAGTTAATTAATGGAATATTTTGTTTTAGTAACGAAATTCTTGGGACATCTAAAAATATAACAAAAGTTAATTTCTAATTTTAAAAAAAGAAAAATTTTCGAAAGTTCTGCAATCATGATACAGCATGCAGTATAAACAAAGTCATTCAGGTCTATGAGTTAAGCTCCCAGATGCTGACATCAACTACGGGACTTTACAACATTAGTGGCTAAAATGCCTTTTGTCAGTTTCTGAAGAATCCTGCTTAATTGTGGACCTTTTGGATATTTATTAAAATCTCTGTATATACTACACCTTAATGTCATTTATTCTAAATGTATAATGAGTGCAACAATCATGCCTCTGCAAATCTAGAAAATCAGAAGCATATTGTGCTAGAGTGAATAATTTACTTATCATTCCAAATGGGTTGGATCAATCTTTATTATTGTCTAGCCTGATTTTTTTAAAGTAATTTATACAATACAAAGATATGTCAAACACAGAAAGTGTCTGTTTATAACTTTTTCCCATAGAATCCTCAAAAATGAGTTTCAATGCTTTTCAAACATAGGTTCATACTTTAATAAACCTGTTCAAGGGAAGCTAGGTGTAACAGTGGATAAAGTACCTGGACTGGAGTCAGGAAGAATCATCTTCATGTGTTCAAATCCATTCTCAAATATTTATTACTCAAGTCACTTGACCGTGTTTGCCTTAGTTCCTCATCTGTGAAATGAGCTGGAGAGGGAAATGCCAAAACACTTCAATATATTTTGTCTAGAAAGCCACAAATGGGGTTACAAAGAGGTATGCACAACTTAAATGACTGAACATTTAAATTTAAGCTAATCACACTTTTATTTTTTTTAATTGTTTTGTTTTAGGTCTATAAAACAAATTGATATATAAATCCTAGAGAAACTAAGAGATAAGAAGTGGTTAATAGCATGACTGCAGAAAAATGGTTAACAAATGAATTAATGAAGGGAAGAAATTGCCTTGTAGATAAGGGAAAGGTTAATGACCAAACAAGGTAGAAGATCACAGAAAATAAAATGAATAATTTTGATTACATAGTATTTTAAAAGTTTTTGATTAATCAAATCCAAAGTAGATTAGGGAATCATTTGAGGGAAAGTCTTTGCAACAAATCTCACTGATAAATTTTTCATTTCCAAGATAGATTAGGATTTTATTCAATTCTTGTAGGAGTGAAAACCCTTCACTAACTGGTAATTGTCAAAGGTTTTGAATACGTATTATTCAAACTAAGAAGACCAAGCTATATATAGCCATAAAAAGTATTTAAAAATTTTAATTATAGAAATACAAGTAAAGGAAACTCTGAGTTTTGATCTCATACCCATGAAATTGAGAAAGTTGTCAAAGAAGGAAAATGATAAATGTTGGAGGGGCTGAGAGAAAATAGGCACATTGAGGCACTGTTATAGGAGCTGCAAATTGGTACAATCATTCTTTAAAAGTTTCCAACTATACCGAAAAGATTAATAAACTGTGAATACCTTTTCACTCTATAGTACCATTATTACCAAGGTCTAACTCTAAACATAACAAGGAAAGAACAAAAGTCTTCTAGTTAAAATGTTTATAGTAACTTTATTTTTTTGTGGTGGCAAAAACTGGAAACTAAACAAGTTCTCATTAATTGAGAAATGCCTGTATAAGTTATGGTATATGAATAAATAGAAAGAAGTTCTACTATTATAAGACATTATGAGGCAATTCAAAGAAAACCTGGAACGATTTGTATGAGCTAATTCAAAATGAAGTGAGGAGAATAAATCTTATTTGCTTGACTATCCTTATTTGGTACAAGTGTTTTCTTATACTTATTCATTTTTTGGGGGGGATGCAGAAATTTTGTAAAATGCATGACTGGAGGCTCTTTAAGATTTTAGGGTTGATGTGTTTCTCTCTTGCATATAGTAGGTATGTAATGTGTTTGTTGAATTAAATTGATTTGGACAAATGCTAATCAATATGTTTGAATTTCCAAAAGAATACTTGAATTTCACTTGTTTTTTGTTTTTGTTCTATTAATTTACAATAGGGAATCTGATTCAATCAATGATTTCAGAAATGATTCATATAAATAAATAACTAGTTTCTCCTTCTTTGTTGATGAGAGTAGCTTGTTTAGTCTTCACCAAATGTCCCACTCCATGGAGCATTTAGAAGAAACTCCACTCTTTCTGATTTCAAAAAAGAAATTTCATCTTTACTTTTTCTCCTAATCTCCATAAACTCATTTCTAATTTATAATTATTTTTGTGCTGCCTTGTTTTATTCTCTTTATCTGTTTTAGTTATGCATTTGATATATACTTACTACAGAAATATATGAGTGCTTCTTTCTATCATTGTGATACTATCTGAGTTTACTAAAATATTTTAATCTGCTATTATTTCATGGATATAATTGGTTCCATGGATGTAAAAACTATTAGGTAAAGAAGTAAATAGGAGAAATAGGTAGCTTGCCTTGGGTCAGGAAGACCTGAATTGAAAGTTGTCTCTGATCCATACTGTATGTGTAATCTAGAGTCTTTCCCAAAACCTTAAACCCAGTACACTCTGAAACCCATAGATTGGACAACAATAGGTCCCTGCCCAAACTGCACTTAATGGCTATTTTCTGGACCCTCTCAGCTTAAGAGTGATCATCAATAGTAACTGTTGCTCTTTCTCTCTCAGCTTGATTTAATTATATATTTTCTTTTGCTCATTAAAGGGGCCATTCCCTGATTACTTCTTAAAGAGGTCTATTCACTGAATGAGCATTACCTCACTCTAAGTGAATACCTGAATAGGCCTTAGGTGAAAAAGTCCAAGGACTCCATTGCATCCTGGGCCATCTCCAGTCATCCTGATGAATATCTGGTCACTGGACCCAGACACCTGAGGAGGAGAAAGTGAGGCTGGTGACCTGCACAGCCCTCACTCACTCAAAACAAAGTCAAGTGCAAGTTAAGTCATTATTTCTCTGATGGCACAGTCTTCTTTGGCAACAAGGGACAAACACAAAAATAGCAACAAAAAACCTAGAATGAGGCCGACTAACTTCTTCATGGCCAAAGTCACCGCCCACCAACCCCCAAAGAAATTCTAATTTCTAAAACATTTGCTTTTATTCCCTAAGAGAAACTTTCCTCAGCAATGAGAGTTCCTTAACCCCAATGAATTCAAACTTGAAGTCCTTACAATTTTTTTTAATGTAGGCATTAATCTTATTCCTCTTAAATTACCTTTCAATTTTTCCATCTTAAAAGAATGTGTTGCTTTTTATGTATTCAACTTGGTCAACAATTCACTGCTCACTCCATCCACCATTATCATAATTTCCCCCCAAATTATGCCTTTTCAGCTTTTGTCATTGCAAACTACTCTTGTTACAAAGGACTTTTCTGAGTTCTGAGTTTTACTTTTGACTACCTACTGGATGTTTCAAATTGGCTGCCTTGCTACAACATTGAGTTTGACAAGTCTATAACTTTTCCCCTCTATGTCTCCCTCTTTTCTTTATTTGTTTATTTCTATAAAGGATGCTATCATTCTTCCAGTCATCCTATCTCCAAATCTTTTTGACCCTTCTCTTTCCCTCACCTATTCAGGTATCTATTTTCATCTGTTCTATATGCACAATGGCAGATAGGTGGCATAGTGAAAAAGTACAGGACATGGAATCAGGAAGTCTAAGTCAGTCCTCAGATTCTTACTAGCTGTGTGACCCTGGGTAAGTTACTTAACTTTGCCTCAATTCCTCATCTGTGAAATGAGCTAGAGAAGAGAAAAAAACAAATTTCTCCAGTATCTTTACCAAGAAAACCCCAATTGGGGTCATGAAGATTTGGACATGACAAAAATGACTGAACAACAGTATATCTACATTTCTTTGATTCATTCCTCTTACTCCACATCCATTGTTACCACCTTAGTTTAAGTTCTCACTGTCTCTTTTCTAAACTTTTATGATAGTGTCTTAATTGGCATCTCTGCTGCCAGTCTTTCATCCCTAAAACCATCCTTCACACTAATAAAGTAAATTTCCTGGAACAAAAATGTAACTGTATCATTCTCCTTTCAAAAATTTTGTTTACCACATAAATCAGATAATTTTAGAGTATTATGTGTTTCACAATTTGGATCCATTCTCCTTTATAGCTGCATTTCTGCTACCTCCCTTCACATGCTTCGGACCAATTATTTAATTGCCTCATTCTTCTCTCTTCCCCCCATGTTCATTTGTGCCAAATCAAGGGATATTTATTGGGCGAATATTGTGTGCCAAGAGATTTGTTGGTCATTGTGTGTGCAAAGACAAAAGTGAAACCGTCCCTGACTCAGTTGGAACAACATATGCATATTTAAGTAAATACATCTACGTATACAATAACTAAAAAAGATTTTGGGAGAGACAGAACTGACAACTAAGGAAAAGGCTTATTTAATAAGGGGCATGTAAGATGAGCTATGAAGAAAGTTAGGAAATCAAAGACAAAAATGTATGGCATTCCAGGCATGAGGGACCATCTGTGCAAAGAGATTCCTATGAGATGTCCATATGAAAATGGATTTTATATTTTTATACCAATTCTACATTTCATTTACCATATTTTCTTGTTGGTAAATAGAGAGACAATTTATATATCTATAGTGAGTTTTTTGTTTTTTTCTCCCTTTTAGAACTGTTACTATCTAATTGAATAATTTGTTAGTTTTTAAAATTTTTGTACTATTTGTCTTCTAAAATATTTATTTTGGGTTTCACTTTTATTTGATTTCAGAATTTCTACTTTCTGAGTTTACTTGTAGTTTTTCAATTTGTTGATTGTTAGATGATGATAAGTTTAAGGCCCAATTCACTGATATATTATTTCCTGCCTTTGTTAGTGTTAAGAGGTTTATATTTACCCAGACTGATTTGATTGCAACCCAAATTTTTGATAAGATGTCACATTGATGTAATTTTCTTAACAAAATTTTACCTTTATATATGCTCTTTAATCTAATGATTCATTATGATAAAATGAATCTCCATTTAAATTCTAATTCTTTTTTCAGAGATCCTTTATTTATGATAGCATTCATTACATTATTATCATTAAAGGAGAAGTCTAATATGTCTGTTTTCTGATTTTTTACTATTTTATATCTCACCACAAGTTCAGTTTCTTTAAGAATTCTACCTACGACACACATATACACATACACACGACTCATTCAGACTCATTCATAATGCTTCATTCAGTAATCAGCAGAGATTCATAATATCTAAATTTTCTTCAGTTCTGCTCAGAGTTTTAATTTCTTTCTGTTCTAAGTTTCTTTTCTGCTCTACATTATTTAGATGGTATTTTCTTTGGTATGTTTGCACGTATGTGTATACTGCTAATATGTCATCATCTATGATGTTTTCAGCATAATTTGTATCCCCTGTTTATCTATCTCTTTTACAATGTTTATGTTTACTCTTAGATTATTCAAGGTCATAATTTCTTCATTCCTGCTTTGGAATTTTCCTGAAGTATAATAAATTCTGGAAGAACAACTTAATATACATACATATATATCTGTGTACATGCATATACGTACTAAACATATATGAACATATATATGTATATGCCTTATGTATGTGTATACATAGATATGTTTGGAGGTATGTATCATGAATTCACAGCATTGTGCTTCACTATCTCTATTTTCCAAAGTGTCTACTACTTGGGTAAAGTTTTCCACTTTTAGTTATAAGTTTTTTACCTTCCTTTTCATTTTGTCATCCTAAAGACTTTAAATACTATTTTATGTTTTTTATCATTTCACCAGCATTTTTGAGCTCTCCCATGTAACAAATGATATTTTAAAAAGAGAGGAAAAATCCATTGAAAAACTCCAAAAATATGTTCATTATTCCACACCCAGAGACCTCTCATCTCTGTCAAGGAGCAGAATTGAGGCATCTCCTCATATCTCTTATTTGTGGCTCTGCTTGTTCATTGTAATTTTGTAACATTGTCTTATATTTTGTAAATTTGGGATTTTTAAATACAATATTAATATCCTTTTATATATTATTTTCTTTGATCTTCTTTTATTAGTCTATATTAAATCAGATTTTTCCTTGCTTTTCTGTAAACTCAATATAGGCATTATTTCTTTTTTAAATTTTCATTTATTTTGTTTCTAATTTATAGAATAAAACAAGCATTTCCATAACAGTATAATAATAAAAATGAAAATTGCACATGAAATGGAAAATCTATTACATACAGTTTACCATTCCTTTTAAATATATGATAAAGTTCTCATGTGATTTTGAGGGGCGTTGTTTCTTATCCTACTGTAATAATCAAATATATATTTTTTTTACCAAAATTTTTGGACATTATCTGAGTGATAGGCATTTATTTGCCTCATTTCATTTATCACATCCTTTTTTTATATCATCATTTACTCTAGCCATTCTTAGAGTCTTTTTGACTTAGCCATTTCTCCCCTACTAATCTTGTAGATGTTCTTAGTACTCTCTCTTTTTCTTCATTTACCTTCTTAGGTTCTCTAAAATTATAGTATTTCATCTGTTTTAATTGTTTTCTTCTGTTTACTCATATTTTCAGTCTCAGACAAACTAAAAACCGTGACTTGAGATTTCGTGTACTGATAAGTACCCTCTAGGATTCTTCAAATGGAATTAGTAGCTTTTTGTTTTTTTTGTTTTGATCCTGAAATCTCTGTAATCATGCATCTGTCTCTGGTAGTGATGATCTTAATTGGGAGGCTAGTATTAGTCCCCACCCTCTTCCTGAATCCTAGACTTCTCTGAGTGTGCTGTAATCTATTGCAGTTTCTATTGTTTGCTTCCTTTGTTTTTTTTCTTTTCTTTTCATGGTCTTCTATCTGAAATTGATAGAATCCTCTCTCTTACTCCTAAATTTTAACTGGGATATTGGAAATCCTTTTCATCTGCTTTTTCTCACTTCCTTCCCCATTTGCTCTTATAAACTTAGTTTGCCTTCTCCATCATTGTGCTTCCTAGTCTTCCAAGTAGTGGCAGAAAAAGACTTTTCTCCCTGTATAGTGGGGATGGATTCTGAATCCTGTCTGTGTTCTCCCAGTCCAGGACTTGGTATCTGGCATTGGTCATCTGATCATTGGAGCTGGCACTTGTGAAATCTCTGAACAGTGTTAGTTTTTATAGATCCATTTGCCAGAGCTCATGCAGTCTACCATGGAAAGAATCTTTTCTCTGCTATTTCCCTCCCTGGATTTGTGCCCAGTTAGGGGAACTCAGCCTGGCTTCCTTGGCAGGACTCTCTTCTCTGTGTCAGCTGCTTCTACTTTAACTTGTGCTTGTGATGGATCCCATGATGTGAGCTCTCTACCTGTCTTAATTTGTTTCATTTCATTGTGTAGTTATGAACTAAATAGAGGAGTTTACCCCATCCCCACTTTTTATTTCTGTAGTATTTTTTCTAGGTCTTTTTCTAGGCATTCACTGATATTAAAGTGTAAGATCTGGTCTTTTCTATTGCCTTTCATTCCTGCATCTTAAGTGAAAATTTGCAAGTCGTTTTCATGAGGAATTACAGTCTGTTGTTATGAAGGGAAGTATCTACCTAATAAAATCACATGTCTATTTCATCTTAGGGAGAAAAATGTTATGCTACCCAGAATATAGGACAAAAGTCAAAGGTTTATTTGTTATAATGATTACTAAGATTTGTGTTGTGTAACAACAATTCCAAGAATGTGTCCATGTGTTCAGTGTTCAGGACATGGGCATGAAGGTGGAGGTTCAGGGCAAGTGTAGGGATTGGGAGGTGAGTTGGAGGTAAAGATGATAGATCGACAGATAGATAGATAGATAGATAGATAGATAGATAGATAGATAGATAGATAGGTAAACAGATAGAATGCAGATATACCTATACACACATGTATGCATATACATAAACACACCCACGTATATATCCACATACATATGCATACAAATACATATATTAAAACTTTCCATAAATACTACATATTCCCACAGATGATATGCACACACATATACATGTGGGTATTATCTTTCCATGTCCATCTGTGTGTGTTATACTATTCAACTGAATGCCTCCTTTTAAACTAATATCTTCTCTTGATGCATGGAAAAAAATAAACATTGATCAACTTGTGAGACATGGTTTTGAGTGGGTGTTGATCCACAGAGTCTCTTGAATCTGAAATAACTTTGAAGGTAGAGCACGTTGGAAGGAAGTCCTCAATGTACAGTACAGGCAGACCTTGAAGATATTATGTGTTCAGTCCCAGACAACTACAATAACCTGAATCATGTAATAACATGAGTCACACAATTTTTTTTGTTTCCCAATGCATATAATGTGTTTATGCTGCACTGTAGTCTATTAAGTGTGCAATCATATCATGTCTAAAATAATCAAGGTAGATGCCTTAATTTAAAAAAATTATCGCTAAAAACTGCTAGCTATCTTCTGAGCCTTTCGTGAGTCATAAGCTTTTTTCTGGTGGAAGGTCTGGTCTTCTCAGTGTTGATGGCTGCTGACTGATCCATTTGGTGGTTGGTGATGGGTGATGTGGCTGTGGTAATTTCTTAAAGAAAGACAACAGTTTGCTGAATGGATTGAAACTTCTTTCATTCGAACACTTAGCGGCCACTAGAGAGTTACTAATTAACCTAATTTCAATATTGTTGTGTCTCAAGAAGTAGAGAGGCCCAAAGAGAGATAGAGGGGGACCTACTGGTCATTGGAACAATCAGAACACATGCAACATTTATGAAGTTCGCTGTTTCATATGGATGTGGTTGGTCATGTCCCAAAAGTCAAAAACAATAACATCAAAGATCACTGATCACAGGTCATCATAACCAATATAATAATGATGATGAAGTTAGAAATGCTATGATAATTATCAAAATGTGATACAGAGATACGATGAGAGCATGTTATTAGAAAAATGTTCCAACAAACTTGTTCCACAGAGGGTTACCACAAAGCTTCAATTTGTGTAAAACAAAACAAAAAATGCAATATCTGTGAAGCAAAATAAAATGAGGCACAATACAATTAGTTATGCCTGTAAAACCATATAGCAATGACAGGTTGAATATACGGAAGAGGTGAAAAGGAAATAAAATGCTAACGCTGGAAAGGACTATAGTGATTGGTCATGTTGTCTAAGCCCCCTGTGTTTGTACTTCATTTTCGAAGAGGACCATGACATCAGGGAAATGATGACATGATTTGCACTTGATTTGAGGGAGGTCTGTGCAGGTCACCAGCTTCACTTTCTCCTCCAGAGTCATCTGGATCCAGTGACCAGATATTCATCAGGATGACTGGAGATGGCCCAGGATACAACGGGAGACCCTGGCCCTTTTAGGCAAAGGTCTTTTCAAGCACTCATTTAGAGTGAGGTGACACCCATTCAGTGAATAGTCCTCTTTAAGAAATGAGTCAAGGGATGACCCTGGGTTTACTGGATCTTTCTTTCTCTTTCTTTCTGTCTTTCGTTCTGTCTGTCTGTCTGTCTTTCTGTCTTCCTTTCTGTCTTTTTTCTTTCTCTCTTTTCTTCCTTCCTTCCTTCCTTTTCTCTCTCTGTCTCTGTCTCTCTCTGTCTCTCTCTGTCTCTCTCTGTCTCTCTGTCTCTGTCTCTCTCTCTCTCTGTCTCTCTCTCTCTCTGTCTCTCTCTCTCTCTCTCTCTCTCTCTCTCTCTCTCTCTCTCTCTCTCTCTCTCTCTCTCTTTCTTCTTTCACAAAACCTTAAACTCAGAGCACTCTGAAGCTCATACATGGGATCACAATAGGTCCCTGCCCAACCTCCACTTAATGGCTATATTTTGGGCCCTCCTAGCTTAAGAGTGAATGTCTATGGTAACCATTTCTCTTTGGAACACCAACCTGAAGGGTCTTCCCTTTCCACCCTCATTTTTTTTCTAATTAAAGGGGCCATCCCTTGTCTAAACTCCTAAATTTCTAAAGAAACTGATGTCTGGGAATGTGAAAGGGCCTCCACAATGTCATATAATTCATGAGTTAAAGACCCCAGATATAAACACAAATATTCAGTCTCAAAATCCAGAGCTCTTCCCCAGAATAAATGTCTCATTTTTTATGTATGGTATGTTGCAACATATAGTATCACGCAGGGTATCTAATCGCCAAGTAGCACTTAATTGGAAATGTTGCCTTTTTATTTTCTTATTTGGCATTTGCCTTTCTTATTAGTCATTGTGTATTTTTCAATATAATTCATTCACTAGATGGGTAAACATTTCAAGGTTAAGTTACATGATATCATTCAACTAATCTCAACATAGCTTTGTTAAAATGTTTTGCTAATTAAAAAAAGAGAAAACAGTGAACAGTAACTGTTGAGTCTCTTTAACATTCTTCAGTGTACTAGTTGTATATCTTTTCCATCTCTCTGGGAGATTTTCCCACCACCCCTTTCTTCTTACACATCTGTTCAGGAACTGATGCTACTTCATTGTTGTTTTAGGATTGTCAGTTTCCTAACAGGAATTTAATTGTTAATATATTCACAAACTAAATATCTTTTCAGTTACCATTTATGCAGCCTTTTGTTGGAGTTCAATTTATTTGTGTTATTTTTCATACAAAATGATTAAGGTCTATTTAATTGTCCCATAAACAAAAGCTGTGCATCATTGTTATCTTTGTGCAACAAAAGTAGTAAACTAAAAGCATTAATTACCCCTTTGATCTTGACACATTTTAGAGCCATATTTAGTGATATGCTCTTTTAACAACTAATTGTCATCTGAAATTCTGTAACCTTTTTTAGCTGAGTGACTTACATAAAAAAGTGTTTAGTAGTCAAGGAAATAACCGACATTTACATGTGAAAGAATGACAATTTGTTGTCATTTTCCTGCTCACAGATAATTTAAAACCAGAACTAAGGGTTCTTTGAGATATAGTAAGTTATATCACCATATAACTTGAAAGAAGTAAAGCTGCCACTCCTAGTTTCACAAATCGGAACAAATCCCCTTTGATTTCCCCTTGATTGGTCACCATTCTTCTCTACAATTCTCTCTTCTCTTCTACTTCCTTTAACTAAAGGATTTTTAAATATTCTCCTCTTTCAGAAATAGTCAATGACAACATTAGTTGGATGAAGAACTTTAGACTTTGGGTGCAGTCAGTGTCTCATTCTTTTATGTACAAAGAGATTTTAGCAGAAGCAGTACCCTTCAATGGTGTTAGACCATCTTAGAAATGTCCTGTAAGGGCTGGATGGAAGTTAGCAGTTAGTCCCCAGTTTTCTCTTGTTACAATTTTCTTTTCTTTAAGACCTTATGTTAAAGACAATACAGGAAAACACACTAGCCAAAGAATGTAAAATATAAGAATAAAATCATCAAACATTATCAAAATGGCTGGCACTGGACATAGCACAAATTGTAATGTAATCCCATTTTCCTTTCTTATCTGTTCTCTCGTTTCCTCAATCCTCCTTACTATTATATTACTATTATTATATTTTACTATTATTTTAATTTAATTCATTATTTTAATTAATTAAATTTAATTTAATCAATTTTTAAGTTACTTTAAGTAATTTAAATTAATTTTAAATTAAATTTAATCAATTTAATTAATCACTTATTAATTTGTTATTATTGATTTAACTAATTTACTTTATTAAATTTAATTTATTATTATATTACTATATATTATACTATTTCCTTTCCCAATAGCTATTTTAATTTCTCTTTTTTTCTACTACATTTTTAGCCCTTTCCTTTTGGTCTCCTCTTTTTGTGTCATTTTATTCATTTTCTCCATTTTGCTTTTTTTAAAAACCTTCCTTGACATTAATATATACTTCTTACTTTTTATTTCTTTTCTATTTTTTTTCTAATACTCCTTCAAATGATCTCCATGATGAAGATGCCTTTGGTTCAAGGGACAAATCAAATGTCTTCTGTGGTAAAAAAAAAAAAAAACAAAAAAAACAAAAAAAAAACTATTTGACAATTCTGTTTTTAATGCTACATCACCTTTACATAACAATAATTTTGGAAAGAAGTCTTAATATTCGTTCTTCTGTTGCTTACGACAAGGATAAATGAATGAACGAAACTATGTATTAAGCAGTTATTTGCTAAGTATTGTGAAACAGATGTAATCAGTATGCATTTTCTTGTCATTAATTCTATCAATAAATGCTGATGATTCTGTTAAAAAAAAAAAAGCTTGTCTCCTAAGTATGGATAAAAAGAGAAATTTATGTGTAGTACATAAAAGCTTCTCAAGGAGAAGTAGTAATGCATATGTCACTGAAGTGAAGTCAAAAGACTAAATCACCATCTTTTTAGGTCATCTATGAAGAAAATGCATCCATTTCATCCCTTTATAAAGCATTGCAAGTATATATTTACCTTTCATGAATTTTTATTAAATATACTGGTAAAGGGTTTGATTTCTTTATAGGAAATTGAAGTGAATGTTAAATTCTAGGAACATTCAAAGATTTATCTGTCCTGCTTAGCATCAAGAATATCTATGAAATCCTTTTTCCAATACAAAATTTAAGTAATTAGGAGCATACAGCTGGTTCAAGTTGTATGCATGTAAAGAACTTCTCAGTGACTTGCCTCCCTAGTACCCTCCCAATTGCTACTTTGCAACTTTTCTATTATAGTATATTTAGCCCTATTAACAACAGATGAGCAATGATGAAATATCACAAGGAATTTTTAGAAAGTACTTTTAGGTTGGAGGGGCTGTTGAAATTATAGAGATTATAGAAATTATTGAGTAATTTGACTTTCTTAATGATGGGGTGTTGGGGCCTGGACCCCTAAAAGAAAAGACCATATCTTTGAAAACAACCCAGTTTCTTAATTTTCCCATACATTTCAGAAATGCAGATCACTGGTGCTTCTACCCAAAGCATCTGGCCCATCCCAGTCCATCAGGATCATTCAGTTTACTTGACAGTCTTTCCATAGTAGCTCATAGTAGACTATCCCAGACTACTTGCATATAGGACCACTCTTTAATCCCATCAAGATCTTTTCCCTGTCCCTTTTTTCTTTTTTTCTCTTTTTGTATATAAGTATCAGTCTCATCCTCATTAAATTGCAGATTTACTGGAAATCTCACCCAGTCCTATTGGTTTTACAATAACCCCCATAGCCTTACACTTCAGGGTTCCTAGGACCTGAAATCACATCGTTATAACTGTTTGGATATCTGTATATCCTTCCATCTACATGTATGCATAATGATAATAGGTAGCATTTATATGACAGTATGACATCACATATGATATTAAAACATTAAGGTTTACATAACACTTTAAAAATATTTAATTTTATTACCCCCAAAATGGTAGGAATAGGGGATATTATTATCCCTTTTTTAGATATGAAAAAAGTGAGGCAGACAATGGACCAGCTTCTGTGTCTGAGGCAGAATCTGGATTCAGATCTTCCAGATTACACATCCAGTTATCCATGATTGCTGTATTAGCCAACTGTGTGTCAGCCATCTGAAACATTTCATCATAAATACGTTTGTAGCAAAAGCTTCATCTGAACAGAGGATTTGGCATTTACTTTGGGATTTTCTGATCTGCTCCTACTTCATGAGACTGAAGGAAAGACTATAAATCTTAGAATGTGATATAAATGTGAGTTACAATCACAACTCAGAAATGGACATTTATAGCAAACAGATAAATAGACAGATTCTGAGGTATTGTTAAGCCAGTTCAAACCAGCTCCCAGGAGTGAACTGTTAAATTTTCAATGTTAGACTTTTATTGTTGTTCAGTAGTTCAGTAGTTGTTTAATCATGTCTAACTCTTTGGGAACCCCTGGACCATAGGACATCAAGCCCTTCTGTCCTTGACTACCTCTCAAAGTCTGTCCAAGTTCATGTTCACTGTTTCCATTATACTATCTCATCGTCTGCTGTCTCCTTCGGAGAACCTTTTGCCTTCAATCTTTCCCAACATCAGAATTCTTTTTCCAATAAATCTTGTCTACTCATTATGCGAAAGAATTTAAGTTTCAATTTCAGTATTTAACCTTCTGTTGAAAAGCATGAACTATTTTTGTGTGTGTATTTGACTGATTTGAACTTTTTCCTGTCCAAAGGACTCTCAAAAATCTTCTTCAGCACCACAATGTGAAAGCATTCATTATGCAGAACTTAGCTTTCTTTATAGTCCAAATCTCACAATTATACATTGCTACTGGAAAAGCCATATCTTTTATTATATGGACCTCTGTCAGCAAGGTATTGCCTCTGCTTTTTAGAATACTGTCCATATTTGCCATAGCTTTCATCCTAAGGATCAAGAGTCTTTTAATTTCATGGCCACATTTACAATCTGCAGTGATATAAAATTGGAAACTGCTTCAATTTTTTTTCTCCTCTATTTGCCAGGAATGTTGGGCCCAGGTGTTAAAATCTTAGTTTTTTGTTGCTGGTTTTTTATGTTAAGCTTCAAATCACCTTTTTTTTTTTATTTTTTGCTCATTTAAGAAAACCTTTTTTCTCTCTCCTTGCTAGTCTCTGAAATTCTGTATTCAGATGGGTGTATCGTTTTCTTTTACCTTTCACTTCCCTTCTTTCTCATCTATCTGTAAAGCCTCATCAGACACCATTTTGCTTTCCTGTTCTTTGCAATATTTTTGTATCATAAAATTTAGTAAATGCTACAAATCAGCAGTTGCTTTGTTGCTCTGTTAATTGTCTAGATATGAAGAAAGTGCTGAAGAACATGCTAATCATCCAGATGAAACTTAAAAATGTGTCCCATGTATACTTAGAGAGTCTGTTGTTAATTGTTACTATCACAGCATAGCTTAGATACAAACATAAAGGGAACTCCCTGTTCTGATAGTGTATTCATGATTCATATATTCAGATACCTGACCATGTGTCGTGGCAAGCATCTTGATGTTTATTGTTTCATTCTTGTATTGTGAATTCTTTGAAACAATTTTTTTTCTTCCCAATGCTATCTTTATCACTATATTCAAAGAAAATAACAAAAAGTAAAAATGGGTGCTAACGGATACACCTGATTCTCAATCCCTTCTACCAGAGTAGGCCATTTCTGGGAAGGTGTGGAAAGATTCAAGGATCCAGGAAGACTTCATCTTCCATGACTTCTTCTAACACATAGCCTTCCCTCTACTACTTCCTACTTTGTTTGAAGGATCCAGAGATTCTTGGCTGTTCTACTTAGGCTTGTTGGAAGCTCTCTTGGGAATAAATGAACTTCTTTTTGGGCAATTGTAACCCCACGGGTCAATGTAAAGTTAGGATAAAGTCATAGAATCCAGAGGACTTCTGCAGACTCAGTTGAGCCCAGACAAGCTCTTCCTTCATTATGCCCAACTTGCTTTGTCCCAGGATGATAGCTTCCTTTGCAGCTGTCCTAGTCATCATTTCTTTTTTCATTCTTCCAAGATTTTTGCAATACTTGTTTCAGAATTGTTAATTATTTTTTTTAAATGTTGCTTTCAAGACTACGTAAAACTGTGAAACAGCTACTTGGCTTAGTGGATAGAGTATTGGGCCTGGAGAGAGGAAGACCTGAGTTCAAATCGATCGTTGGATATTTATTAGCTTGTGTTCTTGGACATATCACTTATAATCTTTATCTGTCTCAGTTTCCTAAACTGTAAAAAGGCAATAATAATAGCACCTACCAGCCAGGAGTTTTGCAAATTCAAATGAGATTATATCCATAAGCACCTAGCATATATCTGGCACATAGTGCTTAATTATTCCATTACCTACCCCGGGAACAGGATAGCCTTGGGATTCGATCTGACATTACTACCCAACAGGTCAGTGACATACTTTTATCATGGAAAGTTGTATATGAGGAACTATAAAACGATCACCTATGAAAGAAGACAGCAGAACATGCACTGATTTTGTTTAATGTGTTAGAGAAAGGAGATCCATTTACTTAAAGTGCTATAGACTGTTTAAGATAGTGCACAAGTTTTGCATTTTAAGGGCCTGGATTCAAATACTGACTTCTATTTATTCTGCTATCTGTGTGAACATGAGCTGGCTTATCACTTTACCACTCAGGGACTCACGTTCTTCTCTGTAGAACAAGAAGGCTTGATTAGATGATATGATCTATAAAATAACATCCAGCCTTAAGTCTGTGATACTGTGTACATACTATTTCTAAGGTCCCTACAACTTGAAACCTGTGACCATTTACTAAATTCTGTAACTCAGTAAAAATGATTGATGCCTTAGGCAAAAAATATCTTTGAGAAGAAAATGGATAACAGCATCCTTGGGTAAGTGTGAACATCAGAAAATAAGTCATACTCAAGATCATTCAGTGAACTGATTAGAGTCTTTATTATTCCAGTTAAGTTTATTTCCTTTTTAGAAATCATGAAAACTAATCTGATTACTAAGTTTAGAGCAATTTTAGAAATAATTCTACTGTCAACCATTATTGAATGAAAAGTGAATGGAAATATGGAGAGCAAATACAAAGGACAATGGAGTTATTAACAACTAATAGGTATAAATTGAAATTGAGCAAAGGATAAATGTGTTTTCTGATACTATCAGAATCAGAGAGTACAAGGAGACTAAACACACATGTTTTCATAATATATTTTTTTTTTAGTTTTTAAAATTTCTGTATATTAGCTTACTGGATGACTGGCAAATTTATTTAAAAGAATTATTCCAAGTGATTTAAGAATTAAATTCAAGTTACTAGTTATTATTCTCTTTTTTTCTCTAAAAAAGCTTTATTCATTGATCCTAACTCAAAGCATATACTAAACACTCACTACTCTTTCTTTGATTATAAAAAATGTAAAAAGGTAAATGAAATTATGTACAGAGTAGATGGATATAACTGTGAAATATGGGCAAAATTATTAGGAAAATATAAAATGAATATGAACAAAACTTTCTTACATAAAAGAAAAGTTAAAAAGTAGTTAAAAAGATTTTTCAGAGAGAAATAAATGTAATATTAATTCACCATTTAAAATAGTTAAAATCCATTTTAAATAGTAAAAGTAATGGAGTTATTTTACTAGGAATTAATCGAGCAAGGATGTTCTTTTTGATTTCATTGATTTCTCTGAATATGAAAGTCTGGAGATTAAAAAGAAAGCTGTTAAAATGTTTAAACTAGTCATCTCAGAGGCAACCATATTTTATTTGTAGTAATGCACATATTTAATTAAACTTGGAAAAGATGATGGCAGACAGTATACCAGGAAATAAGCATTATGTGTCAGGGACTGTACTAAGAACTTTACAAGTATTACCTTATTTGATTTTCACAATGACTTTGAGAAGTAAGTACTTTTATTATATTCATGTTATAATTGAGGAAACCAAGATAAACAGAAGTTGAGTGACTTTCCTGTAATCACACAGCTAGTAAATATCTGAGCCTAAATTTGAACTCAGATCTTCCAGAACTCAAGAGAGTTCCAGGAGTTCAGGGGAGTAGAGGAGGGAGGAAGAGAGGAGAGGATAGGACAGGAGAGGACAGAAGTTAGGACAGGAGAGGAGAGGAGAGGAGAGGAGGGGAGAGGAGAGGAGAGGAGAGGAGAGGAGAGGAGAGGAGAGGAGAGGAGAGGAGAGGAGAGGAGAGGAGAGGAGAGGAGGGGAGGGGAGGGGAGGGGAGAGGACAGGACAGGACAGGGCAGGGCAGGGCAGGACAGGAGAGTGGAAAGGATCAGATAGCAAAGAAGAAGGAAGATTGAAGGGGAGAGGTGAGATAGGAGGGAATAAAGGAAGGAAGGAAAGAAGGAAGGAATACTTATAAAGAATTGATAAAGCACTATGGCATGCTCTGGGGATAAAAATAGAAAAGCAAGACAATCCCTACTGTTAAGAAACTCATATTATAATAGGGAGAAAAAGTATGTATAGTCAATTTCAGTGGAAAGATACAGTAGCCTTTGGTGTGCAGTTTAAAAGCAGACTGGTGATACATCTTCTTTGGTGTCGTTCTCCTTAAGTATATCAGTTTATGACTTTGAACTACTAGATAAGGACTAGTAGTGAGAACTATATTTTTGGGTTCTTCAGTAGTCACATCTACTGAAAGGCTGTATTTGGGCTGCAGCGCCTTGGTAGGCAATTGCTAATTGGCATCTCCAAAAGGGCATTCTTTAGGATGAAGGTTTTGGGAGCTAGCTTAGAAGAAGGACTCGTGGTCTGGTCCTGGGGAAAGGGGTGGATATGCTGTTGTTTCACATTTTTTGGGCACAGTATCATGACCTGGTTTTATTAGTATTTGAGGGGTAGTGATGGGCAAGTTAGTGATAGAGATTATGAATTTATATGAATATTCAATATGATGGAGTTTTGTTAAATATAAGTTGTGTAAGTGATTCTTAGTCTAGAAGCTGCTTAGCATTCTATACTCATAATATTAAGAATTCTATACTCAATAGATCAGAAAAATAACCAGGTTTTAATTGCCAGAAATGTGCATTACTATCTTTTGAATGTAAAGACTTATCCTTTAAATTGTAAGAAAACTTCATGTTTGTGAAATAAACTTAATATTTATAGTTGCCTAAATGAATTAGAAAAAAATCATCTTTAAAATGAAAATATTGTGACTATAACAGAGAATTTCGTTAAATCATCAATAATATGGTCCATTCATGTTTGTGGACAGAATTATTGTAGGGCAAATGACTACTGTTATTCAAGAAAATTCCAATTTTCACTTATGTTATGAAAATGGCCAAATAAAAATGAACATGATTATAGAACAATTCAGAAAATGAGGTATAAAGAAGTCAAATATTTAAAATGCTTACTGATAAGTTGGTTTTCGCATAAAATTAGAAATAATTACTGGTGTAATTCATGTGACCAACTCCAATACCCAATTTCAGCAGAAAGTTACCTACCTGTTTCCTACAGCCTGTCCAAATATTTTATCTTTTGTTGCAAAATGAATATTCACTCATTTAATTTCTAATACACCTACTGAAAAAAAGACATCTTTCCTATTCCCTGTATTAAATTTATAATAAATTACAGAAATTAGATGGATACATTTATCATAAGTCTTATAGACGTTAAAAATCAAACTTGATTTCCATTTCCTATCATACAAACAAGTGGAATGTATGGAAATAATGTTGTTTATTTCTAAGAAAATGAATTACATGAGGGAGGGGCCACTTCCAGCTAGGGTCAGGGAACAGGGAACAGATGAGGCATAGATATCAAGGACGTTATCACAAATGAGGCAATGTTTTGGCATAGGTTTTAATAGATGAATAAGATATTCACAATGGTAAGACATGCAAGAAGGATGTATTGTGTACTGGATTTTGAAGGCTTACTGTTTCAGGTGCTGGGGACATAGAGACAAAAAAGGAATAATCCTTGCCCTCAAGGAGCTTACGTTTTGTTGAGGGCAAATATATGTACCAGATAATTAAACACAAATCATATAGAAGTAAATGCAAAACAACTGGAGAGAAGGCATTAACAAAAGACAGATCAGGAAGTTCATTGTGTGCGTGGAGGGCATCCCACAAAAACACATGTTCAGACATGGAATGTCATATACAGGGGAAAAGGCATAGGACAACTCCCCTAGAATGTAGAATATGTGAAGGGCATTTATCCCCTTGTGTAGCTAGGTGGTGTAGTGGATAGAGTGCTGGGCCTAGATCTTTCTGAGTTCAAATCTGGCCTCAGATATTTACTACCTGTGTGACCCTGGGCAAGTCATGTAACCTTGTTTGCCTCAGTTTCTTTATCTATAACACAATTTGGAGGGAAAAAAATGCAAACCACTCCAGCATCTCTACCAAGAAACTCCCGACAGGGTCACAAGGAGTTGAACACGACTGAAAATGACTAAACAACTAATGCTATATCCATCTAGCAAGACAATGTCACAGCCAAAATTTCAAGACAAAATAGCTTTTTTTCTTTTTCTTGTAGTATAAGGAGCCACTGAAATTTCTTAAACTGATGAATGACATAGTGAGATTTATATTTCAGAAATAAGAGTTTAATAGCCCTATGGAGAGTGGATAGGAGAGGAGAGACAAAAGGAAGAGATCAAATGGCCATCTATTGCATTACTAAAGATGATGATGGCTTGGACTAGAGTGGTGGCCATGACTGGAGATAAAGGAGTGGATCTGAGAGAAGTTGTAGAGACAGAAATGACAAGATGAAATATGGGAGTGAATGAGAAAGAAGAATGGTGGGGGAAAAAATTGACAGAATTATACATGAGAAAGTGAGAGTGAAACTCACCCCATGGGAGATGATCGAGATCACAAAAGAAACAATTTTGATTATATGGATTTAAAAAGCTTTTTAATAAACAAAATCAATACAGATGGGCAAGAAGATAAAAAATATTTTTGCATAAAATATCTTTGATAAAAATCTAATATCAAAGATTTGTAGAAAATTAATGCAAGTATTTAAGGGTAAGAACTGTTCCCCAAAATACAAAGTATATGAATATGTAATTCTCAAAATCAGTGCAAGCTACTACCAGCTGTATGATTACTTGCTCAAAACCGTTGAGAAATACAAATGAAAATAACTGGTTTCACTTCACATTTAAAAAAAATTAAGAAAGCTAAAATGGGCCAGAGGAAGGGCGAGAAAGCAGCCAATGCTGGAAAAACTGGGAGAAGAAAGGGACACTACTCTATGGTTCACATTTTCTGGAAAACAATTTGAAATTTTATGAGAAAGGTAACTAAAATTTGTATACCTTCTGTCTCATAGATCCCACTCTTAAGCTTATACCACAAGACAATGAAAGACAAAAAGAAAGGTTTTCAGTGTTTCCAAATATTCATAGCAGAATTTTTTGCAATAGCAAAGAGTGTGATCAAACATCGTGTTGCAAGAAAATATGAACATGAGGAAACCCTGTCTTTGTAACATATAATATTGCTCCTGTCATACATGGGAATGCTTACAGAAAATTGTGGAATTATACATTCCAGGTGTATTTGACAGTCAGTCAATCAGTAAATATTTATCATGCTTGCTCTATGTCAACTGTGCTAAACGCTATTAAGTCTTCTAGGACCTTACATTCCAAGTGGTCAAGAGAGCGTATAAGAGGAAACTGCAAGTGGTTGTGGTGGGAGAGAAAAACTTTGCATGGGAACATAATAGCAGGTAGCCTAGAAAGAGATAGTAAATAACTTTGACCTGGACCTCTTTCTTACACTAGAGGGTCTGGGAAGAACTAGCCCATCATAAAGTGAGGCCACATGTGTGGAGGAGTGTGTAAGAAGTAGTCTAGGAGTGTAGGAAGTTTCCAAGGTAAAGAGATTTTCTTTTTTTCCCCACATTGAGAAACTTAATTTATCCCTGGGTGGGGGGGCGGAGAGGACTGGCAGTGCCGGTGGGGCAATGCGATTTTTCTGCCTCACTCCCACTCTTGCCCATCCAAAAGGAGTGGTCAGACCAGGTTGGACCTGACTACAAGACTGACCATGCCTGTAGGATGAGATGTGCCAGATTGGGCTGAAGTGAATCAAGCCCAGCAGTGGAGGACAATGTCCAAAGACTTGCTCACTTTGGGAGCAAGTCACACCAGCTTCTGACTCTCCAGCACTGACCCACTTGTGCCTTTTCATGGTGAAGGTGTGGAGGATCAGCAAAGCAAACTTTAACAGTATCTTGAGCTCCATGAGGTTGTGATGATCATGCTTTGGTTCTGTCACCCAACTCAGGAAGGTCCACATGTCCTTTGTTACCTGTGACATAGTTGCTGGTGTACCATCATCATACCCAAGGATCTCATTGTAGGTAGAAGGAGCCATGACAATGGCCAGGCCAGAGAAGGAGGCATTGAAATGAAGGCCCTCTCTAAGAGGGACTCCAGAAGGTGAGTCACGGTATCTCATGACATAATCGTCAATGCAGTGAATGCTTCAGATGATGTAGCTGAGGTCAGGGGGCAGTGCCCTATTGTTGGCAGCCTAAGCAGCCACAGGTTTATGGTAGGGCTTGAGGAAATAGTCAGAAAGTTTCCCTGGACTCATAAACATCCCTCCATCTTCATTAGGGCCATATTGTAAGAAAGAGAGGAAGTTTTGGTGAGACCAGGTCTCACTTGTGGGTGCAGCTCTAGATCACTGGCAGGTGCCACAGCAAGCCCTGCACCTCCAACCACCAGCATGCCATGGTTGATAGAACCACCTTCCAGTCCCTTGAGAGGTTTGAGAATGATGACCCTGTGGCAGTGGGAGGCAGCCTCAGCATGAGAGCATCAGGTCTAGCTCTGCCCAGCAGGAACAGTCGCGGGCACACAGAAGCCCCAGCACTGACAAGCACCCCACAGTCCCGGCCGTGCTAAAGAGATTTCCCTCAAATGGTAGACAAAGACCCGTGGACATGATGTCGACAGAGAGAGATGAAGTCCAAGTAAAAGTTTAGAGGTGAAAAACCAAGGAACATCTGGCGACAGCACATATTATCTTTGGGAAGAAATGTAGAGAATGTGAGGTAGTATGAGAAAAAGCTGAAAAGTAGATTGGAGTGAAATGGAGAAAGGTTCCTTGGATCAGAATGCATTTTGCATTTGAAAGTTGCTTTTTTTTTTTTTAATCTACATATGAGACAGGTGGGGAAAAGTGCTTTCTTGGTTTCTTCCAATCACTTTAATTATTAGGAGTTCCCCAGGATGCATTAGAAATTCTATACTATTTGCCAGACTTAATGATTCAAGTCACTAAATCAGCTTCATTAGCCTAACTTAAGTAAACTTCTTTAATTAATTTGGAATTGCCCTAACTACTTTCTAGAAGCTTCCTATACAAATCACTTCTCTTCCTTAGGTTGAATTTTAACTCTGTTTATTATGTTCTTTCCAAAATTTCTTTTGGCATAGGTGAATTTCAGTTTTACTACGATAATTTTCTAATATTCCTCTGGGGGAGAATATAATGTATTAATAATTAGGATATGTCTAGATTCATTTATATGTCATGCTTATATCAGCTTAATTTTATTGAGAAAATGAAAAATCAAGAAATTTTACAGAGTGTAATTGATCTAGATCCTCTGGCAACATAGAAATTAATCAAGTGAGGGCAGATAAAATAGAGACATATGAGTCTTTTTAAAAATTCACTCTTTTCTTATATTCTTATCAGTCTAGTTTGGGTTTGAATGTAACTGACATAGATCACATGTTTAGCTAAAACCAAGTTTTGTTAGTTTTATTTTCTTAAAATACATAAAAGAGAATTAAAATGGTGAAAATTCAAGTTTAACTATTAATCATAGGTATATTCATCTAGGTGGACTTTTTTTGAATCTGTTATGAAACTATTTTTGTCCACTTAAAAAAATGAAAGCTCTCCCCTGAAATTCGTAGTTATATGAACTGAATTGTACTTCTTAATGCCATGACCTTGACATTTACTATTTCCCTTGAAGCATAACAACAATCCCCTTTGCATTCTGCATGCAAATGACATAACTTTGCCATTGAAACTGTCAGCTCAGTGTAGCAGGAGAAATTATTAGTCACACTTTCACAATAAAGATTCTCATAAATCTCATGCTAATCCAGAATGACTCTCAGCCTATTTCTCCTGTGGGCAGAAGGGAATCCAACAAAATAGTGGCAGTATAAATGTTTGGATATGTCCATTAATTTTTAATGCTTGTTCATGATTTCTGACAATTTTTGCCTTATACTTACAGTGGCTACAGTTGCAAATTCAATAATAATTCCAGAGAAAGGCAATGATAACTTTGCCAAAGTAATATGTAATATCAAAGTTTAGTCGTTTGTATGACACAATTCGGTTAAGAATACATTAAGATCACAATAGATTTGTGCAGGTTGAATCATTAATATTCTAAAAGCTTTTCCTGTAAATGTTTTACATTGGGCTATTTGTGAGTGGTAGCATAGTTGTTCAGGTGGTATACTTTTCATCAAGTTTATTTAACCATTAGGGTTGATCCTTGGTTCTTCCATGATAATACTCACTCTACTGACAGGTGGTACAGGAGAAAGAGTACTGGGTCTAGAATTAGAAAGAGCTGAGTTCAAATTCATTTGACATGTATGTGTGGTATAACCCTTAACCTTGTTGATATCATTTGTAAAATGGGCTTAATGATAGTAAACTCCTTCAAATGTTATTAGGATAAAGTGAGATATTTGTAAAGTGCTTGCAAGCCTTAATGCTACTTACCATTACGAAACACGAAAAGTATTGTTAGAGACAATCTGATTTTGCCTCTCTGTAGACAAGGTAGCAGAGGACCGGAGTGGTTAAATAATGATAGTGATGATAAAAAATAATCAAAACTAAAGAATATTATTATATTTGTGATTTCCTTTCCTTAAGTAATTAGCAATGTAATAGCAGAACTTAATTTTAAATATTTATCCCTACTTGTTTTAAAAAATCTTCAAGCATACTGCTAGATGAAATTTCAGTTTAATTATTTGTTAAAGTTGCCTATATCCCCTGGTGTAACGACAATAAATAGCTGTTGGGCAGATAGTTATTTTCTTGGGATTCCTGTTATAGATACCAAAAGACAGATAATCTAAATCCCTTTTGAATCAATTACATCTATCTGAAGTGAACCATGGAATCCATTTCCATAGAATATAGTTTTGATATTATACATATGTGTAATATATATATGAAATTTTAAAACTGATATTGCTGCAAAAGAAATCCATGTATAACTCTATCCAGAAGTGTCTTTGAGAAGAGTTTTAGATAATTGTTTGGAGTGTGTTCAGTGTTAAATTTTCTAGCTGTATATCTTCATTTGCCCTGGCTAAATGTATAGCAATCAGGATGCTCTATTTGAGACAGCCTAATTAAATTATCTCATTTCTTACTTCTGAGCAACCTCAGTTAGAGATTAGAAAAGGTGAATCTACATTAGAAACATACAAAATTATCAAAAAAGCAGAACCTCAGATGTAGATAGTATGAGAAGGGAAGGATTTATTTCTTCTAGTTATCTAAAGAAACAAGAACCAAAGACATAGAGACCAGCAATTTTTATTTGGGATGTCTATGTACAAAGATAGTTATAGTAGGATACAACAAGTCATTTCAAGTTAAATACTGCCAGATTGCATGGAAATAGGAAAGCTAGAAATATCATAGGTCCTTGAAAATTATATATTAGAGTACATTTAGGAATAATGAAATCAATTGAACCAAGTAGAGGATTTGTTTTGAAATTTTCTATTGGTCCCATGCAGCCTCCCACTATAGGTACCACAATAGGTTGCAGTAAATAGAAGAACAAGAATATTAAAGAGTCAGTGTCTAAACTGAACAATAAGAATTCACTCAGCTATTTTGCAAAAGACAAAATGAGTGCAAGAAGATTTATAATTATAATATTGAATGGATTTTGACAAAAAATGTAAGACTACTTGTCCTAGGATGTATGCCTTATATTTACTTCCAATTCAAATGGAATGTTCTATGTTTTCATCAATGTTTGTTTTTTGTTTGGACATGGTACAAAAAAGATTTTGTTCAATTTTTTCCCAAATTATTCTAATTTTGACCAGATTTGAGCATATAGTAAAACACATTTTGGTTGAATAGTCACTGCAATTTGTTCCTAAAATGTAAGTATTTGTTGTTGTCAGTTATTTATTCATTTCCCCAAACTTTTGTTGTTGGAATTTGTTGTGATGTGAATGGTGGAAATTCACAGAGTGTGATAAGTTGGAAATACTTTAAGTAAGTGTGTTCATCCTTCATTTTCAAAGAAGACCATGACATTAGGGAAATAATGACATGACTTGCCCTTGACTTTGTTTTGAGTGAGGGAGGGCTGTGCAGGTCACCACCCTCACTTCTCCTTCTCCAGAGATGCTGATAATCATGCAAGGAAGTGCCTAATAGCAAAGTCCAAAATTCTGAACTTGTCTGTTATTCCATGAATACAAGCCCCTTTTACCTATGCATAGATTACTAATGTTTACTAGATTCTAAGCTCCACATGGAGAAAATCATTTTAATTTTATTTCCCCAACATCTAGCACATTTCTCAGCATACAGAAGGCAATTAATAAGTATTTATAGAAATGTTCTAAATTATAGGTTCCTAGGTTAGGAGATACTCCCTCTATTTATGTTAGTTTTTGTTCTGCTCCACATCCATTGAGTATTTTAAGCAACAACTCAATGTGTTGCCTTTCCAAAGGCCATTTTCACTGCTGTCTGAAGATAATTGACAGTTGGGTAGAGCTGTTTATTTTAAGAGATTGGAAAGGTGCAGTAACACCTCCAATTATTAGACCTATTTAGTAAGTTGGTAAAGACTAAGTATGCCACAGTTCTTGAAAGCATTATGGCATCTCTCCAAGGCAGAGTCAGATCATAATTTATCTTATTAATTAGTTTTTAAAAATTCTTTTGTGTATTTTTTCTATTCTGCTAGTAAATATCAGTGTTGACTAAGGCCAGTGGTGACAGAGTGAATTTCTTTAGCCCATAAGATAGCTGCTATGGTTCTAATATCTAAGCATCTTCAATCTCCAACATTTGGTACTGCGGACCACTCCAAAATCTCTCCAAATCTTATTTTCCCTTGTCTTCTGAAGAAATATTTTGCTTTTTTGTACTTTTCTATTTTCTTTGTTGGCTCCTCTTCTGCCTAAATATGGTATGTTGCTGTCATTTGAAATTCAAGATAAAAAAATCAATAACCAAATTAATTATCTTCCTTCCCTAAATAATTTCCATCTTGTTTTATTCTTTCTATTAAGGATATGACTATTTACCTAATCATCCTGGCTAATAACCTTAGGTTCTTTACACCTTCTTCCTTTTCCTTTCCTGATACAAAGAGTTACTGAGTGGTCTTGACTTTTTCTTGGCACTGACTCTATCCCTTTTTCTTGCCACTCCAATTATCCTTATCCTAGTCTGAAGTTTTTATCATTTCATTTTGTTGACTAAAATAGTGAAATAAGCTTTTAAATTCCACTGCCTCTATTTTATTTCCCCTCCATTCTTATAATCACACATCATTCATATGTGATGGATTAATATTGACCACTTTTAATATGCTCCAACTCTCAATTCTTTAATGACTTCTTATTGTCTACCTCATTACAGTGGGAGTCACAGTAGAGTGACAAAATCCAAACTCAGCCTAGCATGCAAGATCCACACATTCTAGATCAAATGTATACACTAGCTCACAGCTACCTTTCTACCCTTATCTCCCGCAATCCAAACACTCTACTGTAACCAAAATGATATTTAACTTATTCTTCTATTTTTTAATCCTTTCTCTGGTTGCTTTCCATAATAGGAATGTTTCCTCTCTTCTTTACTCTGGAAAAGTCTAATTTCTGCCTGTTTTCTAAGGCTCAAATTAGTCTTGTTTTCCATATCATTCCATTCCCAATTGATCTCTTTATTCTTAAATTTCATACCCTTTATTGTTTATGCCATTTATTTAATCATTAAACAGTTATAGACTTGGATCTTTCCCATATAATTGTCTTTTATTGTTATTTAAAATTTTATGTATTTATATCAAACTTCTTGAAAGCAGGAACTAAGCCTTACTCTTCCGTGTATCACGAAAGATGTCCAGAAATATGCTTTTTTTATATAACAGCTGCTTAGTAATTGAATAATTAAAGGCCCATCATTCATTCATTTATTCAAGAGTTAATTATTTAGTACACCATCATACAAAGTTATGGTCATATAAATATATTTGCAATGAAGAGTAATTTTTAAAAGTGTGTGAACACAATAATAAAAAAAAGATTTAAAAGGGAATCAATCTATTTGATTCATTGAATTAAATAAATGTGACCACTATTTCATTGGTAATATGAATATAATCCTTATTTCTTTATAGAGGTTCCTGCTATGTCAATATTTACATGATAAAAAATGAAGATACCAGATCTTCTTCTTCAATCATATGTACTTTAAATGTCCTTCTTATCAACAAAAGTTTGCAAGCCTGAACTCTTGTGGGTTTTGCTATAGGAGAAAGATCCCTAAAACTCAAGGAGAAAGAGCCTCAGCACTTTGAGGTACAATAAAGTTATAGATGTTTTAGATTGTTATTATAATTTTGTTCAATAACTTGCAAACTCTAAATTACTTTGAAATGTTCATTTATGCTTGGGAGTTAGTCTCAAACGTAATCCAAATTGACCACTATAGCTAATGGGGTGTCTGCTATCCTTACATATTCCTAAAGACCTTTAGAGCATTGTGAAAATAAGCAAATGGTGAATGCTAATTTTTATTACCCCTGTGAACTTAATCATGCATAACTATGAAGAGTTCATTTTTAATTTAATATATCCATGTTCATTATCTATATGTTCCTCAAAGAATGTCATTCAACAGGGTCAAAGTCTGCTTCTTGCTGTGGATTTCAATTGAAATTTATACTAAGTATTACATGCTTCCTTGTGTGTGATGCAGAAGGTGCCTCTAAATTTTAAAATGATTTTTGTTTTTAATCAACTGTCTGTCAAATATCAAACATTCACACAATTCCCTGAAATGTTTTATGTACAAGGACTCTTCATCAAAGGTTTAGCATGAGATGTCAGTTACTGGTGATGAGGGAGTTGTAAATGAGAAGAAAATATGGGAAACTATTACTAGACTTCAGTGAGAGTAACATACAAGTGGTTCCTAAAGTATTACTTGCAGTTTCAAGCTGTCAAAGTCTGACTAGCATGAAATTACAGTAAGAATTTAACTTTTGATGCCTTAATATGACGCTAAGATATTTGGGATACACTTTATACAGAGGCAAAATGGCCAAGTGTTGGTCTTAGAATCAAAAAGACCTAGTTCAAGACTTCTCTATGGCATATACTTTATAGTCATTAAAAATTTGCATTAAGATTTCAATGCTCCAGACAAATTTTCAACAGTATTGCCAATCCATGTAAGTATAGGAAGTTTCCACAGCAACAGTTTTTTCTTCAGTGAGTAAAATCTCTGTCCCACCTCCCCACATAAAATGATGGAATTTTCAAATTATTTTTAGAAAAAGTGCTTAGTGGGGGGGCGGAGGCAAGATGGAGTAGTAGAAAGACGCACATACACATAGCTCTGAACCCACAACCCATAGAACAACTACAAAGAAGTAACTCACGGCGAATTCTGCACCCAGAGGCCACAGAACATTGGAGCGAGGGAGATTCCTGTTCCGGAGAGACCTGCAAACCTCTCGTAAAAGGTCCTTCGTGCTGCGGACTGGGCGCCAGGACTGGGAGCTGAGTACAGCCCTGCCGTGGCCGCGGCACCAAGAGGAACAGATCTGAGTGGGCTTCAGGGACGGGATCTCCAGCGGCCGCACAAGTACCTCCACCCACAGGTGACGGGGGTCTGTGAGAGAGTCCCTTTGGAGGGTCGAGGGGGGAGTGGGGTGCCCCCATGGCTCGGGCCCCCTCGGGAGACAGAAGCTGAGGGGCAGCGGCAGACCAGGGCTCTCCAAGCAGGCAGGAGCCTGGATCCATTGTTGAAGGTCTGTGCATAAACTCCCTGAGGGAACTGAGCCTGAGAGGCAGCCCTGCCCTCACCTGAGTATCTGAATTTAATCTCACACTGAATAGCAGCCCTGCCCCCGCCCAAAGCCCTGAGGCTGGAAGCAGCATTTGAATCTCAGACCCCAAACACTGGCTGGGAGGATCAGGAGGTGAGGTGGGTGTGAGGAAAATATTCAGAGGTCAAGTCACTGGCTGGGAAAATGCCCAGAAAAGGGAAAAGAAATAAGACTATAGAAGGTTACTTTCTTGGTGAACAGGCATTTCCTCCCTTCCTTTCTGATGAGGAAGAACAATGCTTACCATCAGGCAAAGACACAGAAATCAAGGCTTCTGTGTCCCAGCCCACTCAATGGGCACAGGCCATGGAAGAGCTCAAAAAGAATTTTGAAAATCAAGTTAGAGAGGTGGAGGAAAAGCTGGGAAGAGAAATGAGAGACATGAAGTCAAAGCATGAACAGCAAATCAGCTCCCTGCTAAAGGAGACCCAAAAAAATGTTGAAGAAAATAACACCTTGAAAACAAGCCTAACTCAATTGGCAAAAGAGGTTCAAAAAGCCAATGAGGAGAAGAATGCTTTCAAAAGCAGAATTAGCCAAATGGAAAAGGAGATTCAAAAGCTCACTGAAGAAAATAGTTCTTTCAAAATTAGAATGGAACAGATGGAGGCTAATGACTTTATGAGAAACCAAGAAATCACAAAACAAAACCAAAAGAATGAAAAAATGGAAGATAATGTGAAATATCTCATTGGAAAAACAACTGACCTGGAAAATAGAGCCAGGAGAGACAATTTAAAAATTATGGGCCTACCTGAAAGCCATGATCAGAAAAAGAGCCTAGACATCATCTTTCATGAAATTATCAAGGAAAACTGCCCTGAGATTCTAGAACCAGAGGGCAAAATAAATATTCAAGGAATCCACAGAACACCGCCTGAAAGAGATCCAAAAAGAGAAACTCCTAGGAACATTGTGGCCAAATTCCAGAACTCCCAGGTGAAAGAGAAAATATTGCAAGCAGCTAGAAAGAAACAATTCAAGTATTGTGGAAATACAATCAGGATAACACAAGATCTAGCAGCTTCTACATTAAGGGATCGAAGGGCATGGAATAGGATATTCCAGAAGTCAAAGGAACTAGGACTAAAACCAAGAATCACCTACCCAGCAAAACTGAGTATAATACTTCAGGGGAAAAATTGGTCTTTCAATGAAATAGAGGATTTTCAAGCATTCTTGATGAAAAGACCAGAGCTGAAAAGAAAATTTGACTTCCAAACACAAGAATGAAGAGAACCATGAAAAGGTGAACAGCAAAGAGAAGTCATAAGGGACTTACTAAAGTTGAACTGTTTACATTCCTACATGGAAAGACAATATTTGTAACTCTTGAAACATTTCAGTATCTGGGTACTGGGTGGGATTACACACACACACATGCACACACGCCCACACACATAGAGACAGAGTGCACAGAGTGAATTGAAGAGGATGGGATCATATCTTACAAAAAAATGAAATCAAGCAGTGAGAGAGAAAGATATTGGGAGGAGAAAGGGAGAATTGAATGGGGCAAATTATCTCTCATAAAAGAGGCAAGCAAAAGACTCATTAGTGGAGGGATAAAGAGGGGAGGTGAGAGAAAAACATGAAGTCTACTCTCATCACATTCCACTAAAGGAAAGAATAAAATGCCTACTCATTTTGGTATGAAAACCTATCTTACAATACAGGAAAGTGGAGGATAAGGGGATAAGCAGAGTGGGGGGGGATGATAGAAGGGAGGGCATGGGGAGGAGAGTGCAATTCGAGGTCGACACTCATGGGGAGGGATAGGATCAAAAGAGAATAGAAGTAATGGGGGACAGGATAGGATGGAGGGAAATATAGTTAGTCCTATACAACACAACTATTATGGAAGTCATTTGCAAAACTACACAGATTTGGCCTATATTGAATTGCTTGCCTTCCAAAGGGAAGGGGTGGAGAGGGAGGGAGCTAAAGAAGTTGGAACTCAAAGTGTTAGGATCAACTGTAATGTTCTTACCACTAGGAAATAAGAAATACAGGTAAAGGGGTATAGAAAGCTATCTGGCCCTACAGGACAAAAGAGAAGACAGAGACAAGGGCAGAGAGGGATGATAGAAGAGAGAGCAGATTGGTCATAGGGGCAAGTAGAATGCTTGGCGTTTGGGGGGGAGGGGAGAAAAGGGGAAAAATTTGTAACCCAAAATTTTGTGAAAATGAATGTTAAAAGCTAAATAAAAAAAAAAATGAGAAAAAAAAAAAAAAAGAAAAAGTGCTTAGTTCAGAATAAAATTAATTAAAACGGATTTGAAGATAGCTTTTTATTCATGTTGATGGTCTAAACTTGAATCACAAATAAAATGATTCTGGAATAAATTCTCCATTATGAGTTCTAATTATTAATATCTCTGTTATTTTCATGTACTTTTTTGTCTTGGAGTAATTTATGATTTTATAATCATTTTATCTTCAGCACCATAATTTAAAGCTTTAAGATATATAAAAATGTTGCGATTGAATAAGAGTACATAATATTCTATTAGCTTCTGAAAAGACACACTAAATAAGCTTTTTAATGAGATGACTTTTCAGTATTCCATTAGTTTCTTTTTCATGTATCTACATTTGTAATGCAGAATATGAAGAAGAGAGTATATTCTGATGTATGTCATTTCTACTAAGAAAGTCAGTTTTCACATATAATAAATTTTATTAAGAAAAATAAACAAAAACAGAACTATTCAAACATCTGAGAGGCAAGCTTAGTTCAAACTGGTTGTCATCAAATTGCTTTGGGTTGTTTCCAACTATTTTTGAAAACAAAATTTATTGCCATAGCAATAGCTGACATATGGTATTTTACAATTAAATGTTAATTTATATCTCTTTTGATCTTCAAAAACACCTGTAAAATAATGAGTCAAGGTATTACCATCCTTCATTTTACTGAATGATGAGGAACCTGAGTTTCAAAGAGGTGAAGTAATTAGTCCCAAGACCCAGATCTGTGTTTTGTATACAGATCAAGTACTCCTCTCCCTATGTAGCATTTCAGAGACAAATCATTAATTCTAATTAATACATTCTTGTCATATAGTTAGTATTACTATATAAGAATATTTAGGGATTGATATAAACAATACCAGTTTCAAATGTATATGTTTAAAAATCATAAAAAATTGCTTCAATAATTCTAACACATGAATATAGTTTTCCCCCAAAAAGCCTATTATTTGATTCAAAAATATTTTCTCTACTTGAGATTGCTTTCTTAGCAATCCAACAGATCTCACTATTACCAATTTATTAAGTACCTACTACTTACCAAGAACTGTGTTAGCACTGAAGAAACAAAGTCAAAAATAAAACAGTTCTTGTCCTCAAGTAGCTTACCTTTTATCAAGGGAGATAAAATGTGTCTATGTATTTGTGTATATCATATGTATATATACATATGCAGATTAATATGTACATATGTATGTATTTGTATATGGCAGTCTGTCTACGTCTATCTCTGTGCATGTATATACACATATATGTGTACTTGTGTATGCATACACAAGACATGCATATAGTGGGTATGCTGCAACCCATATGCATTCACACGCACATGTATGAGTACATGTACACATACATGTATATGCATATGTGCACATCCATAAACTTAGACCAGTATGCATATACAAATAGATATGAGAAAATCTGGGGGCAGACAGCAGTAGCAAATTAGAAGATGAAAACAAGTCACTAGAGCTAAGTTTTGAAGGCAGGAGGCTATGAGGAGAACATGGATTCTAAGCATGGAGGGGAGCCATAGAATGTCATGAACACAGTAAATAGAGTACAAGAAACATTAAGAACACCAGTTTGACTGGCATATAAAATTAATAAAGAGAAATCATGTATAATAAAGCTGGAAAATATAAGGCTTAGAATCCTATGTTTTTAAAAATGTATCTTAAATATTTTATACTCATTTAGATCATCTGGAACAAGGAAAATACTACTTGAGATGTCTCATCTAGACCTCCAGGTGACCCTAATTTCTCAAAAGATTTGCCAGTGGAGCCCAAGCTCCTAATATTGTAAGCATCTAACTGTGGTAGACTAGCTTTAAATAAAGTCTTTTTAAAATACATATATCCCAGATGTTTCTCCACATTCACTATCAGTTGAGTCCTTTGGATTGGTTTTCCTCATATATGCTAGCTTTGCTCACTCTTCTCTCTTCCAAATCTCTATTTCATATAAACATTCCTAACAACCCACTTCTTAAGGTTCATTGATATGTGCTGTACTTGTAGCAGGTAATAGCCAACATTTTTAGAAGAGTTGACCATCCCAACCTGTTATAGAAATCTATTGATTTTTGGCATGAAAAACTATTCACTTAAATTTACATGGCTGGCAGAAATACTTCATTTAGAAGGCTTTCATGTTGTTTTCTTTCTATTTAAGAAGTATTTTTGTTTTGGCTAAGAGAGATTATTTAAATTCCTGAAGAAATAAGTTTTGTTTGTTTTTACTAGAGATATTTCTTCTTTGCAAACTTGTAAGTCAATTGCCATTTCTAAATAAGGGTAGAATCAAACAGACAGACTGAGACATAGGAATAAAGAGAGAAACGGAGTGATAGAGAAAGACATAGAGTCACCAAGATAGGAAGAGACACAGAGACAAAAAGAATGACAGAGAAAAATCAAGGGACATAGATACAGAGGGACAGAGATTCAGAAAGATAGAGAGGGAGACAGAGAGAAAGAATTTGAAGAAAATAAGTTTCACACATTGAATTTAGGGAGCCTAAGCAAAAGATATGGATTCTAAGACTTGAATTCTGATTTCAGTTCATCAGAAGCATGAGTTGTGCTGTGTGATAATGTTAGAACATTTAAAAAATTGGCCGACCACAGAATAAAAATGGTGCTAATTATGTTTTCGAAGTGGTCAGAGGCAAAAGCTGCTTTTATAGATTTTGACACATTCTGAGACTAAAATTTGCCATTTCAGTAAAATGTATGGAATTTGAATCTGTCTGTGATAGTGTGTGAAATATACATTGCTTTGATAGTTCATGTAGCATGTTGCCTGTTAGCATTGCCATATTGAAAAGTAATTAAACGATATATTTTGAAGGACTTTTTTTGGAATTCATACGGATTCATTCACACATTCACTTATATGTTTTGATTGAGAAGCAGAAAAATACTCCCACATGTGCGTATTACCACATGCCTGAGACAGTCTAGTTCTCAAAGATTTACAAAGCATTTGCAGATCATTGTTCCCTTTGATCCTTGAAATACCCTCATGAGGGGAGGTAATACAAGTATTGCTCTACCCATATTTTGAGTAAGAAAACTGACATTCAGAATGGCTAAAATATTTTCCCAGGGACTCAATCCTAGTAATTGTCAGAGCAAGAAACATTTATTACATACTTACCATGTGAAATTAATTTTATTACATACAATATGAGCACCACAGAATTCAAATTGTGGTGCTGGAGGTGAATTTTGAGGGTCCCTTCAACAGCAAGGAGATCCAATCATTCAATAGTTTCAGTCAGGTTATTCAATGGAAATTCAAATACTGAAGCTGAAGCTAAATGCTTTGATCATACAATGAGAAGATGAGATTAATTGGGAAAGACCCTGATGTTGGCTAAGATTGAAGGCAAAGGCAGAAGGAGACAGCAGAGGATGAGATGAATAGATAGTATCATGGAAACCATGAACATGAACTTGGACAGACTTTGAGAGAAGGTGAAGGATCAAAGGGCCTGGCATGTTATGATCCACAGGGTTATGAAGAGTCCGATATGACTGAACGACAATAATCCAACCTTTTCTTTGAATAGATTAGGAACTAAAGCTCATAGTGTTAGTGATGTGTTCTGGGTCACACACAGTTAATAATTGTCTAGAAGAGGATTTGTACCCACATCTTCCTTAATCACTGTCTAGTGCTTTATCTTTTGTGTTATGCTACAACTCACTGGCCTACATTGTTCAAGTAGGTTATTAGCATGACCATCCAAAGAGGAAAATGCCCAGGAATCATTTGAACTGTCTTCTCCCTTCTCCAAGTATCAGCATGTAATAGGACACCATCACAGGTCTAGTACCTGAATTCTCATACTCAGAAACTCTGAATTTGGAGTTCTTCATGAGTAAATTTCAAAGTTGATACTGCCCAAAGTCTATCTTCCTTCTTGGTATCATACCCCTAAGGAATTAAATTCATTCAGTCGCCCACATACACCCTCATTGACTCATCTACACAGAAAGTTGGGATTCAGGAAAAATGTCCTTGAATTCTCTTTATCAGGCCATTTGAAAGCATATATTTACCACTACCATATGTTCCTTCTAGAACTCTCTTGTTCTAGCTGATGTAAAGCAACAGGTATCTTCCCATAACTATACCAAGTACGCCACACACTGCCTTGGTGACCTTTATTTTTAAATATTTTATTTTCCCCCACTTACATGTTAAAAATAATTTTTAATTCTATCTCTCTCTCCTCCAACACTGAGATGGTTAACAGTCTAATATAGATTACACATGTGTAATTATGCAAAACATTTATGCAGTCATTTTGTACAAGAAGACTAGAACGAAAGAAAGAAACAACAAAGGAAGGCAGGAATGAAAGAGGAAGGAAGGAAGGAAGGAAGGAAGGAAGGAAGGAAGGAAGGAAGGAAGGAAGGAAGGAAGGAAGGAAGGAAGGAAGGGGGAAGAAAGGAAGGAAGGAAGGAAGGAAGGAAGGAAGGAAGGAAGGAAGGAAGGAAGGAAGGAAGGGAGGGAGGAAGAATGCTTCATTCTGGAGTCAAACAATATCAGCTCTTTCTTTGGAGGTGGATTGCATGCTTCATCATTAGTCCTTTGCGATTGCCTTGGATCATTATATTGCTGAGAATAACTAAGTCATTCACAATTCTTCATTGTACAGTATTGCTGTTACTGTGTACAATGTTCTCCTGCTTCTGTTCAATTCACTCTGAATCAGTTCATGTAAGTCTATTCAGACTTTTCTGAAATAGATCTGTTTATATCTTGTTTTTTTTTTTCTCTCAAGGAGCTCATTTTTCCCTCAATTTTTAAAAATATTTATTTAAAGTTTGGAGTTCCAAAATCTATCTCTTCCTCCCTCCCTCTCCTTCCCTGCCAAAGACAGTAAGCAATCATATATAGGTTAAAGGTGTGCAATTATGTAAACATTTTCATATTAGTCATTTTGTACAAGAAGAGTCAGACAAAAGAAAGAAAAGAAATAAAATAAAAAAATAGTATGCTTCAGTCTGTGTTCAATCAATAGCATTTCTTTCTCTGGAGGCAGATAGTATGCTTCATCATTGGTCCTTTGGGATTATCTTGGATCGTTATATCACTGAAAATAGCTGTCATTCACAATTCTTCATTGTACAATATTGTTTTTGCTATGTGTAACATTCTCCTCTTTCTGTTCACTTCACTCTGAGTCGGTGCATGCAAGTCTTACCAGGTCTTTCTAAAATCATTCTGTCATTTCTTACAGAAGAATAATTTTTCATTGCAATATACCACAGCTTATTTAGCCATGCCCCAATTGATGGGCATCCCTTTGATTTGCAATTATTTGCCACCCCAAAAAGAGCTGTTAAATATTTTTGTACAAATGAGTCCTCTTCTTTTAAAATAAAATATCTCTTTGTATACAGACCTAGCAGATGTATCACTGGATCAAAGGGTATGCCCAGTTTTGTAGACTTTCCAAATTACTCTTCAGAAAGGTTGGATCAATTCACCACTCCACCAACAATGCATTAGTATCCCAGTTTTCCCATATCTTCTCCAACATTTATTATTTTCCATTTTTGTCATATTAGTCAATCTGATAAATATGAGGTGGTACATCAGAGTTGTTTGAATTTGCATTTCTATAATCAATAGTGACTTAGAGCATATTTTCATATGATTGTAGATCACTTTTGTTTCTTTTCTTTAGGACCTTTAGAAGAATGTACAAGAACTGAAGCTCACATCCATGTTTCTTAAATATTTGTTATATTATCCAAAAGAATAGATACTCAGAAATGATGCTAACACCAGTAAGGTAGCAAAAACAGCAGGTTCTAACAGAAAGTCATTATGATGAACCTAGTGCCAGTGTAATATTTAAATATCTAAAAGAGCACTCCTAACACATTAAATGTCCCTCCCAATAAGAATTTATGAAAATATATAGACTTTCACAGGATAAGAAAGTGTTATGGAATTTTAATATGTACCTTTGGAGACAGGCCTCACATTAAGGAGCTCACTTCAACTGATATAAGTTTTTAGTCCAGTCAGCTATTAATATTTATTTGATTACTCTAACTGCATTACCGGCATTAGCCTAAATATTAATACTTCTATTTTTATTATACATTGTGCTAAAGGCTATACAAACATAGTTAAATAGATTTAGCCTCTGCCTTTTAGGAAATTTTAGAAGAAAGTAGAATTTTAAGAATTATGAAATCTAGTGTTTATGGTGTGCTGAGAGAAAGAATCAAGACAAATGAGTATGTGAGATGACTTGAAGGAAACCATAATGTGTTACAGATTGCAATTTTTCAGAAAAGGAATAGTTAGAACACATATTCAGTGTGACTCTACAAAAGTTGTTTGGAGATATATGGTTAAAGAAAAATCTGTTCAGGAAACATTTAAGTTAAAAACTGCTCAATTAAACCTTGTAGGGAAAATAAACACCAGAATGAGAATTGTAGTAGCATTCAAGTTGTAAAGAATAGCATTTCTTCAAATGTTAGTAGGTTAAGCGATACTAAAATTAAATAAAATTATATACAAGTTAAAAAAGAGAGGTATGAAATTTATTAATTCTATTAACTTTAATCATAAAAAAGAAAGATTACAGTAAAGAGGGATGAACAAGATTAAAGAAAATCAAGGCAAAAGTGAAATCTCATTAAAGAACTTCATGAAGATAATCTTTCATTTTTAAAATATAAAAATGACCCATTGTAGATACCATGAATCCTTATAGCAAAATTAGTGATATACCTCAATGTCTACTTAGACTTTTGTAAAAATATGAAGAAAATGAAAGATTCTAAGAATTTGTTAAAAGAAAATATGGCAGCCTTCATCAAAGAGAAGAAACATCATCTTGAAATATGGAACTACAAAATAACCTGAAAATAAACTTATTGTTACCTACCAAGTCAAATTAAATTGTTCCCTGGATTTCAAGGCTAAATAAAAAATAGCAATTCATTGCTGTGTGCAAGAAGTATGGACAACTTCAAACTGTTTTAGCCTAGTATTTAAAGGGCTCCACAATCAATGGGCAGTATGACTTTATATCCTAATATCAGACCATTGACTTTCATATTCATCTGCATCATGTACTGAAATTAAACTATATTATTTTCTAAACCTGCTCTCACATACCTTCATGCCTCACCTCATTCCGTTCCCTTCATTTATAATGCCGTCTTCCAAATCTATCCAATGAAATGTTACCAATTCTTCAACAAACAGCTCCATTGTAAACTCATTTATAATTTTTTAACTTATAAACAAGTAATGCTTATTTTTAAACTTTATTTTATTTTGAAGTTAAGAAATAAAACACTCCTTTCCATCACATAGTAGAAAAAAATGGGGTGGCAGAGCCAAGATGGTGGAGTAGAAGGACACAAATGCTCTAGCTCTCCCCCCATAGCCCTAAAAGTACCTATAAAAATGACTCTAACCAAATTCCAGAGCAGCAGAAGCCGAAAAATGACAGAGTGAAATAGATTTCCAGCCCAAGACAGCCTGGAAGGATGAGAGGAAAGATGTATCTCACCAGGCTTGGAGCAGAGCAGCCCAACGTTGTTTGTACTGCACAGACAGGGATAGAGCAGTAGTCAGAACACTGAATCACTGGTAGCTGCTGCAGTTCCCTGATTTCTCAACCCACAAATGACAAAGACAGCTTCAAAGGCCAATAAGAAACATCTTTCACCTGGGCAAGAGGGGAGTGTGGTCTGCCCTGGCTCTTGGTTGGTAGTAGCCACTGTGACAGCAGCATTCACTTTTGGAGCCCTAGACCTAAATACCCTGGGGGTGTTGAGCAGCTGCTCCAAGTCTCAGTCCTGGCTGGTTGTCCTGGGATGAAGAGGAGCACTGGCATGGAGGAGCAGGTGGAGGCCATGGAGAAGGAATCCTACTCACAATTCCAGGGCAGAAAAGAGTGCTTTTAGTTAATCACAGACCATACCACAGGCCACGAGAGGAGTAAACTCCTTTTCCTTGATTTTTCCATCTTGTAGGAACTGAGAACTTACAGATCCCTAGAGATATCTAAGAGAACAGTTGCACAAAACCACTGAAGCCTAGGGCAGTGTACCTTCCGCTTGACAAAGGATTCAAAAGTCAAGTAACTGTCTGGGATAATGCCCAAAAAGGAGGAAAAATAAGCAGAGATTACTTTCTTGGTGAAAGGGTATTTTCTTCCATCCTTTCAGATGAGGAAGAGCAAAGCATACAATTAGAGGAAGACAGCAGGGTCAAGGTTTCTGCATCCAAAAACTCAAAAAAAAATATGCGATGTTCTCAAACAATGGAAGAACTCAAAAAGGATTTTGAAGATTTAGTAAGAGAGGTGAAGGGGAAATGGGAAGAGAAAGGAGAGTGATGAAAGAAAATCATAAAAAACAAGTCAATAGCTTGCTAAAGGAGACCCCCTAAATTGCTGAAGAAAATAACACCTTTAAAAGTAGAGGCCCAAAAAGCCAATGAAAAGAATAATGCCTTAAAAGGCAGGTGTGGCCAAATGGAAAAGTTTAAAAGCTCATGGAAGAAAATAGTTCTTTAAAAATTAGTCTATAACAGATAAAAACTAATGACTTTATGAGAAACCAAGAAACTATAAAACCAAACCAAAAGAATGAAAAAATAGAATACAATGTGAAATCTCTCATTGGAAAAACAATTGACCTGGAAAATAGATCCAGGAGAGATAATTTAAAAATTATTGGTCTACTTGAAAACTATGATAAAAAAAAGAGCCTAGATATCATCTTTCAAGAAATTATCAAGGAAAACTGCCCTGATATTCTAGAACCAGAGGGTAAAATAGAAATGGAAAGAATTCACCAATCACCCCCTGAAAAAGATAACAAAAGGAAAAATCACAGGAGTATTGTAGCCAAATTCCAGAGTTGCCAGATCAAAGAGAAAATATTACAAATGGGAAGAAGGAAACAATAGTATTGTAGAAATACAGTATGGATGACACAGGATTTAGCAACTTCTACCCTAAGGGACTGAAATCCTTGGAATATGATATTTCAGAGGTCAAAGGAAGAATCAAGAATTATCTATTCAGCAAAACTGAGTATAATACTTCAGGGAAAAAAATGGAATTTCAATCAAGTAGAGAACTTCCAAGCATTCTTGTTGAAAAGATCAGAGCTGAATAGAAAATCTGACTTTCAAATACAAGAATCAAGAGAAACATCAAAAAATAAAAAGGAAAGGGAAGCCTTAAGGAACTCATTAAAGTTGAACTGTTTACATTACTATATGTAAAATGTTATTAGCAATTCATGAGACCTTTTTCAATATTGAGGTAGTTAGAAGGAATACACAGGCACACACACGTATATGAGTATATATATGTAGATGTGTAGGGGTATGCATGTTTATATTATGTATATGTAGATATGTATATGTACATGGGTGTATGCATGTGTGTACATATATGTATATATGTGCACACATATATTTGTGTGTGCACACATATATGCATATGTATGTAAACATGTGTATATATTCATGTATAGATACACTCACATACACATACGTGTATATGTGTGTGTATATGTGCGTATATGTGTATACACATATACGCACATATACACACACATAGAGAGGACAGGGTGATCTGAATATGAAGAGAAAATACCTAAAAAATAAAATTTATTGTTGAGTGGAATGTACTAAGAGGAAGAGAAAGGGAAAGGTAGAACATAGCAAATCATCTCACACAAAAGAGGCAAAAAAGAGCTTTTACATTGGAGGGGAAGAGGGGTAGATGACAGGGAATAAGTGAGCCTTACTCTCATGGGATTTGGCTTAAGATGGAAATAACACACACTGAAATGGATATGGAAATGTATTTCACCCTGCAGGAAGGAGGGGGAAAGGGAATAGGAGAGAGCACAAACTGGGGAAAGAGATAATCAGAAGCAAACACTATTGTGGGAGGGCAGGTCAAAGAAGAGAATGGAATAAATGGAGGGAAGGATAGGACAGAAGTAATTGTGGTTAGTCTTTCACAACATAGCTATTATGGAGGCTACACATGTATGCCTATATTGAATTGCTTGTTTTCTTAGTGAGGATTGGTGGGGAGGGAGGAATGTGAGAGAATGTGGAACTCAAAGTTTTAATAATGAATGTTAAAAATTGTTATAGCATGCAACTGGAAAATAAAATGTCATATTCAATAGAGATATGCTAGATGCATTTCCAGTAAGATCAGGGGTAAAACAAGGATTTCCACTATCACCACTATTATTCAATATAGTTTTAGAAATGTTAGCTGTAGCAATGAGGGAAGAAAAAGAAATTGAAGCAATTAGAATAGGCAAAGAAGAAACCATGTTATCACTCTTTGAAGATGATATGATGATATACTTAAAGAATCCCAGAAAATCAAATAAAAAACTCCTTGAAATAATAAACACCTTTGGAAAAATTGCAGATTACAAAATAAACCCACAAAAATCTTCTGCATTTCTATATATTACTAACAATGCCCAACAGCATGAGATAGAAAGAGAAGTCCCATTTAAAGCTAAGGTAGAAACTAAAAAATATTTGGGAGTCTACCTGCCTAAATAAACCCAGAGACTATATGAACCCAATTAAAAAACAGTTTGCACAAATAAAGTCAGATCTAAGTAAATGTAAAAACATCAGCTGCTTGTGGGTAGGCCGAGGCAATGTAATAAAAATGACAATTCTATCTGTCCCGGGGTGGGTGGTGGGGAAAGATGGGGAGAAAATGTTGAATTCCAATTCTTGTGCAAGTGAATGTTGAGAACTGAAAAATAAATAAATCACATATTTAAAAAGAAAAGAAAAGAAAAAATGATTGTACATAGAACTGAAAATCTATTATGTACAAATCACTATCCCTTTTAAACACATAATCATTTAACTTTCTTTTTTTTACTTTTTAATCTTCTCTCCTCCCCCTCTCACCAAGATGGCTGCTATTAGAAAAAAATATATGTGTGTATGCGTATACATACATATACAGACATACATATACTGTGTGTATGTGTAAAACCAATCTACACATACTTCTTTTTTGTCAATTATTACTCTTATTGAAGAGATTTCTTCCTTCACATGTCCTTTGTAGTTAATTAGGGTACTTATAATAGCCAAAATGACTTATTCACTCAAAGTTGCTCTTAAAACATTATTATTGTTACTGTATACAGTGCTTTCTTGCTTCTGCTCATTTTGCTCTTTATTATTTCATGAAAGTTTATCCATGTTTTCTAAGATCATCAAACTCAACATTTCTTATAGCACAGTGGTATTTGATACACAACTTGTTTAATTATTCCCCATTTGATGGGTATCCCCTCAATTTCCAGGTCCTTGCTACCACAGAGAGAGCTACTGTCAATATTTTAGAAGATATAGATTCTTTTGTTTTTTCCCTAATCATAAAGATTTTTCTAATCTTCCCCAGATATAAATGATCTCTCCCTACTCTTAATTCTAATAACATGAATATACTATCAACATAAATAGTATTAAATTATAAAAAATATATGTGAAAATAGATACGAAATATTACAAAATTTAAAAAGATCTACTAATACTTATGAAGACAAAATAAAGGCAGAATTCGAAGTCAGACAATATCCCTTTAAATTCTGCCTCTGTACTTATTGACTTTATTAACAAAAGTCAAGTTGTTTAACTTCATTGAGTCTCAATTCCTTCTCTATAAAATGGGGATGTTAACTCTTGCATGACATACATCAAGAGGCTATTGTGAGGAAAGTATATTATGAACTTTAAAATAATACGTAAACGTGAATAGTTATAATTTTATCTTAAATTTTGCTCTCATAAGCCATTACTTCAATTTGATTCTTATTACTACTTTTGGAAAAAAATGTTAACTTATACTCTATGAATTGGCAATATGATAAAATAAGGTAATGAAAAATGAGCATAAAGAAAATCTATGTAACCTCAAACTTCCTAAATGACTTTATCTACCTTTGACCATTAGCTTCATCCATCATGGATGGTTCTTGATCTAAAAAAATTTCAAGAAGCTTATTTTTGGCCTTTGGGTCAAAATGGTCATATAGAAATAGCACTTGATTAAGAATCAAGATAATCTTAGTTTCAATCACAGCTCTTTTCTCACCTTTTTTTTTTTTTGAGCTAAAGCAATTAATCCCCAAACTAACCTTAACTGTCCCTCATTCTCCTTATTTGCAAAATTAAAGGGTTTGATTTAATATTTCCTAAACTTCTTCGGAGGTATCAGTTCTATGATAATGGCATATCTTGTTACCAATAAATTGGGATTGTCATATGTGAGTGTTCTTGACTAAACTCTTTAACATTTCTTCAAATCTAGGATGGCTTCTAGCCAAACATGAAGTCTTTTGTTTTTATTGCAAATTCTGCAGTAAACTTCAAATACTCTTCTCACATTCCAATGTAATCAAGTTAACCTTTTCTTTTCCTTACCAAGAGACTTGTGTGGGGTAGAAAGAGCAACAAAGAAATACTAAACAAGTTTAACATTTCCATGACCTCAAAAAGTCAAACTACTTCCCAGCTTGCTATCAAAGATCTCCAGTGGTAAGTTTATTTCCTACAAAGAGTCAGTTAGCAGTCAGTCAACATGCATTTATTAAGTGCCTACTACTTTCCAGGTAGGAACAGCTAGATGGTTCAGTGGATAGAGTTCCAGGCCTGGATTCAGGAAGATACATTTTCCTGAGTTCATAAATCAGACTTCAAGCATTTATTACCTTCATGGATCTGAGTGAGTTACTTAACGCTGTTTACCTCAGTTACTCATCTGTAAAAATGAACCAAAGAAGGAAATGGCATACCATTCCATTATCTTTGGCAAGAAAATCCCAAATGTGGTCATGAAGTGTCAGACAGGACTGAACAACAACAAAACATACATATGTTCTGGGTACTGTGAACTCTCTCTCTCTCTCTCTCTCTCTCTCTCTCTCTCTCTCTCTCTCTCTCTCTCTCTCTCAAAATATCTCAGTCTCTTGCCAAATGTTGTTGCTTCTACCATCAAACCACTCATATATCAACTCCTCCTCCTTTCCATCCCCACAGATCAGACCCTGATTACCTCTCATCAAGGTAATTGAAACAGACCCCTAATAGGTCTTCCTTCCCTGAGTTTCTCACCATTTGACTCCATCCTATGCACTTGTTGCCAAAATAATTTTTCTTAGGTGCAAATCAAAACATGTGTCTTCCCTACTCAAACTATGTTTTCCATTGTAACATTTTAGTAAATACCTCAAGGAAGTCCTAGTCAATTTTTAAATTTATTTTAAATAACATTAAAGATGCTATAATTATGACTATAAGTAATAGGTTTTCAATAATTTCTTGACTAATTTAACTATTTATATAGAAATATGAATACGTAACTTTTTTTCAAATCAGTTCGTTCCATATTGAATCATGTTGGTGGTGTTTGATGAAATTTTAATGCTTTTGTGAAATTGTTTTCTAAAGTTTCAAATTTTAGAAGCTCTCAGCTATTTTTATTTAAATATCTTTGGAGTGAAGTCTTAGGGACTTGACAAATTTTATAATGTCTATTACCTGCTCCACTATTTCCTCTCTTTGGGCATTCATTTGGAATCTAAACTTTATCCCTATCAAATTTGTGTCTTTCAGGGGAATTTGGTTTGAAGTAGCTCTGTTGCTATGGCACCTTGTTCTCAGGCAATGGAAAATAACAGTTAAATTTATATCCTGGGTTTCTCTGTATATATGACCCAGTCATTCTGTGTTTCTTTGATTATCCAAATTAAATTTGCAAATGATTAACTATTCTCCCTTATGAGAACTTTGCCTAAAATATTGAAAATAATTTTTACTAGTATGTATTTTTTTTTCCAAAATGATTTCTTTTTTTAATTTCTAGACAGATGTTAGATATAAACAATGTGAAATAGGGATAATTCCTAAAATTCAAGTGAAAATATTAAAAAGGGAATAAATAGATGCAGTAAATAACATATTAGTTTCACAAACTATGATTCAGGCAGCATTTCCTGTTTTTGTTCCTTTCAGATTAGGATGACAAGATTTAGATTTGGGATCTCAGAAATCATCTAGTCTAACCCCTTCACTTATATTGAGGAGAAAACTGAGATTCAGAGAGTATATGCAGAGAGTAACTTTCCTAAAATACTAGGTAGTAGAGTAGGTATAAACCCTGATTCCCTGAGTCCCCATCCCTCATTCTTTCCATTTATGACCCCAAAAAGTCCATAAAATTCCAGCAGTGATATTTAGGTGGTGTTTTTTTGTTTTTTTTTATTCTCACTACATTGTCTTATTCACCCACAAGTAGACTCCTAACTCTGACTAGAAGATAGATTTGGAGTACTGCCATCATATCTTGAAGATTTTCTTGGTCGATCTCTCAATAAGTTACTGTCATAACTAGCTTTCTACCATCTTGTCCTTCCTTGTTCAAAGTATGAGGGCTTCCAATGGGGAAGGAAATAACACCTGCCATTTATAGCACTGCCACTGATCTAGTAACATCTATCTTTCGCAGAGAATACCAGTGAGGGGCATCATGATGTAGTTGATCAAATGATGGCCTTGGCACTACTAAGAGTTGGTTCAAATGCTATCTGATATTTATTAGTTATATGAAGATGAAAAAGTCATTTAACTTTTTCTCCCTCATTTTCCTCATCTCAAAGAGGTCATAATGATACCTTGTAGTATTTATACTACAGGGTTTTTGTGAGGTTCAATTGAAAGAATTTATGAAAAGTGATATATATATATATATACACATACATATATGTTTATATAGAGGCAGGTGTGTTTATGTATGCATATTACATGTATATATGCATGCATACACATGTGTGTATATTTCTGAATGTGTCACGTCCTATTACGCTATCCCAGAAATCTTGGGAAAGTAAAAGTAGGTTATCCTCATCAAAGATCTGACCCCTAGCATATATTATAATGCTCAGTTTTTCTAGATAAGAGTAACTAGGTATAACTCCTCTTGTTTCATTATATCTAGAGAGAGAATTGGGAAGATTTTTATAGCCTCATATCTAGTCAGAACTGGACTAAGCAACTTTATGTGCCTGAATAACCAAATTGCTTTTTACTCAAGAAGGTTTCATTAGCTTCACAGTATAATTTATTCAACTAGATAATAGATTTGTGTTTTGTTCAATTTCTATGAACAGTACATTTGCTGCTATATATCTTACCCCATATGCAAAGGAGATCTGGCATTAGACAATGCCTGAATAAGGTTATCAGAGATCAACTGGCCACTATCCTTCATGTGACATTCCATGTAACTAATGACTTACTGTGTATGTAAATGATATTTTGTCCTAGTGTTAAACAATTTTTTCTGTCAAATTATTCACAATCCATCCTCTTTGAAATCTAAGCTGACTACTGGTACCTTTTCTCAAATTCTATGCTGTCTTCACATCAACAATCTAGCCCCAAGTCCTACAGAAGTAATTATTTAGCTTCTCAAATAGGCATGTAGTTTTAATGTGATGAAGATAGCTTCATTTATTTCAGTGACATGTTAATGAAGAAATGAAGGTTGTTAGATCTGGCCATTAAGCATATGGTCTGCAGTATTTTTGGTTGACAGCTAGATAACTTGCATGCATTGTCTTGGCTGCTCTTGCAAATAATAAAGACATATTCATGATATCTTGCTTTTAAAAGATGATACTACCTATAGGCAATATTATTTAATATAAATAAGCTTTTTCAACTTTACATAGTTGTCTCAACATTAAATAATTAATTATTAAATAATGAGACACAAGGGTTTATCATTAATCTGTTCACATTAAAAGTTCTGATTAGTGTTAGATTATTTTGCAAATCCACTTTAATTCACATTTCACCTAAAGTTAGTATTCCTTCCAGTTCTCCTGATTGCAAGCTATAGCTACCTAATCTATTCCACTGACCCACCACTCAATTTCCTAGTCCGTACTAGATTGTGTTGATGATCATCATGTTGTAATACAGTTTAAAATGAAATTCTTCTAGTTCATTCTCCATGTATTTTTTATAAATTCCTTTGAATTTCTTGACCTTTTATTTTTTAACATGAATTTTATAATTTTTTTAGCCTTGTAAAATAAATTTTTGGTATTTTCAGTGTGATTGCATTAGATAAGGAAATTAATTTAGGTGAAATTGTAATTTTTCTTTTATTGTCTGCCTACTCTTGAACAATGAATATTTCTCCAGTTGTTTAGATCTATCCTATTTAAATAGCCTGTTACAGTGAAGGCACAGCTAAAATCAAGTAACATTCATTTATAGTGGACCCAGTCAGCATTATTTTATTATTATTCTCGAGCTGTATTTTGCAGTGTGTGAAGAGGCTGAAAGGCAGTAGATGGTGGCATTTTACCTCTTCCTTTAATTTCTTTGGGTACATGACTAATAATTTTTCTTCTTGGTGAATTGGTATGCACAGATTGTGAATTTTTGGCAGACTTCTAAATTGCTTTACAGGAAACCTATTACAATTCACAGAACCATTAATAGGACATTAATGTGTCTGTTCAAAGACACTCCATCCAAGAGTTGGAATTCTCCTTTTTTGTCATATTTATCATTGTGCTAGATGTGATGTGGGATCATATTTCTTTTAATTTGTACTTTTCAAGCTATTAGTGATTTGAAACTTTTTATATGACTATTGACTGCTTAAATTTATCGCTTCAAAAACTTTTGTTCAGATATACCCTTTTAACATTTATCTAATTGGGAGAATCTATCATTCTTATGTCTTTGAATTAATTTCTTTTATAACTTGAATAGTACACCTTCATCAGAGAAACCTGCTATAAAGATTATTTTAGTTCAGATTTTTCCTTATAATATTACTGCACTGATTTTGATTGTGTAAAAATAATCAACTATGTGCAACAAAAATAATCCATTTTATAGTCCATGATACTCTATATTATTTGTCTGTTTGTGAACTCTACTTGTCCACAGTTTTGAAAGGTATTTTCTTCCTTGATCCCCTAATTTGCTCATGATATGACCTGTTAAATCCAGATCATGTATCCATGTGGAGATTGTTGCACTATATGGTATGAGATCATTGTCTAAAGTGGATTTCTTTCAGTGTTTTCCGGTTTTCTCAAAAATTTTTCTTGAGTAGTGAGTGAGACCTTATTACAGTTTGGGGGGTCTTTCGGTTTATCAAATGGCATAGTATGAACTATTCCCTTTTCAAATCTTTATGAAAAATGCCCTCAATGTATACTCCTCAGAATGATTTTATAGATATGGGAATGTAAAGTTACTGATTATATATAGTATATAGTATTATAGTAGCTACTGATTGATCCCTTAACACTTTTTTTCTTTACCAATAATGTCTGTGATTCTCTCTTCTCCCCCAAAACATTTGGTATCCTGCTCTTTCAGCTATCTTGAGAATAAATCCATGGTTGAGTTATCATTAGTGATGATTTTCTTGTGTGCATGTGATTTAGTTCAACTGTTCTTCTCTTTCTTTGTCATTGTCAGTAAAATTCTCTGTCTTCAATCAGAATGTTAAAAATTTTGAACGCAGAATATAATTATTTTGGCTTTGCTGTCATTGAAAGAGAAAATAAACCTTTAGCACTTTTTAATCTGTTTACTATTCACTTTTCTAAGTTCATCCTTACTGTTCAGATGATCTAGTCTCATTGGTTCTCAAACCATACTTTGTGTAAAACTGATTTTTTAACTTCCTTCATGATACTTCATTGTTTAAAAAGGCAAGCCTGATCTGTCTTCTAGCATTCTTCTCCTAAAGATTTTATAAGCACCTTTTTATTCTAAAAACTAATGTTACCTTTGTATGTGATGCATTTCTATTTTGCAAAATGATGAAGTATGTGGTGACTGAGGTGGTTTCTAGGTTCTCTTTACATTATTTTTGTGGCATTTGTTTTATGGAGGTTAAGCTACTTTAGTAAATGGTCATCAGCTATGTTTCATATCTGCTATTTCATGTGCTTCCCATTTTTAGGAATCAATACCCGTTTCTTAGAAATAGCCTTAGAAAATTCAATGTGTTGTTTGCATGTATGCCACAACTGATTTACATTCACCTTTTGCCTTTCCATTGAACTATGAGTTACCTGCAATTTTTATTTTTGCTTCTATGGGAGAATAGTGTTATTGAAAAGATGGTGTTATGGAGGGGATCAATAACCATGGAATCCAGTACTCTCCCCAAAATAATGTAGCTTAAAAACCTCTTACTGTTCAATTCTGAGCTCAACTCACTGGCCATCTTCAGTACCTCTGCAAGACAGATATACAGATGTTCTAACTCACTCAACAGTGCAACAGTGTGTTGTTGTTGCCCTGTATTAATTTTCATACATTTTTCCATCTGATTGATTTCTCCAAAGTCTTCAAAATAACTATGGATATCATGCTTTAATTTTGATGTAAAGAAATTAATGTAACATCACCTGTGTATAGAAACATTTGAGGACCCTTAGCATAAAAAGGAGATCCATTCATTTGTTGTCTTTTCTGAGCATCTTTTTAAGTTTATTACTTTATTTGTTGTTTAATATTCATGAGCAAATGTTGGCTTGGAAGAGATATATGAACAGTCCTAGAGGTAAAGAAGAAGAGACCATGGAAAACATATGAATACAATAGCCACTTAGTTAGAGAAAAAAAATTACCAAATGTCTTCTTAATCAAAGAGAAAATGATGTTATTAAAAATAAAGTATCTGTTGATATTCAGAATGAAAACGAACTGTTAAATTACTTTCATTCTGACATTTCTCTGGTGTTAGAGAACCATTATAAAAGTACTAGGAAATTAGTCAAAGAACTATTTAGAGTACATTTCTTCCTCTGGACCTTCCAATATTAAATATCATGATTTCTGGTAACTTAGTGGTTATGAGATAGAGTATCAGAATTATTTAATTTTCATTTAATTTATTAGTTATTTGGAACATTTTTCTCATTGTTGCCAAGTATTTTCATTTTTTTGGAAAATTATTTATTGATATTTTTTGATCAATTGAGAAATAGTTCTTCATCATATTTGTGTTAGTTTTATGTATTGGATATCAGACTTTCAACAAACATGTATGCAAACTTTTCTAAATATAGTTTTTCTTTTTATTACGCCCCTATTGATTCTGTTCAGATAAAAGCTTCTAGTTTTGTTAACTCATTACTATATTTTTACATATTTTATGTTTTGTGATCTCTCTCCTTTGTTCCATTATTGACGTTTTAACCAGATTTCTAGTACCTATCTCCTTTCTCCATAGATAAGTAGATTGCATATAGATAGACTGAAAAACAGACAGACATGTAGATAGATAACTATATACTATAAAAATTCCAAATGAATAAATAGCATTGAGGTCATTATTTAGACATGTATCATAAAATGATAATCTGAGTCTATTTTCTACCAAAGCAATTTCTACTTTTCACAGTAGGTTTTGTTAGGTACGCTAATATGCTGCTAGTTGTGAATTGGTCCAACTTTTTAAAATGACAGTGCAGAATTATAGGAGAACTTGTACTAAATTCATTTATTCCCTTTGACTAGTGATGCCATTATGAAGCTTATACCCTGAAGAGGTCATAGATTGAAAGAATACATATACTAATAAGTGTAGTTTCTTTTTTTGTTATAGCAAACAACATGGAAATGAAATGTGGGTCCATCAAAAGGGAAAACTAATCAAATTTTGATTTTAGAATGTAAAAGAATTACTTATAATTGAATTGAATTATATTACTTTACATTACAATTGTACATTGTAGAATAGGCAATAACTATGAGGAATTCAGAAACCTATGGGAAGGCATGCATGAATTGATACAGAACAAAGAAAAAATGAAATTAGGAGAGAAAACACAAATTACCATAAACTAAATTTAGAAATCTGACAAAATGATGGTTGGCCTCAGTATAGATGCAAGGAACCAACTTAGTCCCAGAGGACAGATGGTGAAACGTACTGCCTTCTCCACAAATAGATGGGGAAGTAGAATTGCAAAAAGTACCAAATTTACTGTTACAGGAGTCATTGTGTCAGTCACTTTTGCTTAACTATTTTTCTTTGCTCCTAAAGTGGGTACAATTTAAGAAAGAGATCTGTTTCAAGAAATGAATAGTCTGAAAAACAAAAGTTTCCATAAAATTCTTTCCTTTAAGTCCTGTGAAGGCCAGTATAAAATCCTCTGTTCATAATGTTTGTTTGTTTGTTTGTTTTTTCCAAATTCAATTTTACAGTCATTTTGCAGAGTTGTTGTTGAAGTTCAATATAAGTATAGTTACAGAGATGCAAATTCAGCTTCCCTCATGAAGATCTTTAACCTTTAATTTTTGATGATTTAATTAAGGTAGCAAAACACAAGAAGCTAATTCTCATCTTATGATGTATATGTCAATAAATTTATGAGTAGCAAATCCGTGATATGGATATAGACAAAAAGGTAATTTTTTTCCAATGTATTTAACCTTTGTAAGAACTTGAACATAGTTCTTGTGTACCTGGTTATGATTAAAGAATATAATGTTTTTCAAATATGCTCCAGTACTTGTTGCATTGCGGGGAGAGGTGGTGGTGACAAGATTGTCCTCTTAGCCTTCCAGCAGTTTAGAAATTTGTTATTTCAGAGTTTTTAATAAATAGTTCATCGCAAATTCCATAAAATTAAGTTATTTAAAACTGTTATCTTTTGAGCTGTAATAATAAGAGAAACAATCCGTAATCTTTCTGCAAATAAAAGCCTCTCTACAATGTTTTACTTGTGCTCAGCCTTGTTCATATTCTGATTCTTCTCATTGGCTCCAGTGGTTTGCCTAGTAAAGTCAAAACTCCTAAGCCTGTCAGGCAGCACTCTGTCTTTCCATTCTTAACACATTCTACTACTTCTCTCCATGTTCTCTTTGCTCACTTGTCATCCTTATGTACTCAGCCTCTGTACCTTCCCTCACAGTTCTTGTATTGGTCATGCCCTTTCCCATCATTCTGCCTCTTAAATTCCTTATTATTTTTGCCATTTTTAGTCATGTCTGACTCTCAATGACCCCATTTAGGGTTTGCTTGGCAAAGATGTTGCAGTGTTTTGCCAGCTCTTTCTCCAGCTCATTCTGCAAATGAGAATACTGAGGCAAATGGGGTCACGTGACTTGCCTAGGGTCACACAGCCAGTAAGTATCTGAAAAAGGCCAGATTTAAACTCATGAAGATGAGTCTTCCTGAATTTAGGCCAGCAGTATATCCACTCTGCCATCTAGCTGCCTTCCTCACTTAAAATTTCTAACCATCCTATAAATTCCACCTCATATACTACCTTCTACATGTGTTCCTTGATCCCTCCAATTCCCCCAGTCAATAATTCTTTCCCATTAGAATTCAGATAGTACTTTTCATTTACCATGTATTATTTTATGTCATATATATCAGCTTTTATATTGTCTATTAGATTTTAAAGTCAACACATTTAGGGACAATGTTTCATTCCTTATCATCTAGCCACTTTAAATCACATATTATGAACTTATTACATTTGTTAAAGTGAATTGAAACGTATAAATTCTTTCAATCTCTGTTTTCTTTGAAAAAAATTACTTTTTTCTAAATACACTATGCTGTTTTTGAATGGAAAAGATGCTTAAAATTAGAAGAAACTGAGCTTCTCTATTATTTTATGGTCTTAAAGTTCTGAGAAAAGAAACTTTTTCTCTCTTTTTGAAAATGATATGTTTTGACTGAGAAATAATTGTAATTGTAATTGTAAACGAATGATTATTCTCGAGAAGGAAGCATTTCCATTTATCTAAAATTTTATTTATTTCCTTAATTTTATCTGGATTATAAGATATTAGAAATGTTTCATTTTCTTTTTCATTTTTCCATTACCTTAATGATCCCAATTTTTTAAAAGTCCTGATTCTTTAACACAGACCCCAAATTATTGTCATTGTAATCTTATCTGAGATATTATTCAACTGTACTGAAAACATTTGCCAAATCACAACTAACGTCAAATTGAGATAAAGCTAAAATATCAAGGCAAAGAACAAATGTGTTTTTATGCTATTTTTTTTTCATGAGAAATGGAGCATGGTATGGAGGAAAACAACTTTCCATAAAAGATATCAAATTATTCTAAATTTGATTGAATTTATGTAATTTTTAAGATTTAGAAAAATATTTAAGATAAGAATATTTTAAGATTTTAAGAATGCTTTGCATACATTTTCACACTGGATCTCCACAATTCCCCTTTCTGGTAAATGTTTCAGATGAAAATAGACATTATCGCATTTTTCAATCTGAATCATTATTGATTGTAGGGCACATAGCAGGTATATAATAAATGCTTTTTGATGGATCAAGTTTCTTCTATTTTACAGGTGAGAAAACTATGACAGAGCGATTAAGTGTGGCAGTAAATGTTATTCAGCTAATAATTATCTCAGGAAGGATTAAAATTCAAGTCTTCTATAATATATACCCAATATTCTACCCACTTTTCCATGCTGTCACTTATTAAAGGAAAATTTTTTGATCATCCAAATATCTATCAAATATCTCTTCTCACTTTCTCAGACTCCTAGGGAAAAAAAAACAGATCTATATTATTGTTTCTATTTCCTCAACAAGTAAAATTTCTCCAGATTTACCATTGATATCTTAATTCTTAAATCTCAATCCTTATCCCTCTTGACAGTATTGATTAACTTCTCCTCCTGGATACTACTGCTCTTGAATAATTTTTTTCATCCAACTTTCAATCGATTCTTCCATTTGTCTGACCACTCTTCAATATCTTTCATTGAATCATCATCCATGTCTTGCCTTCTGTCTGTGAAGTGCCCTGTGCCATCTTCTTTTACCTCTCTATAATCTTTGACTTGACCACCCAATCAGCTCCCAAGGGAATGATGGAGATCTCTATTAACATGCTTATCATATCTAAATATAGAGCCTTAACCTTTCAACCAAGCTTTATCCATATGTTACCAGCCTATTGGTGAATTTGAATGGCATATCCTGCTACCATCTTAAATTCAATGTGTTCAAAATGAAATTAATCCCCCTCCATGAAAAAAAATCATTCCTTACTATAGTCCAGAGTACCACCACCTTTCTAGTGACCTACATCCATAACCTCAGTGTCAATTTTGATACCTCATTCTCACCTAACAGATATAATCATTTGTCAAATTTTGATATTTCTACCTCTATAATATTCCTTCCATGTGCTCCATTTTCTTTGTTCAGAAAACCAATTTATCAGTTCAATCTCTAATCACTTCTCAACTGGACTATATAGCAAGAGCCTTCTAATTGGTCCCCCTGCTTCAGATTAGTTCCCATGTAAATCCATCTTTCACAATGCCACCAAAATGGCTTTCCTAAAATATCGGTTTGACCATTACTTGCCCCTTTCCTCTAATAATACTCCAGTGACTCTCCATTACCTCTAGTACGTATCATATATAAACTCTGTTTGACATTTAATCTCCTCAAATACTGATTAGCCAAACATCAAACCTTTCCAATGTTATTAAAAAGCATCCCCTTAAAAATCTGATCAATGGCAGATAGCAGTATTCATTAATATTGATAATTTGCTGCATGCATTTGATATTGAATAGATATGTCCTTTTAGCTTCTATTTTTCCATGCACATATAAACATCATTGAGAAGTTATATCATATATTTAAAAAAAAAACTTTTAATTTCTAAAAGTGTAGCTTAAGTTTTCTGTAGCCTTACCCTGTGTGTGATTTTAACTCTGATAACTGGTTTCACCTTTTCTCTAGCTGGATAGATTTTTCACCCATATCTCTTAAATCATAAAACTAAGTAAATAATACTAGTTAAACCACTTACTACAACCAAATTTCATTTAAGTACTTTTTGCTCATTTTTTCAGGTGATAGTTTAGTCAGAGTTTAGAGGAATTTGATGATTTCCACTTTCAAAGATGATATTAGCAATAAAGTTAAAATAATGACCCATGAGGATGCTCCTTATTTTCATCCTGGAATTTTACAGTATTTACTTCAGAGGATGTTAAGAGGACTTTATGAGAATATAAGGCAGTCTGATATGGTAGAATGAGATCTGGTGTATGAATCAGGGGACCTAAAGTCTATTCCTACTATATATAGTAAGCTACTGTAACTTAGCTGCATGGTTTTGAGACAAGTGACATAAAGTCTTTGTGACTCATTATCTGCATTTTTTTAAAAAAAAATAAGAGCACTATGTGAGCATATAAAAGGTCCCCTCCATCTCTAACATTTAAAGAATAATATAGGAAATAGAGTGTTGGACTTGTAGTCAGAAAAAATGAATTAAAATCCTGGCCCACATACTTAGTAGCTATTTTACAGTAGGAAAGTCACTAAATTTCTTTCAGTTTTGGTTTTCTCATGTGTAAAACGGGAACATTACAAGATTGCTGAGGATCAAATGAAATAGATTTAAAATTCTTCGTAAATCTTCAAACATTATCTTCCTCATGGTTCTGCCTGAAATTATGGGTCATTTTAATTTTAAGAAGGAAGAAAAGTAATAAGACCTTTCTATGACAAAAACTGGACCTTTGATTTAATTTTTTAAGGAACTTTCTCTTCCAAAGCAAGCTGATACCTTATATGCAATGTAAAGCCCTGTAGAGATGCTGAGTGAGCTAAGTTAAGTGTTCATCCAATGTCACACAGATACTGTGTGTATGAGATGGAGCTTGAACTCAGGACTCTATGATCCCATAGCCAGCTTGCTCTCATACATATCTACATACATGCACATATACATACATGCACACATATGTACATGAAAAAATGTGCCTATATATGTGTGTATCTCTATATCTATATCCATATGTATATATTCTTCAATTCCTAGAACTTTAGAAGGACAAGTAAGGGTGCATCCTTTCTGTTTCTCCACATTGAATATGTGGACTAATTTTTCCTTTAATGTTAGTGTTTTCTCTTTTTAAAAAATCTGAATAATATTCCTTTAAATCTAAGAAATATCCTCACTTAATTTTGAATCAAAACAAGTCATAATTCCTGGTTAAGTTTTACAGAAGTGATTTTTTCCCTTTGAACAGAAAAAAAATTGTTACTATGCAGATGAGGTGGCACTACAAGTCCAAAGAGAATTAAATTCCACAGGCCATGAATGCAGTAGTCTATTTGTCTTGATTTTTAAAAAGGATTTTAGAAATTTTATTACAGAGTTTTTATATTCAATAAATCACATCACAGATGAAACCTGCCCTAAAATGAAAAGTATTTCCTAGAGAAGGAAGTGATATATTGGAATTCTTGGCTGCAAATACAAAAGGCAAGATACTTATTTGTAGATTTTTCTATGCATATACTTGACGGGAAATGGAAATATCTCATCCTATTAAAGAAGTAATAACAAAAGAAGAGGTCAATTAATTATTTCTTCTGTAAGTAAAAGACAAAGTTCTTTTATGAATTTAACCATCTAAAATGGCAGTATGTTATATTTCAGTGTTTGGTAAATATTTATTTGTAAGAAATTTTCCTACTTTTTCTAATTTGAAAATAGTTGCAATGATTTAATAAATGTTATCTTTTAACTTTTGTTAAGATAAACAAGTCATGCAGATATTATCACAGCAATTTATTAGCTATAATTAAAATATTTTACATATAAAAATCTCTTGTTTGTCCATCATTACTGGATGGAACCGTTGCATTGATAAGAAATAGTTGTTCAGTCTAAATTTTTTCTAGACAGATAATCACTTCCTTCATTTTGAAAAGATATCTAGGATTAATGAAGAATCCCTCACACATAACTAGTATTTCCTAGATTACAAAGTACTTCCCTAATGGCACTCCCAGTGTGTGGTTTATAGACCTCCGTTGTTCCCTCTGATCCTGGAAATAATCCTGTGACACAAGTTGTCTAAATGTTATTAGTAGATGGATCCAGGAATAAGAAGATTGTTTTCTTCCAGGTTTTAGTATGTTGTTGGATTTTTTTTATCCCAATAGAATGTGCTGTAGGTTTTTTGTTTAGTTTAGTTTTGCTTTTTTTTGGGGGGGGGGGATGGAGATCCCATTTTTACTTAAATAAAAATTAGGTCAGCATCACTAACTAGTTAAAATAGATTATTCTGAGGAATCCATTTTATTTCTCTTGATCTCAACTATTTCTTTTGTAGAATGGAGATAAATATGAATGTTTAATCACCTTACAAGTTATTGTAGGAATAAACCAATCTCTAAAAAAATTCAAGTAAAGGTTATTTAAAATAATATACTACGACGATGCCAATGTCAGTAATAGGTGTATTTGTTTACTATCAATTTATCGCAAAAGTGCAGAACCTCTTTATGGACTCCTTTAAAATATTTTATTGTTCATTTGGAAAATTCCTAGTTAGAGAACAGATAAATAAAAGTTCTATGTTCTGAATCTTTTCCCAAATATGAAAGAATCCAAGAACTTTAACAACTTCCAGTGGATGACATTATCTGGGTGTTACTTAGTTTTCATATCGGCTTTGCCTTCTTTTCCAGAGCTACTTCCTTGTCTTTTCTTTTTCATTTTGTCATAGATTTTGTGAAAATTCTCCTAAATGGAATATCATCAAAGTCTAGGGCTCTAGCTCATCAAAAGGCAACCTCTCTCATCTGCAGGATAGGATTCATGATTCTGTTTTACATTTACTCAGATGGATATATTTACAGCTATTTTCTGTACATTTATGTATGTCATATTAAATCCTTTGTCAAATAAGGTTTGAAGGAAGAATATTTTGTCACCATATTTCCATTTAATTCTTATATCATTTTTCTCAATTACATGTAAATGATTTTTTTTACATTCTTTTTTAAAAATTTTGAGTTTCTAGTTGTCTTTTTCTCTCCTACCTCCCACCTCTTTAAAAAAGCAAGCACACAGTTTTATAGAGATTATGTATATGCAGTCATGCAAACCATTTTCATGTTAGTCATGAGGCAAAAAGAAAATGCAGACTCAAATGAATTCCCAAGAATAATAATTTGTATATATGCATATATATGTGTGTGTCTGTGTGTATACTTCAATTGACATTCCATTTCATCTGTCCTCACCCTCACCCCAAAGTGAAATTTTCATCACTACTCCTCCAGAATTGTCTTAAATCACTGTTTTGCTGGGAATAGCTAAGACATTCACAATTGACCAATGTATAATATTGCTATTACTATGTGCAATGGTGTTCCGGTTCGGATCATTTTACTTTGCAACTTCTCATGTAAGTTATCCCAGGCTTCCCTGAAAGTATACTGCTCCTTATTTCTTATAGCACAATAGTACTCTATCACAATCACATTCCAGAACTTGTTCAGTCATTCCCCAGTTGATGAGCATCCCCTCAATTTCCAACCTTTGGCACCATAAAGAGAGATGCTGTAAATATTGTCATACATTGAAGTCCTTTTCATTTTCTTAAGTCTCCTTGGGATACATATCTAGTATTGGAATTTCTGGGTCAAAGAGTTTGCCTAGCTTTATAGCACTTTAGGTATAGTTCCAATTTGGTCTCCAGCAGTATATTAGTGTCTCAAGTTTTCTCACATCCCCTCCAGAATCTGACATTTTTCTTTTCTGTCATATTAGCCAATATGATGAAGTATAAGATAGTACCTCAGAGTTGTGAGGATTTGCATATCTCTACACAATAGTGATTAAAACATTTTCTTCATATTTCTACATGTAACTTTAAATTCTTCATTTGAAAATATCCTGTTCGTATCTTTGAACATTTATCAATTAAGGAATGATTGTATTTTTATAAATTTGACTCAGCTCTCTCTGTATTTGAGAAAAAGACTTTGAGAAACTTGTTATAGAAACCCCCTATTTTCTAACTCCTTTTAATCTTAGATATATTTGCTTTGTTTGTGCAAAAAATTTTAATTTATTGCAATCAAAATTATCCATTTCACACCCCATAATGCTTTCTGTCTATTGTTTTGTCATGAATCTTTCCCTTATCCAGATAAACTATTCCATACTCCACCAATTTATTTATGACATCAACCTTTATGTCTAAATCTTATACCCATTTTGACTTTACCTTGGTATACATTATGAAATGTTGGTCTGTAGTTTTTGCCAAACTGCTTTCCAGTTTTCTCAGCACTATTTTCAGTTTTCTCACTATTTTGTCAGATAGTGAGCTCTTATCCTAAAAGCCTGGATCTTTGAGTTTCTCAAACACTAAATTATTACAGTCATTTACTATGTGTAATACATATCTATTCTGTGCCACTGATCTACCATTTCGTTTCTTAGACATTACTAGATTATCTTAAGACTAACACTTTGTAATATAGTTTGACATCTAGTACTGCTAAATCACCTTCTTTCATGTTTTTCCCCCATTGGTTACCTTACTATTCTTGAACATTTTTTCTTTCAGATGAATTTTAGTTCTATTTTTTTTTTACAAAATAATTTGTTAATATTGTGATGGATATGGCACAGAATAACTAAATTAAGTTGGGTAAAACTGTCAGTTTTAAAAAATATTAGCTCAGGCTACCCATGAGCAATTAATATTCCTTCATTTGTCTGGATATGACTATTTGTGTGAAAAGTGTTCTGTAATTATATTCATTCATTCCTCTGTTTGTCTTGGCAGGTAGACTCTCAAGAATTTTATATTGTCTGAAGTTCTTTTAAATTGAATTTCTCTTTCTGCCTCTTTCTGCTGTTCTTTCTTTGTAATGTACACAAAGGATGATGATTTATGTTGGTTTATTTTATATCCTGGTACTTGGCTGAAGTTCTTCATTTTTCAACTTTTTTTTATTGATTTTCTAAGTATACCTTCATATCATTTGTAAAGAATGAGTTTTGTTTCCTAATTGTCTATTTTAATTCCTTCAATTTATTTTTTTCCTTGTCATTGCTATAGCTAGTATGTTTTAACAATACTCAATAATAGTAATGAAAATCAGCACTGAAGCTGAAAACTTACTTTTGGAGTTTAACTCTGTTTTTCTCGTCGATATAATTGCCCATGTATTATCTTTCTTTAATAACTTTTTAATTTCTAGCATCTTTGTTGGTCTGGATAAATAAAAAGGATAGCAATCTGAAGCCTACTTCGTATTTGTTTCCTTAAACTCACTGATATTTCCCCTGACACACACATACATACACTCGCACAAACATACCCAATTCAACTGAATGCCTTCTCCAGAAAATTTTCACATTATTTCATGTTATTTCTTTATGTATGAAATAAACTTGTCAATCATGCCAGTCTCACCAAGGCCACTGATTGCTCTCCTCTTTGATCCCTGCTGTTCTTAGAGAAAACACCATTTGATTCACATAATTGTTCTCTAAGGATTCTTGGTGTTTATCTTATTTCAAAACACCAAACGTAATATCTTTTGTGATAGCATTTCTGATTATTTTTATAGACTTGTATTGGCCAGAGGGGATTACATTGTGTAGGGAATGCTCAATAAGTATTTGGGAAGGCTGATTATTTCCTGTTTAGACCTTCTATTCTAACTACAAGTCAGTCTTCTACCACTCGTTCCTCTTTCTTTCCCTCTTCATTATGATTTTTCACCTATTTTCCACCTGTGTTGAATTGATTCAGAACCCTATTTTTTTCCTTGTTTGACTAAGACCTCTATTATTTCCTACAGTTTTAAAAGAAGAACCAGGTACAGTAATGGTTTCTGCAGTCATTTCTTTAAGCCAAAGGGAGGGAAGTTAATCAATTTATAATGTTCTTATACTGGTTTAAAAAAATAAAAGACAAATGAGTTGGTACATAGTTCTGAGAGAGAGGAGCCATTGCAACATTTTGGGAGCAAATAATGGTTTTTGTTTTCTAAAATAAATTTTATTAAAATCTTTGGCTTCCTCTCTACCTCCCAGATTGTAATTCTGAAAATTCACTATAATTAACAAGCATATGCAAAATGTCTGGCATAGTATCTGTTTTTCCATACTCATAGTCTCCTACCTCAACAAAGAAAGAGGTAATCCCTTTTGGTGTATCTTCTTTGGATACAAGCTTGATCATTATATTTCATGGCATTAAGTTTTTATTGTATTGTCATGAGCATTTGTCTACCATTTTCCTGGTTTTACTTACTTCCTTCTATATCAGTTCATGTAAATCTTTTGAAGCTTTTCTGTATTCATCAAATCCATTGTTTCTTTTAAAAAATAAAAATCCATTACATATATGTATCATGACTTATGGAAAAATCTAAGGATTAAATAAGATATTAATGGGATATGGTTACAGTAAGTTAAGCAAGAGAAAATTTCCCCATGGGAAAGAAAATATCTCATACTTTTCATGGTAACAATTACTCAATCTTTTTAAGTAATATCAAACTTTTAGAAACCCAACAAAACAGTAAGTCTGGGATCCTTATTCCATACTTATTATAAAGTTTAAGACCTAACCAGACCTCTCCTGCTGAAAGACTCACTTCATAATGATCACTCTGTTGAAATGTGCTTACAACACTTTGTCATTATAGTGGAATAATCCAAGTAATCAGGTTAAGAAAGTGACAAGACAGGGAGTGTGGATCGAATTAGATAACTGGATTTCTGATTTCAGGATCTGTTTCTGTTTTCTTCTGTTTTTGTGAGGAAGTGGCAGAAATGTACTAACTCCCAGTTAAAGTCATGTGAGCAGACAGCTACCTTCAATAAATTATACTTCTATCAGGAATACAGTGACTGGATTTTGAAATAGGAAACAGGGATGCCAGACATTTTTCAACAGACATAATATACAAAGGATTGCCAAGAAAGCCATCAAAATAAATGGAAAAAAGGACTAATGGACTGATTTCCAACATGTATCAAAAGCAAGGAAGATTTTACAGTGATCTGCAGAAAATGTTCTATCTCTGTGTTTCTCCCATTACCAAGTAACTATAAGATATTAACAAAGTGCAGATTAGTTTTTGCCATCAAGAAGGTGAAAGAAATACATGAATGCATCTCTGATTTCAAAGCTATCAGTTAAAATGAGGCATTTCTTGGAAGAAGGATTTTTTTTTTGATGAATAGGTATTATTTAATGACAAAAGATTTCAGCTATCTAGAAATCTCTGGAGCTCATTTTCTGTCAAAAGCCCATCAGCTAATAACTTCGTGCTTGCCCAAGTAACAATTTCATCCTTCAAAAGGTATAGCACAGAATAAGGAAAACCACTATGCTAGATCCAGTTTTGACCTACAAAGTGAAACTGGTTGAGTTAAGTAGAATTGATCTGAAATATAGGTGAATACTCCAGGATAAAATTCAATTCAGAAAAGGAAAAGAAAGCGCGGGCTTTCCTGTAGATATGGGGGAGAGTACATTTGAAAGGGTTCAATAAAATGATTGAGAGAACTTCATGGTCATATTCAGGAAGGGAAGTTAGGACAAAAACAAGTTAGCTACTCTCAAGAATTAAATTCTTCAGAAAAGAAGAGAAAATTGTCCAAGGAGAATAAAAGATGAGAAGTTAGAATATTAATGTGTTGTGGCTATACGGGAAGTGCATCAACCAGTTCATTTTTAAAAGGCAATAAGATACAGTAGAAAATTCACTGGATTTAGATTCAGAATTCAGTGGCTTGACCTTTATCTCTGACACGTACTACCTATGTGATCTTGGGAAGGTGATTTAATATCTCTGGTACAAGTATTTTAACCTGAAAAAAAGAAAACAGGATAATGTCTAAATAAATACCCTACATATTTGAAAGATTGCAAATTGTAAGATAAATTAGATTGTTTCTAGTTGGTCCTAGAAAATAGAAGTCAAAAGAATTAGTTCAAGATCCAAAAAAAAGCAAAATTTAGACTTTAAAGAAAATAAAGACATAATAAAGCTGTCTGAAAGTAGGATATGCCCTCTGCCTCTGAGGATTTTCAAGCAAAAGGTAGACAAGTAGTTCATAAGCATATTGTCAGGGAAATCTTGTTAAGATATCCGTTGAACTAATTGGGTGATAACATCCTTCACATTACGAAATTCTTTGATTCTGGAGCATATAAACAGAAGACTTTCATGATCCAAGAATATTTGTTTCTGAAATATGCCTTTTAAAGAGGATACATATAAAATAGACCTATCATTTGACAATAAATATTAGGACCATGGAGAGGGGGAGCATTGATCTGGGATTTTATCTTGGAAAGAAAGCTAAAATTATGAAAGTTGACTTTCTATTTAATGAAATCATTGAAATTGTGCTTATTTTTAGAATAAAAAATAGTAACTAAGCTATTTATTTTTAAGGAGTGCACATAATTTTTGAGCAAAATTTATAAAGAAAATTAGAATATCCGTCAGTATATATTTGATCTTGCAAGATGATATTAAGGAGGGTAATTGTGGCTAAACTATTTGGTTCTGTCAGTTTCCCTAAATCCTTCTGTTTATCCTTTGATACCTGAAGCATTCTGTTTTGAAGTTCCAACTTATGGATTAACCAACGAGAGAGGGATCAACAAAAACACTGATGTATGGTGAGAGATAGATTCTTAACTGCTAGGCAGGTAGAAGTGCTCATTAGTGGATATTTTCATTTTATGATAATTTTGTTTTCCTATACAACCTCATAGCGAGGTAGTATTTTATAGCAGGTATCACGCTGACTTCAAAGTCAGGAATACGTTGGTTGATTCAAATCTACCTCTGGCACATGCTCACTGTATGACCCTGGGCAATTTCCTTAACCCTTCAGTGTTCCATGTAACTATTGTAAGTTGCAGTCCAGTTGTTGATCTACATTGGTAAATGAAGTTTACTCAATGGGAATTTCCTATTTCAATGAAATCACAAATCCAAACATAAAACAATCTCCTAACTGTGGAAAGTGGAATGAGAATTACCCATGTGTGACTTTTAATAAACAGAAGGAAAAGGAAATAATTATATCACCCACACACTGGAATATTTTTCTTAAAGATATGAAATAAATCATTGGAGATAAAAGTGATGGATATGATTATGTAAAATGTTTTGAAGAATTTATTGATAAATCAATAACATTTAAAAACAAACAAAAGGAGAAAACCTTTGTAGTACATTTATCATTTAATACAAAATTCATTTTATGATGACTATTGTTTCAATGTGCATCATATAATATGCATTATTACACCTAATATAATTCATTCAAATATTTGCATGTGTGTGTATGTGTGTGTGTGCTTTGAAAGATGATAGTAAAGATGATAATTTGTCAAAATCATTTTGCTTTATTAGTTTTCCCATGAAGCAAGTCAGGAAGGAAGGAAATTAAGGATAAAGAAGGAAGGAAAAGATAGAGTCGAAGACGGCAGAATCTGAATCACAAACCAAATAGTAAGAAACAACTAGGAAAACTCATAGATTTTTCATAGTCCTTTATCATTTGACATTGTTGTCGATCAGTGTTTCCTTCTTGATACTTCTTTCTCAGTTTTCCAGACACTGCTTTTTTTTTTTTTTTTTTTTTCCTGGCAGGCACCCTACTAGTATGGTTGTGCCTTCTCAGGTTCCCTTAGTAGATCATCATCCGTTGCCTATCCCATATGACTGAATGTATGTTAAAGCCCTGTCTCAGCCAGCTTCTCTGCTCTGGTCTAGTTCCCCTTTAAGACTATAAGCCCAAAAGGAGCCACTCTCTTCCGAATTTCTTTATACCCCCATCACCAAGCATCGCGCCTGATACATACTAGGTACTTAATCAATGTTTGTTGTTGATCTATCTGTACTCTTTCTGGGAGTCTCATTAGATCCTGTGAGGTCTAATATGTCTATGCACACAATTCTCAGATGTTAGATGTCTCTAACAGAATATTCCTCCCAAACTCTAGTCCTATATGTCCAGTTGGCTCCTGAACACTTCAATAGGCATCTCAAAGACTTCTCAAACTCAACATTGACCAAAACATCTCATTTTTTACTCTACTCCTCCATCCCAAATATTCCTTTCTTCCTAAACTTCATTCTTCTGTGGAAAGTACCATCATTCTTCCAGTCACTCAGATCATCACTCAGAGGCTTCCTTGACATTTTACTTTCTTTTACACCATATATCCAATCTCTTGCTAAGTCTTATCAAATTAGATCCCATCATATAAATTGCAATTGTCACCTTCTCTCCAATCACATACATACTCACCCCTGGCTCAGGCCCTCATCACTTCCTACCTGCAGTAGACACCTAATTGATCTCTTTGCTTCAAGTCTTTCCTCTGTCCAATCCAGGACAGATTGTCACCATGCCAAGAATGCACTTGCTTTTCACTTCATTGAATCCCCCATTTCTGTAAAAGTTCATCTCTAGTTCTTTTAATAGAAGCCTCTCTTGATTCTCCCAGCAGGTTCCCCCCCCCGTCCTAGTTGATAGTGCCATCACCCAAGAATTTACTTAGTATTTAATTTGCGTATACTTTGTCTTTACTTTTCTGTGTATATTGTTTGCCCTAATAGAATGTAAGCAGTTTGAGGACATGTACCACTCATTTTTTGTCTTGTTGTTCTCTGTACTAGTGAAGAGCTTGGCACATATAATACACTTTATATACTTCTTAAATGTATTATTTTTGGGTCACTACTGGGAGAAAAATAAAGTTTTTTTTAATTGATAGCTTTACTTATATCTTTTGTTAAAAGCATTTTCCTTTCTCCTTTTATTAAAGTCCATTTTTTCATTGGTATTGTATATCTTCAAGTTGTTACCCCTAGGCTGCTAGGTGTCCCTCACCTATAGAGCTTCAGTAGCCTTGCACAGGTGATTCTTGTATCTACTTGTCTGACCCTAACCCTTCTCCCAATTTCCAGGTGGATTTGGAACTGAGAGGGCCCTCAGAGATAGTTTAGGTCATATCCTTATTCCATATATGAAAAAAAAACCCTAAGCCTATAGAAGCCAACGGAATTCTTCAATTTCATGATAATAGTAGCATCTGGGAATTTAGTTTATAACTAAAATGTTTAATCTTGCCTAACTGCCTTTCAGATGCTTTCTACTGAGTGTTCAATCTTAAATTCAGCATGTGAAAAGCTTAGATTTTATATTTCCCAAAAATCTCTTCCCTGTTACTGGTGCAGTTACCACTGTCTTTCTAGTCATATTGGCTTTCAACCTAGCTGTCATCTGCAACTCCTCACTCTCTCACACCCCTATATCCACTCAGTCTCCAATTCTGATAATTTCTACCTTTTTGTATTACTCATATATGCCTCCTTCTGTCTTTTGACATTGCCACCACTATGATAAAGACCATCATAACCTTAAAAGTAGACTGTTGTAATAGCCTACTGTTTGGTTTCTCCCAGTCAAGTCTCACCTCATTCTAATCAATTCTCTACTTAGGTGTCAAATTGATTTTTTAAAGTGTATGTTGGTGTGACCATGTCACCAGTATTTAATCAACACTAGTTTCCTCCTCCAGGATCAAACATAAAATACTCTGGCTTTAAAAGTCCTTCATAACTTGACCCTTCCTACCTGTTCAGTCTTCTTACACCTAACTCCCTTTCTTCTACTCTGTGATATAATGACACTGGCCTCCTTGTTGTTTCTCATATGCAACACTCTACATCCATGGTTTTAAATGTTTTGATTGACAATGACTAATTTTTTTTTGCTTTTCTTTGTATCCCCAACACGTAGCACAGTGGCTACGGCAAAATATGTTTAACAAATCATTGTTGACTGAAAGTTGATTGACAAAAATCCATGTAAGATGTGTCCTTCTTCCTTCCCCTCAAGGGAACTTCATGTCTCAACTTTTGTCCACATTGCTAGACCTAAAAATGAAAAATGTTCATTCTGCAAGGTAATGCCTCCATTTTTAAACATGGTTGAAAATTTCCCTAATTATCTCTCTCTGTATGCATGCATATATATGTATGTATATATATATATATGTGTGTGTGTGTGTCTGTATGTATATATATATAAACATGCACACACATACACAAATGTACACACACACATATATATGTGTGTGTATATATATACATATATACACATATATACATACATATATTTGCTACTTTGTACCCCATACTGTCAGTTGACATAAAACTATACTATTGTGCTGCACACTTGTATTTTCCTTCTTCTGGAAAAAAATGAATCTTGAGCTACATAGTTAACATTTTGAAAAGATTCTTTTGTATAGTAAATAATTCCAGAAAGCTGAATGTGTCATTTATCCACCTACCTCCTCCTCTCTGACATTCTACAGCTAGTGATAGAAGCCTGTGAGGGGGAAAATAACATAAAATAAAAAAAACAACAAGGTACTTATTAAATGTATAGCATAGTTTCAAAGGATTTGGAACTAAGAAGACCCTTAGAGATAATTTAGTCAGGTCCCCTTATTTGCATATGAGAAAACCTAGGCTTATGGAGATGAATGGACTTGTTCAATGTCAGATCTGAACTATAATATATAACTTAAAAGATTCTCCTCTTCCTGCTGATGTCTTTGAAGAAGTAAAAAATATAATAATGTCACCTTCTCTCACTGTCATTACACAGAATTCCTTACAATTATTTTTTAATCATACAAATTAGATCTATATTGTAGTGAACATAACTTTAGTACAGTTTGGAAACAGTTTAAATAAAATTATCTCTGAAGTCTACTAGGAATCCTTTTTTTCATTAAAATAATAACAACTTTTTCCCTGGGACATTTAAATGTACACCCATAGTTTATGCATAATATCATTAATTTTAGGTCAGGTGATATAGTCTAACATGGTATAGGGATAGAACTTGGATGTGTGATGCCAGATTCTAGTTTAAATTCTGTCACTTAAAGTACCTGCATGACCTTAGTGAAGTCACTTCAGTTTCCTCTTCTGATAATAAAGAAAAAAATTAAAAACCACAGGTTAGTGCGAAAATTAAATAATTTAATAGAAAAGCTTGTAAAAATTATGAAATGCTATTTAAATGCAAAGTAGCAACATATTTACAAAGTAAATTCCAATTTTGTCTGCTAGTTTACAGATGCAGTCATCTTTTATAGAGGATAACTAATAAGAATCCAAACAAAATGTTTTGAATATCTGATTTTCCAAATGAAAACTTTTGGAAACTTTTCTTCATCAATTTATGAGTATAATAGAAACTGATTTTGTGATCGAGAATGTCATCATATGTTGTATGTGTAATCCACAATAATGCATATTATGTCATACTATTATATCTATATTATTATATCATATCATACTATTATATCATCATATTATAAGCTTTTCAAAGTGCTGTCTTCTCAATTATCCTTTTTGGGAGGCAGGACCAGTGTTATGTCCTTACTTTTACAAAGGAGGAAACTGATACTAAGTATTTTGTTCCAGTTCAGACAACTATTAAGTGTCACACCCAGAACAATGAGATTCGGAAGTATTCCATTGAAACTCCAAGACCAAAAATGTGCTGATTACAGTCATTTTTCACTATACTATTATTGCACAGAAAAGAAAATAATTCTCTGATGTATATGCCTTGTAAGTATTGATTTAAAAAAGGAATTTATTGTGATTGTTTCTCACAGTCACTATGCAGTTTTATATGCAAAATCAAACTTGGAATTTCATCTTTTGAAATCATTAAGCTAATCCACTTAAGATGGTTGTTAGCACTACAGTGTTTCCCGACAATAGTACCAGCAGTCACTGGACAGTTCATTTGGCTGTTTCCATTCATTAAGACATTTCAAATTTGCCTTTGTGCTTGGATTACTCAAAAACAGCTTTTCCTGTTAATTCATGCCTGGCATGAATTACAACCTCAATGAGGCATGTTATAAAGCATTTGGATTAGAAATAACAAAGTTACCACCATATGTCATCACTTTTTTTCTCATCGTACATTATAGAGACCAAGTTGTAACACCTTCCTAAATTTTATAACTACAGATTTTGTAACATTTGCACATGTGTGTCTTTTTTGGATAGTGACATGTGACCACAGATGAGAAGGAGAATGCTTTTTAAAGTGTCCTGTGTTACAGCTTGGTAAATTCTAAATCTATTGGTTTCTGACCTTTCTCTTCTCTAGTTTTTTCAAGAATTTTACCCATGACAACTTTATTATAAAGATAAGACGAGTGTCTTTCCTCAGCCTGAGGGAAAAAAAATGAGTGTCCTAGTTTTCCTGACTGTACACACTCAGACACACATACATTCCTACATATGCATGTATATGCATATATGTGTATATATGTATGTATATACATACTTATATATGTATGTGTGTATATATGTATATATATTATATGTGTGTGTGTGTGTATACTTGCTTATTGTAGCATGTGTAAATGGACAGAAGATTTGACCTGAAATTATTTCATATTGTTTTTCAGGATGCTCTAAGGAAAAAGATTGAGGGGAAATGATGTGGGAAGAGAAAACAGTAGCGTAACTTTGGCAAAAGCCATGTAGGTTACTGAGAACCCGGTTTGATGAATAACCATATGTGTGCTGCAGGGCTTGGCACTTTGCAAACAAGTTAAACAGGCCTAATCATTTCCTTCTAGGATCTTGGTTTATTTGAAAGTTTCAATGTAAACCACTCAGGCTTATTATCCACACACATGTCATTCCTGTTTTGCCTTAGCCATGTGAATCTAGGAACTTCTCCTTCCCACCTTGTTCTCTGTGGTACAGGTTCTCCACTGCCCAGATGGGCTGAAAAGAGAGATTGCAAAGAATTCACCCCTGGGAACAAAGCCACAGCCTAATCCATTGGGGCATGTTATCTGATGTTTTCAGCTATCTGCACCAATGATCCCCTCCACTGGTGTGAACAATCAAGATTTGCCTGTAACATATAAGGAAATTCCAGCAAGGCTTATTTTTCTCTTTATCTCCATCTGGTGTTGGTTGGCAAGAAAACAGGAGTAACACATTTCAGTTGGCTAATTACATCAAATGAACTCTTGAGACTCACATAAAATCAGAGCTGAATTTATGTTGCAGCAAATCTACAATGCTGGATGGATTTGTTGAAAGAAATCTATAGAAGAGAAAAATAGAAGATGTTATTTAAAATGAAAAAGGAGAAGGATATTGAAAAAGATATTCATCAGACAATTATTCTCTTAAGTTATCACCAAATCTTGCTTTAGTATTTTTTCCATCATCATTACAAAGAAATTATTTTGCAATCCTTCTTACCTTCCATCTAAAGAACACATGCAAAAGTAGGTGATGTAAAAGGAAAAATATCAATCAAATTTCTCTTAAGAACATAGATAACAAGATTTATACTTGACATCTAACTTTTCAGAATTCAAAGAAAATATGACTATGTAAACATACACAGACTAGGTGGTGATGACAGCTTTTTGGCATGATTTGGAGGGCTCTATGAAGATACTCCAGTTATGATGAAAGAAAATTCTCTCCTCCTAATCTAATGATTCTTGAAGTGCTTGAACAGAGAATAAATTGTTTTTACTTCACTTTTTATTTTTTCTTCTAAGAATGAGAGACTTAAGATGTAAATATACCTGAGAAAAAAAAAAGGAAGATGCTAAATGAAATTCATGCAAATAAACTTTTGCAGATTTAGGAATCTATCAAACACTTTCCTGAAGAAATTTTTTTTTTGTTTTCTTTTGTTTGGGGAATGGGGGTTTGTTTGTTTTTGTGAGGACAGAGTGGTTTAGTGGAAAATGCATTGGAAGGTGAATCAGAAAAGCTGGGCTCTAGTCTAATTAGCTACTTATTAGTTACTAATTAATTTTAAAAAGTTGTTGATCTTTTTGTGAACATCAGTTTTTTCACTTTGTAAAATTCAAGCCATTATGTTCAACAAATATTTACTAATGCAGCAATGATTGTGAACAAGGTCTAATGCTAGGTGCTGGAAGAAATCTTAATGTAAATTACATGTTTTTTTTTTTCCCTCCTGTGGAACTTTTAGTATCATAGATGGAAATGATATATAAACCAAAAACTTTAATACAACATAATACATGATAATTGCATGAGATATATGTAAGAAAAGCGAATGTAAGAGACCGAAGTCATTATTAACTGGGATGGTCTAAGAAGGAGCGCTCTGATTTAAAGCATGATTATGAATTCAACAGATGAGATAGAAAGAGGAGATTCTAATCATAGGAATTGCACTTGACAATGACAAAGGAAGAGCTGCTTTAGGGGGACAGTAAGTTTTCCCGTGAAGCTGGAATACAGGGTATGAAAAAGAGAGGTAGTAAAGAGGCAGCACAAGAGTGATAAGATGCCACTAGCATTATACCTAGGTATAATGTGAAATACACACTTTTGGAAATAGAAAGTTGTTAAATGGTGTTAGGAGAGGTATGATTAGGAGAGGTGTTAGAAAAGGAGAATTAGTCTGATTTGCATAAAGGTTAATTGAATGGGAGAACAGAGCAGGACAGGCAATCAATCAACGAACATCTATTTAACACTGAGAGCAGATAGGTGGTATAGCAGATAGATGGATCTCCAACCCTGGAGTCAGGAAGACATCTTCATGAGTTGAAATTCAGCCTCAGACAATTAATAGCTGTGTGACTCTGAGGAAGTCACTTGGACCATTTGCCTCAGTTTCCTTATCTGAAAAGGAACTGGAGAAGGAAAGGACAAAGCACTTTGCCATGAAACCCAAGATGGGACCATGAAGAGTTAGATACAACTCAGAAATGACTGAACAATAATAACATGCTACACATTGTGCTGAGCATTGTTAAAACAAATACAAGCAGAAAGAAAAACAGCTCCTACTGTCCAGGAGCATACAATTTAATGGGGGGTGGGGATAAGGCATCAAAAGGAGTTAGAAGAGTTAATGGCATCCAAGGGAGCATAGAAGAGAAACTCCTATGGAAAAAGGTCATCAGTGCAGCTTAAAGAGAAATGAGAATACGTTCAAAAGACCCAATCAGAAGGAAAAGCCATAGGGGCTATAGGTCTACGCAAAGTATGAAGTCGTACAGAGGTGGAAGAACCTTCTAGAATGAAGAGGTTTCTATGGTAGTGAAAGTCCTATGGAAATGCTGAATTATTTATTCTTGAAGCAAGTGCAAGATTCACATATAATAGCCAGCCTGTTATTAAATTAAACTAGTCCATGTGGGTGGATGTTTTGAAAACCCAAAGAAGTAGATGAATGGAAGAAAGATTAGAAAGGAAAAATCAACAGGTCATGGTCATGGATTGGCTATACAATGTCAAGAAAAGGGAAAAGTACAAGACAAAAGTGAGATTTGAATATGGTAGGTGGCACAAATGGTAGCATCACTGATGAGTGAAAGATTCACTTTGAACAAGGTGAGATTAAGGTGTCAGTGTAATATATGGTGCTCAAAGTCAGGAGAGGTCAAGCCTGGAGGTAAGTATTTAAAAATTAGCTTATAAAAAATTAGGTGAAAGTGGAAGAATAAATGACATTGGCAAAGAAAAGAGGTGACAGATTAAGACACAATATTAAGGAGTTGGAAAGAGGAAGAAGTTAGTGGAGAAAACATGGAAGGATGGAACACAGAAGTAGAAGTGAAATATTAGAATTCCATATTTTAACAGGCAAATGAAGAAAGTATTAAAAGGGGGGGTAGTATAAGTATAAAAAGCTCAAGTGCATTCAAAGATAATTAGGATTATACAAAAATAGAAGTTCCTTTTCTGCCTAATTTACAGGGATTTCAATAATCTATGTAAAGAATTTTACAACTGCAAACCACCATGTAAATGTCATTTCTTTCTCTGTAATAAACAATGAAAAAGTCTGGTGATACAAGACACTCAAAGAAATGAAAGAATGATGAATTTGTTATCAGGGTACCTTATTTTGAACCCTACTGCCATACACTAATTGTATAATCTTGGGCAAGTCACTTAATCCTCCTAAGTCTCAGATTGATCATCCATAAAACGACTGGAGCTTGATTTGTGCTTCTGAAGTTTTCTTACAGCTCTAGATTTATGACCTTATGACTCTCCAAACAGCACACAGAAGAGTAAAACACATGAAAAACTGAAGTTGAGACTTCTGAGACCTGTTTCACTATAACTGCTTCTTTGGTTCTAAAAATGATCAAAATCTTATTTTAATATATTTATCAAGGGTAACAAAAATAATAGCACTCTCAGGTTTAAAAAATATTTTTTTCCCAAAACTAGCCTATGTAGTGCAAAGTGCAAATAATATTTAGTTCTATTTTACAGATGAGAAAAAGAAAATCAAACACATGACGTGACTCCCCCCACCTAAGTCCACATAGTGAATGGCAAAGATAAAACTAAAAATATTTTCTGACTCCAAATTTAGTACTCTTTCCATTGCCTTATAGTTTTTTCCTCAACTCAACCAGTCATTAATCAGAAGTCATTCAGCTTGGGAGTAACAGCGAAAACAGAAATCGTTTTAGAATTGATCTATTGAAATGTCATTGGGACTTAGGGCATTATTTGTAAATAAGTTGTAATTTTGACTTGCATGTGACTTTGTTTTGAGTGAGGGAGGGCTATTCAGGTCACCAACCTCACTTCTCCTCCAGAGCCATCTGAATCTAGTGACCAGATATTCATCAGGATGATTGGAGATGACTCAGGATGAGGCAATTGGGGTTAAGCAACTTGCCCAAGGTCACACAGCTAGTGAGTGTGAAGTGTCTGAGGTAGAGGGCTGTGCAAAGTGCAAAGAGTGTGATTTTTTTATAATGGATGAATTCCACTCTTAAGGATATGGTGGACATTAGTGTGTATTTTCCTTATTTGACTACTTGGATAAAGTTCTCACTCTACCTTATCCAATAATTATTTTGGAACTCACAAGATTATCCAGAAATAGTCGCACTATGACCTTTTTACATCCTCCTTTGTGCTGCACTTCACTACTTACAGTGTTAGCTGATTATTTCCTTGGCAGAATTGTATAAGTGGTATTTTGCTACTTCCATGGATATTATTTGTAACGCTACTTCCTTCTTTGGTGCAGATCTCAACCTATCCATATCTTCTTATATTATGTAATTCTTGATTATTTCATTCCATAAATCATCGAAAAAATTTAGATATATATCATTTTTTTCAGAGTGGAAAACTCCATCAGTTCTATCCTTGTGAGGGACACATTAATGTTTCCTGCCTATAAGCAGAGAAGTGAACTATAGATGTGGAATGAAACTTAAATTTGTAGATATGGGCAATGTATTGATTCAGTTTCCTGAACTGCATTCTTTTTTCTTGACTAGGGAGGGATCTATTTGGAGAAGAATATGTAATTAAAAAGTAGTAGTGTTCTATAAACAGAAAGTTAAAAAGCATCAACTGATTTTTAAAATAAAAGTTGTATGGTTTGTCCTTCATTCTTAAAGAGGACTATGATATCAGGGAGATGATGGCATGATTTGCAATTGACTTTGATTTCAGTGAGAGTAGTGTGTTCGTCCTTTGTTGCCAAAGAAGACCATAGCATCAGAGAAATAATGACATAACTTGCATGTGACTTAGTTTTGAGTGTGGGAGGGCTATTCAGGTCACCAACCTCACTTCTCCTCCAGAGCCATCTGAATCTAGTGACCAGATATTCATCAGGATGTTTGGAGATGACTCAGGATGAGGCAATTGGGGTTAAGCAACTTGCCCAAGGTCACACAGCTAGTGAGTGTGAAGTGTCTGAGATAGAGGTCTGTGCAAAGTCACCAGTCTCACTTTCTCCTTCTGAGACATCTGAGCCCAGTGCTCAGACATCAGTCAGGAGAGATCCAATAAAGGCTACCATGTTTTAAGAGAAAAAATTGTACTTGAAATATCACATACTATAACTGAGAAATAATAGTGATATATAAATACAAAAACGTCAATGAATTAAAAGTAGAAATTAAATCAGATGTACTAAGAGATATTAAGGTTTTACATTTTAAAAATAGTTATTAATTAAAATATCTTATTTTTGTTACAATTTTCCCGAGAATCAAACTCTACTTGACAATAAATAAATTGTAAAAATGTATTATGATGGATATACAGATAATCCACAAATGAATAATAGATGGTCTATGCTATATAAAGAATGGATATAGATATAATATATAGATAGATAATCTAAGCATGTTAAAATGCTTGTATGTGTTATTTTAGCTGTTATCACTGTATGTCACACATAAGGAATTTATAAATTTCTTCACAAATTTCTAGCTGCATAAAAAAGTGTAATATAAAACACACTAAAGTTCCACTAAAATTCAAAAGCCGAAATAAATGACATAATTACATATAATTCCACATATTAAGCACAAGATTGTCTTGGCGAGGGGTGGTATCTAGATTTCATCAATGAGTAAGGACACATCACAGGAAAAAATGTCAAGTCCGGGTTCCTGAAGGTGCTACTTTTCAAAAAAAAACTCTAGACATCAGGTACTGTAACAGTTGTGTATGTGTGTGAGGGTGGGGGGAGGAAAGGTGGAGTAGCTCAGGCTACATACTAATTTTTATTCCTTTCAATTACAACTTTCCATTAGGGGTCATTACAGTCGTATTAAAATAGAATCCAGTTCTTTTCATCTTTCTGACAGAGGTTAATGGATGAATTCTGAATAATTAGTATCCCTATTTAATGCAGCTGATTTGCATGAGTTGCCCATGCATGAAATACTAGAACTTATGTTGAGGACATTTTTTTAAATTACATTTTTCAGGTAAACTCTTCTTCATCTACCTCTCCCTCGTCAACTCTCCTTGTCTCTCTTTGCCTCTTTCTCTGCTTCTTTCTTTTTCTTTCTTTCTCTCTGTCTCTCTCTGCATATATATACACATATATACATATATATATAGCTATACGTATTATATATGCTTATATATGTGTGTATTTGTTTACACACAGTTTAAAAAGCTGTTAATGTTTAAAACTCCACCAAGAATTTTAGGGTGTTTTGTATGTGACATGTATGTCAACATATGTATGTATAGTTTTTTATGAATTTATTTAATTAAAAACTCAAGACAAAATGAATTCTAAAGAATAACTTCTTTAAAATTCAAACTCTTTGAAATTATTATCGCCTAATTCAAAAGCTATGGAAATGGATTTCTGGACTATTCAAATGTGCTGCTTAGGTAATTTTTTATTTGGATTCATAATCATTCTACTGAACCTGCTTCCCTGAATTCACCTGTGGCTTCCTAATTGCCAGACCCTTGGTGTTGTCACATAGATTTTCCCCCTTGCACTCACTGCACCCTTTAACATGACTTGTTTCTCAGTTCTGTTGGACTGTTCATGGGCCTACTTGGGGTTTTCTTGGCAAAAAGAATGAAGTGAATTGCCATTTCCTTTTCCAATTCATTTTACAGATGAGGAAACTGAGACAAACTTGGTTAAATGACTTACCCAGGTTCACATAGCTAGTATCTGAGACCAGATTAGAACTCAGGAAGATGAGTCTTTCTGGTTCCAAGCCCAGGGCTCTATCCACTGTATCACCTAGCTGTCTAGTAACACTGCTGACCATCCCTTAAATAAGAAATTGGAATCAGTCAATCCTGAAGCATTTCTTAAACACCAGGAAGTCTGACAAATTTCATTGATGCAAAGACAAAGGGGAAACACATCCTGTCTTGAAAGAACTTACTTGTTTTAGCAAGGAGAGATATATTTTCTACATACACTTGCATGCACGCACACACACATATGTATAAGCAAAACAGATAGAAAAGAATGAGGAGAGACACTAGGAGACTGGGGGATTATACTGTGCATTTGTATTATGTTTCAGAGTATTAAAAAGTATATTCTGTTCCACAATTCAATAAAGTAGGTAGTATGACGTATTCTAATTTTACAGTTGTGAAAACTGAGACTGAGAGGTGGACTTGCCCATGATCACTGTACTAGTAATTCAGTTCTGGAGTGGTGCATCTGTGGCACTAGTTCAGGTCAAAGAATCATAGATTTCGAAGTGGAAGTGGCTTTAGAGGTAATCCAGACATACTTCCTTATTTCATAGAAAAGGAAAGTGGCATTCAGAGATGTTAAGCACCTTTCCAGGGGTCTTACTGGTAGTATGTTCTATTGATTGGACTTAACTCCAAGCAGTTACCTTTTCTAGGACAATGCTTGACAGAGAGTAGAGGGAGGGAGGGAATAAATAGAGAAAGAAAGCATTTGTCAAATATTTCATACCTGTCAGAAACCCAGCTGAGTGCTGGGGGTAATCAAAACCAAGAAATCAGAGTGGTCCCAACTCTCAAGGAGCTTAGATTGAAACATGGGAAATCAAAACACAAAGAAGAGTTGAAAATAGATGAAAAGTGGGAAAGCTAGTAGCAGATTGGGGTCAGGTGGCCCATATGGATATGGAGCAGACAGGTGTGGTGGTTGTGAAGCAGGGTAGAAATGAGCCAGAATTGAAGTGTAGATCATAGAGGCAAGATGATAGAATCATATGTTTTAAAGCTGGAAGAGGCCTCAGCAAAGGTAATCACAGAAAATAAGGTGGAAATAATCGCGTTATTATGAGATCTTAATATGCTGACAAAATGCAAGCCACCCATATACTTATATGTGAAAATTTCCTTCATTAAATTTTAAGGAGAACCTTTAAGGAAAGTCTTTAAGGAAAAGACTGGTAAGACCCAAATGGCCCTTATGAGACAAGGAAGTAGTGGGGAGAAAATATAACTCTCATCCAAATTCTGCCATTAGCCATGATGTTTCACATAGTAATCACATAGTAGAGTCCCTTCAATTAAATAAATGAAGAAACCAGAAAGGGCAAGTGACCTACTTAAGGTCACAAAGATATTTAAGAAATAGATATGGGATTCCAGGTTTTCTGGTTAAAAATCCACCACTCCTTCCACAGTTGCCTACTGCTGCTACCGCATACACAATATTGTGCTTAGCACTGGGAAAGGTGTAAAGTTTAAAGAAAATAACATCCCTATCTCTGGATTTTACCATTGTCATCGTTCAGTTGTGTTTGACTTTTTATGACCCTATGCGTCATATTGTCCATGGGGTTTTCCTGGCAAAGATGTTAGAGTGGTTTGCCATTTCCTTCTCCAGTGGACTAAGGTAAAGGCATTTACAAAATTTGAGTAATCTTTTAAGGTTTACAAAGTGTTCAGCTTATTATTTTATTTGTTCCTCACAACAAATCTATGGGGGGAGGTGCTATTATGATGCTTATTTTTACATATTAAAAAACTAAAGCTTAGAAAATATATGAGACTTCCTTAGGGTCGGTCACCTTGGAAGTGTGCGCTGCTGAATAGAACTCAGGTCTCAATGACTCCTTATCTAGTAGTCTATCTTCTGGGCCATGTCACTACCAGACAGAAATACACAATAAGCCATGGGAAGAAATGTCTGTCAACTTCTATATTATAAGGAGTTATAAAACAAAGTGATAAACACTTTCTCGTAGTTAATCCTAATGTTAGAGGAATCCAAGGCAGTTGCTACCTTTTTACTCTTCCCAGCCACTTCCATAAAAGTGAAAATTAAAGCTCATCTGACTTTCTAGCTTTTTTTCCATTGCATGGTGTTCCATACTGTCCCCATGTCTTTCTATCAACTGTCATTCATAGCTAGAAAACTCTCCTTTTTTACCTCTGCTCCTTGTAATCCTTAGATCCCTTGAAATCTCTGGTCAACGATTATCTCAATCTAGATTTCATTCGTAATTTCCCCAGTTGTTAAGATAGCTCTTCACCATCCAAATTATTTAGAATTTAGTCTGTATCTTAGTGGCAGTGGGTAGACTTTGGTTCTCCCAACCAGTGAGGTAATCACAGAAAATAAGGTGGAAAAAGTAGGTGCTATTATGAGATCTTAATATGCTAATAAAATGTAAGCCACCTATGTATCGATGTGTGAAAATTTCCTTTATTAAACTTTAAGGAGAACCTTAAGAAATGTCCTTAAGGAAAACATTGATAAGACTCCCAGGTGGTCCTTATGAGACAAGAAAATAGAGGGGAGAAAAATAAAACTCTCATCCAAATTCTATATTAGCTGTGATGTCTCACAGTAAAACTATCCAACCAATAGGAGATACAGTTGGAATTTAGGAAAGTTAAAGATATAATTCAAAGCTCTTCCTACTCATAAGGACTTAGGTCAAGTCTCAGTTGAAATGAGGATAATGATGTCTACCTTGAGATATTTTATGGGGGCTAATTAAAGATATTGATGGATATAGAAGTGCTTTGAAAACTAGAAAGTATAAAAAAGTAAGATATTAGAAGTAGGAACAAGGAAATTAACAATAACAGTAATGAGCAATCAGTTCGCTAAATCCTTCTAATTTGAAAATTTATTATTCACGAATGAGAATACTTCTATGTGTGCACAAATGCTCATTATTAACTTTTGTATGACATATGTGATAAATACTGTACAAGTGTTTCTCAGGCAGGAATTGGGCTTAGTACTGTTTTCTTTTCATTTTTTAAAAAACAAATTTCAATTGCAATCAAGGGGGGAAGGGACCAAAAAAGAATTGATGTGCTTTTTAATTAGATTTATAAAGAAATAGTAACTAAAGAACCTGTGGTCCTAGACAGAGTGCTGGAATTGGAGTCACAAATACTTTGATTCAAACCCTTCCCAAGCTACTAGCAGGATATTCATTAACAAGTCTCTTAATCACTGTTTTTCAGTTACCTTATGAGTAAAATAAAGGGATAGGATTAAATGGGCTCTGAGGTCCTTCTACCTCCAACTTAATGATCCTCTAAATGTAATGGGCTTTTCTCAATCCGTGCCCTTGTTATTTCTATACCATTTGACACAACCTTTTTTTCTTCCTGAATATTCTCTCCTTTGTGTTCTTTTCAATAATTTTCTCTCTCTTGGTTAGCCTCATACCATTCTGTGCTCCTTCACTCATCTCCTTTGCTAGACTATCAGCATGTTATGCCTCTTAACTGGGAGTTTTCTTCAGTGTTCTCTTCTTAACCCATTTCTCTTTTATCTTTATACTCTCTCCCTTGATGATCTCATCAGTTCCCATGGGAGATTCAGTTGTCATCTCTTTTCAAATAACTGTCCAAGACATAAAGCTATAGATAGATAGATAGACAGACAGACACACAGACAGATAGATAGAAAGATAGGTAGTTAGGTAGATGTTAGAGATATAACAAATGTAAATAATGAGAGATTAGATACATATTGAAACATAGATAGAGGTAGACATAGATAGATTTAGATGCAAGGTTTGGTCACTGATTGGATATGTTCTTTGAGCAAGAATAAGGGGTCAAAGATGACATCAGGATCACAAAAGTGGATGACTGGATGTATGGTGGTAACCTACAGTAATAGAGAAGTTTGGAAGAGCTTTGTGAGTTTTGTTCTAGAAAGGTTGAATTTGAGATGCCTATGAGACATTCATTCAAAAAATCCAATAAACAGTTTGTGTTGTGGAGCTAGAGCTCAGGAAAGGAAAATTAAAGTCATCTCTCTCTCTCTCTCTCTCTCTCTCTCTCTCTCTCTCTCTCTCTCTCTCTCCCTCTGTCTATCTATCCATATCCATAGATGTATATATGATAGATGTAAATAAACCTATACTATAAAAATATATATCAATATAAAGCTACATAATATTTATACTATGCTGTATACTATAGTGTCATTACTGTATGTACATATAGGGATATTTATGCATCTTTATACCCTCTCTATATAGATTTCTATAGACATCAGTCATGTAGAAAGATATCTTTATATGTAGGCATACCAGTAAATAGATTATATATATATATATACATATGTACATATGTGTATATACACATACGCACATACATACACAAAGAGAGAGAAAGAGACGGGACTTTGTAACTGATGTGTGTGTATATTTTTGTGACTATGCACATGGGAATATATATGTTTGTGGTGTGCGTGTGTGTATACAAACCGATTTAATCTTTTCTTCCCCTGAGCTCTAGCCCCATATCACCAACTTCCTTGTAGTATTTTGAATTGTATATCCCATAGGCATATGAAATTCAGTATGTCCAAAGCAAAACTCATTCATCCATCCCTCTTCCAAACCTCCATATTACTGAGAAGAGAAACACCATCCTTCCCATCATCTAGGAATGATGCCTTGATCGTACAAATAACTCCTTACTCTTGTTCAAACACTTTATCCAATCAGTGACCAAATCTTGTACGTTTTCTATGACATCTCTCCCTTTTCTCTCCACATGTCTCTCTGTCCACTCACACAGTTGTCAATCTATTCAGGTCCTCAGTACCTCTCACTTTACCTATTAATGCTCCAAGTCTCTCTCCATTCTACTACATCCTCCATATAGCTACCAAAGTTATTTTCTAAAGCATAGATTTCACCAGCTACTCCTTCTCATCAAACTGCAATGGCTTCCTGTAATCCCTGGGTTCAAATATTTACTTGACTCACAAGCTGAACCTTGTCTATCTTTCCGTACTTTAAACAAGGCATTCTTTTCTCTTTCTCAACAGTATTGTCCTGCTTGTTGGACAACTCTGCTTTAGCATGAATTCTTCTCCAGCCTTGGAAGGCTTTCTATCCTAATAATCATATCTTAGAATCATTGAATTCTTTTAAGATTTGGTTCAAGTGCTATCTCCTTCATTAAGTTTTCAATATCCCTTCAAATTACTAGCACCTCCCCCCTCCAATTCGACCTTAAATCTGTTTTGTATGTACCTTGCATGTTCCTTTTTATGTACATGTTCTCTCTCCCCAATTAGACCATAAGATTGTTTAGAGAAGAAATGGTTTTGTTGTGTTTTCTTGGGATTTTTTTGTATCACTACTGCCAAACACAGTGCCAGGTACATAATAAGCACTCAATACATGATTTTAAAATAAATTTAATGACAATAAATGATGAACACATAATGCATTTAATAATTTAACACATGAATTTTTATCAACTAATTATAATATATTGAGACTGAAAGGTCAACGAAGAGCAAGGCTACATGATGTAATTAAATGTTCTTTCAAAGGGATAGGGAGCAGATACTGCACAGATAATTGACAAGCTTTTCCAAGGGGATGGGATGGAGGACGACCCAGACTGATTATAAGTAAAATGTTCTTCTCTGTATGACAAGTGGGCAGGAATAGGAAGCAGGGTCATTGAGTATATTTTGGGTTTAGAGGCTTTCAAACTTTCCTTCTAATTCAAGCGTTCATTTAGACAACAGATTGGAAAGTCTATAGGATCTTTCTCAATTGCATCAGGGTCATGATTAAAACCAGGGCATAGAAAGAAAATTGGGTTCAAAGTATGGATAAAACATACCACAAAGGGTGTGGTGACAAGGAATTGACATCCCCAATGTGAAGAGTCCCTTGAGTGACCTAATCCTAATATCTATGGAGGCGCTTAGTGTTTAGATCTTGGAAAGCTGGTCAATGGTGATGTACTGGACATAGCACTTTGAAAGAAGATGTTGGGCACTGAAATTTATACCACTCTTGACACTATCCTCTTCTTATTAAAAAGAAAAAAAATACTATTCTGATGGGATGATGTGCTAGTATTCATATAGTTAAAATTATTTAAGGTATTTATTTTCTAATTTAATAACCACAATCAGATTTTTTATGGGCTTTGAAAAAAAGGTTTCCTCTTAAACCCTATTACTGCTCTGCCTATGCCTCTCTTACTCTGATCTCTAACATTCATTCTCCCATTTTCCAGCTACTACCTCTCCTCCAGCATGCACCTGCAAAATGACATTTGAGCTTGAAGGCGGATAAAAATAAGGGAAAAAATAATGATAGTTTGGCCAGGATAGGAAGAGGGAGTACAAGGTATGATATAACAAGGGTATTTGTAATTGATGATGAGAGGATCATATTTAAAATCATTAATTCCTATGAATATTCCTACACATAGTAATATTCTCCCCTTCCCTTGTTCTTCTCAAACCCTGATTCTAACTCATAATTCTATGCCATAGTGTATGAATATCATAAGCACAAAAAAGTCACTCTTCCCAACCCTTCCTTACTTAAGACTGCTAAAGATTATAAGTAGGGTAGAGAAGGAAAGACCCAGTAGAATTAAATTTCTTGTAATAAATTTGCCGTGCACATCATTGAAAATTCAAAAATGTTTGTTGAATTGCATTGAAATGACTAAAAAATAGACATTATATTATAACATCAGGTACCATTTTTTATCATTATGTATAAATCCAAAACTTGGATGACTGAAAAATAAAGTCTGCAATTATCTTTTAACAACCTGGAGTTGTGTTTAGATACATCTAACTATGGAGCATATATGCAAATGTTATTATGATTTGATATTAACCTTTTTCTAATTAACTTATTCCTATGAAAATATCAAACTGTTGTTTTCAGACTAGAAGTACCTCTACTAAAGACAGATTTCTAATTTTGAGACTGTTAGCTTGGTAAACATGTTTGTTGTTACCATGGATATGTGTGAGTATTTAACAAACTTCTATGTGAGATCCATCAAATGAAAGTGGCTGAAGGCATTATGAGTTTTCAGAGAGGACATAGGAATGCCACTGTCTTGTAGAACAATTTAATGATTGCTCTTTACTCTACCAAAGAAACGTGTAATTAGTACAAGATAAATTAGACTGGAACTTTAAAAATTACAGCTGATGTCAAGAACTGTGAGATTCATGTCTTGGAAAGATTCCACATACTCATAATGAGAAAAAAAAATTCCTTTAGTGACATCCCTATTCTCTTTAATTATCAAGGAAAGTGCTAAGTATTTTTTCTGTTGATGTGTTCATTCTTTTCAAATTTTAATTCACTTCCGTATACTATCAAAATTCAAGCTAAAGGGAAAATCACCATTGTAGACAATTAAATTAGCTTTATTTGAATGTCAAAAAGCCAGCAGATGTTCTCTTGAGAGAGAATGAAGGTGGGAAAGCAAAATAAACATCTCAGCCTAATCTTGACTTCATAGGGTCCACCACTTGCTTCTGTCATAGTGATCATGTTTTGTTTTCCTTTCCCTTAGCTCTCCTGGCAAAGACCTATTTAATGGCTAAGAGTAAACTGTATTTGGGGAATTGAGCACAGTTGTTAAGCCTTTCATAGAAGCCTTGGGCTGTTCCCTTTGTTCTAAATCTCAGTTACAAAGAGGTAATTAATGAGTATGAAAGCTTCTAAAATATTTTCCATTATTTACTAGATGCTAAGCTGAGTTAAAAGCCTGTGTCTGCCTATGATTGTGGCCTGGAACAAAGCAGACAGATCAGTATCGCGTATAACCAGGAGATGATTCCACTGCTCTACCCCTTCAGTCTTATGCCTCTCCAGAGAAGCAATATTGAGAAATATATTGTACTGAATCACTGAGGTAAATCTGGTGATTTAGTTGGCTTCCTGCAAATGGGAGAGATAAGAGATTTCAATCTCTGATCTATATTTTACTTGAATTGCATTGTCGCACTTTGCAGAAATGAAAGTAGGAGGAAATGTATGAAATAAGATCAGGTATCTCATTTGTCTTCAAGCCAAAGGACAAATTAAAGATGGTTTGTCTAAACAGAGTGCCTGCTTGGGTACATTAGAAGCATTTGCTTCTCATTTCAGTACTCATTTAAGGCTCTCTAGGAAGCCTTAACTCAAAGCCATTCCAATATTAGAATCTGGAGGCTGCACTTAATGCAGTAAATCATCAAATTACATAAAAGATCAATGCTAATGACCTTTTTGACTAATTTTAGAGTATTACAAGGTGAAGGAAATATTCCCTGGAAGTCTATTGCTCACCTATTAACTTCTTTTGGGATGCCAGATTCTTATTTAATGCCACCAAAAAAATAGCAGTTTAGTACTAGACAGCTCAGACCACAAATTTTATTTTATTTCTTTATTCTGCTTGCTACCTTTTTTTGCCCTTGACCCCAAGAAAAATGAACGTTTTCTAGTTCTAGTGAAAGCGTTCTAGGCATATAATGTCCACAAAGCTGTTATTTTGTCTTAATTTTTCAAATATGTACTGGTTATATTGAACTTTCCCAGAGGTATTTCCTATTGGTCTTCAATCTTACAAGATACCCTTTGAATTTTCAGAAATAAGGAGAGATGATCAGTGAGTATGAGTGCCATACTTTAATACTTCTCCACTTTATTCCTACTGTGAAACTGTACAAATAATTGCCAATTTTTATAATATGTGTTTGTGTGTGTATGTGTGTGTGTTTGTGTATTCCAAAAGTCTCATATCCTACAAGTTTTATGGTATTGTGTAAATTTGCCTGACTTTTACTGACTTTTTATTGTTGTTTAGTCATTTCAGTAGTGCCTGACTTTTTGTGATGCCATTTGGGATTTTCTTGGCAAAAATATTAGATTAAATTTTCATTTCCTTCTCCAATTCCCTTTACAGATGAGTAACTGAGGCAAACAGGGTTAAGTAACATGCCCAGGGTCACTGAGTTAGTAAGTGTCTGAGGCAGGATTTGAACTCAGGAAGATGAGTTTTTCTGACTCCAGGTGTGTGCCACTTCACTGTGTCTTGTTGTATTTATTAATGTATATCCCTTATCTTCCCAACTAGATTATAGATCCTCCAGGGCAGGTACCATGTCTTACACTTTGAATCCCCACAACCCTAACCTCCATGCTTTGCATGAGATAATCATTTAAATATATTTTCTGGTGATGATTTAGAAACAAGCTCATATTTATGATCTCTTAATTGAAATAAATAAGTACTTACACCTTATAAGCACATGTGTAGGAGACATGCCATAGTAGAGCTAGGAAAACTTGATTTAAGCTCTCTGACACAGTGGGGCTATGTAGTCCTGAAAAAGTCACTTAACTTCATAGACAACTCTCTAAGACTCTAAATTTTAGAAAAAGTAATTGCCTTCATTGGCAGAGGAAATTCCTCAACAGGACATCTATCCATATGCGATTGAAATTTAATTTGTTGTTCAATTGTTTCAGTTGTGTTTGACTCTTCATGAACCCATTTGGGGTTTTCTCAGCAAAGATACTGGAGTGGTTTGCCATTTTTTTCTCTAGTTCATTTTATAGGTGAGGAAACTGAGTCAAACAGAGATAAGTGATTTGCCCAGGATCACATAGATAGTGTCTGAAGTCAGATTGAACTCCCAATGATGAGTCTTCTTGACACTAGGCTTGACACTCTATCTACTGTGTCACCCAGGTGAAATTTCAGGCCCTAGCCTTATTCTCGTAATTATCATTGAAAAGCCCAGAGTCAACTTAATCCACTTCAAAGAAAAAAAATACGTTTTATGAATTTTAAAAAATACATATGTTCCTGTCAACTCAAATAAGGACATAGAGAACTTTACAAAAAAATCCTCTTTACGTTTAAACTATTTCAAGAAATGGATGTAATTATTTCTTTTTTCTGTACTCATAAATAGAAATGATGCAAATCAGCCTGAGGCAAGTGTACAGACACACATTGCATCCAGGCACTAAAATCTTTTTTTTAGATAATAAACCATTTTTGATTGATTGAATGTTGATCATGGTTGTGCTTCGTCACACTTAGTTGTCCTTAGCATTTCTTTATCCTTTACGTGAGTGTGTGTGCATGTATTGGAGGAGGGAGAAAAGAGAATGATTTTAGAAGCTGCTTTTCTCAGACTCTCACAGAAATGGAAAGTAATGAAATACTGTAATTTATAATAAATGGAATCAAAGAGCATCTTTGCTTTGTTTCCTGCATATTTTATATGTTTAGCTCTAACTTATTTCTTCATTGTCATGGATCACTCAAGCATTTAGGAAGTGATAGGCAACTTAAAAAGATAAAAATAAAATTATATCTGCTTCCGAGCAACAGGTAAATTGTTATCCTTGGTGAAGGTTTGGATCTTAGTGACATTTTTATTGAGTATAGAAAAAGCCAGGATATACTTTTTATAAAAAAAGTAGATTTAACATTTAGAAGCATTTAAAATATATTTATATATACATATGTATAGAGAAACTTATACATTGTACACCAATTGAAACTTCACAAACATTTTAAGTGCCTACCATATACAAAAAAAATTCAAGCAATAGTGATGTAAAAAAAAAATACTAGTGTGATCTCTGACCTTATGAAAGACAGTGTAGAATAGTGGATGAAGAAATAGCCTTGGAAAGAGGAAGACTTTAGTCTGACACTGGATATGACCTTGAACAAGTCACCTAATTTGTCAGTTTTCCATAGAACTCGAGTTTCTATGTTGTCAAGAAGCTATCAACCTGTAAGGGTTTTCTCATCTGAGAGTTCCTAGTGAATTCACACTTCTAAATCCTATCCCTATCCTTTGTCCTTGAGGAATCTAGCAAGGGAGATAAAGTACCATATACAAACACCTATGTATTCGATAAAGATTAAGACATACTAAAGGTAGAAGAAGGAGGAATCACACAGGCACACATTCCATCCCAGACAAAAAAAAATTCTTGGATCATTCATATTCCCCAAACATTTTCCCTGTAATGACTAATAAGTACTGCATCAAGTGTCAGACAATAATAGAAATCTAATTCCAGGAGTATAAGAGAGGAAAACAAAATAGAATCTAAAATGGCATTATAGTTAAGGGAGCAAGAGAATGTATAAATACACTTCCCTAACAGAGAAGGCAGGTTTTCAAACAGCCCCAGAGAAAATAAAAACTATGAAATCATTCAAACTTGCCATCCCACCCCTATGGCTCCTTTCATCTTCCCAAATTTTGTACCTTCTCACATTGTCCCCATTAGACAACTATTGCCTTCATGTGTCCAGGCCTGATGACTCTGGAAGAGAGAACTGAGACTGACAACTTTTACAGGTTGCTATCTCACTTAAATTCAATTCATAAGTAAGTCAAGGCATCATCGGTCTGAAGTCATTGGTACTCTGTGAGGACAAAGGATGAGTAAAAACCACAAGGCATTCTTTCCTTTGAGGGCCAGGTACCACCTCATAGACAGGACCTGTTTTCACCAGGTTAAGATAAGTTCAGTTAGGAACTAAACCATACTGGTATGGTAGTCAATAGTAGGTGAGGGAAGGACCATGTTTTGATTTTAATTTTTGTTTTTTTCCCTTCTGTTTAACTTTGGTCAAATCATTTGACCTCTTAAGGTGTTTTTCAAATGAGAAGGTTGGACTAAATGATCTTCGAGGTCATTCTCAGCTGGTAACATTTTCTGAATCTAAAATTTTAATAACATCTCAGTCTTTTGTAAGATGATGTTTTGTCTAATTTATACACTCAATTTCAAGAAGCTCCTTCTAAAGAGTTGCTCCTATCCTCAAAATTTCAGACAGAGTAACAGATTGATGGGGAGTATATTATGGTTTTAGTCAGAGGAGTCCTTTCTTCCTCTTCTCATCACACTAGATATTCTGAGGGCTTTTGGCTCCATCTGTAACTACCCTTTTATCTTTTAGGTCATCATGATGTGTAGCTTCCTCATCTTTTTTTCCCTGACTGCTCTGAATTGCTGGTTTGTTTTCTCATCATTCTTATCACTGTTGCTTTAGTGACTCCTACTTGGAGGTCAGATATTTTATTAGCAAGTGAAAATCAATATTCTCCCTCTCTTCAGGAGAATGTGTTTCATACACACTTTAGATGAAAGAGAAATGTCCTTTGTTGTTCTGCCAAATCTTTCAGGTCTCCTATTACTCTAAGTTAAATTCACTATATTATGAATGTAATTTTCATTTCTAATATTGATTTTTATTTCAAAAGGAACTTGTTGATTTCAAAAACCTCAACAAAGGCTTCCATTTCAAGTGTTCTCCTTCAGCTCAAGCTGAGATGCATGTCTTCGTAAATAGCTTTCTATTTTACGACTTTTAGTGATCAGTGAAATAAAAAATAGCTGAGAATTATGCTGTGTTCATACAGAATAATACTAGAAATATGGTAATTGGAATTTAAAGTAAATAAATATGTTAACAAATACATAAATGAATGAATGAATGGCAGGTGGATAAATAATAGAAAGATAAATGAGAGAGAGAGAGTTCAACACACACACATATGGTAGCTGTCAACAGGATATGGAGGGGCTATGATGTGGTATAGAGCTGACTGCCCTACACATTAGTGAAAAAATCTAAACCTATAGTTTAAGAGACATAGATTAGTAAGGGACCCTAGAGGCCTTTGGCACTCTCCAATTTTACCTTCATATTTCTCTTTTCATCCATCTCCCACCACCTACCACCCATTTCTTCATGATGGCCATCCTTGCATATCTTCAAGGGCTACCAACCACCACCACCTTATGTCTCTACATTACCCTCCCTATACCCTGAACAAAACTTCTCTTTCCTTAGCCCTCTGATTTATTTCAACTATCTATCCAGAGATAGTGGCACAACTCAAGTTAATTAGAATTTGATGATATTATACTATCTCGAGAAATTGATTTATTATTATTTTTTAATGTTAGGGTCAGTGTCTTTTTTGGCAGGTAGGTGATGCAGTGAATAGAGTGTCAAGCCCTGACACTCATTTTAGTGAGTTCAAATCTAGTCTCAGACATTTACATAGCTATATGAATCTGGGCAAGTTGCTTAACCCTGTTTGCCTCAGTTTCCTCATCAATAAAATGAGTTGGAGAAGGAAATGGCAAACCATTCCAGTATCTTTGCCAAGAAAACCTCAGATGAGGTCATGGAGAGTCAGGCATGACTGAAACAACTGAACAACAATCATAGGCCTTTTATACAAAGAAATAAAATTCTCATAGTAAAATGTGGATCAGTGTTACAGAAAGGTGACAGAAACTTTGGAGGAAGGAGGCAACCTCCTAATATCCTTCAAATCATATCACTTACAGGGTGCCCCCTTATTCAATCTAAGATTAGTTATAGTGCTTTGGCATTTTTATATTACCATGTTGTCGCTTTCGAATTTAAGAATATGATATCTTTTCACTTTCTGTGAGATGATGAAAGAGGAGAACATTCTGAAAAAAAAAAAAAAACAAACAAACTACCAATTCATCAAGAATGACTCTGAGGTTGAAAACCTGGTGCCTGCAAAGACAATAATGACTTGGGACAGAAATCAGTAAGTTTGAAGAAATTCTGAGTTTAGGAGGAAGATGGTGAGTTCTGTTTTAAATATGCTGAGTTTCAAAACCCAATGTAGTATCCAGATAAAGATGTGGTACTGAGATTGAAAAGAGTGAATAGATTTGGTTGTACAGATTTTGGAGTCATCTTAAATGCAACAATTGAACCTCTGTGAGATCATGATAAGATCACAAAGGGACAGAATGCAGAATAAAAAGACAAAATGCCTAGGTCAGGAACTTGAGAGATACTCAAGCTTAGAGAAAGGGAGATGGTTGATGAACTAGCAAAGGGAACTAGAAAGGAACTGTCAAATATGTAAGAAAGCCAGGAGAAAGAAGTCAAGGCTTTCATGACTACACAGGAAGAGGGAGTAAATCCAATTTACTTGCAAGACATGGCATCATCTTCCTGACGTCATAATCCTCTTTGAGAATAAAGCACAAACGATAACCTGTAGGTAGAATGAGCTGCTCCACTGGGGACCCAACTGGCCAGTTCTGGTTGGGCAACTCAGCTCCCTCATTCCTCCCCTCCTCTGCTCTCCTCTCCTCTCCCCTCCCCTCCCCTCCTCTCCCCTCCTCTCCTCTCCTCTCCTCTTCTTTTTTCTCTCTCCATATAGTGTCAATGGTATGAAAACCTACAAGAAGGACCAAGAGGACAAAATCTGAGTAAAGACTACTGGGCTTAATTGTGAAGAGATAGCATAATGGAGTATGACATCTCATGTAGAGTGTGCAAAGTGTCCCTGACTACTTTTCGCCAGTCATAAAAGACTCAATACTTCAATATAACAAAGTAATCTCCTTATTTGTCTCTTATCCCTGTGTTGCAAATGGGGGAGTACTTGCATCAGTTTGAAAAAGTAGACACTTTACTCCTTCAACTCTTGTATATGACAAGTTACTTTTCCTTCCTAGACTTCTTTTGAAGGGGGTGAAGAGAAAGAAAACTCTCCTCCTGTCTTAGGAAAAAAATGATAAACTTCAATAATATGTTAGTCAAGATATATGTATGGAATAGGCAAGTCTCAGGTCCCAAAGTGCCTTTATTGCTTTGGCTTTCATTTCCCAAGGATATATGACCAAACAATAAACTCCAGATGGGTATATATAGACTTGAAGTTCAAGAACTCCAGAGATCCTGAGTCACTTGGTCAAAGAAGATTATTGTCAAGGAGAGTTTCTACATTAGAAAGAATGACCACAGACAAAGGAAGGATCTCAACCCCTGGCCAGGCTTGCCAGAAGCCATGAAACTGGACAGAATTGTTTAGATGTTACAGCAAAATATAAAATATCTGTCTAGAAGTCCCTCAAACTTCATGATATTTTGATTTTTTTTTATAGTATTAGCCTTCTAGAAGAATAAAATGTATTTACAAATTTCTGTATGTTCTAGTTTTTCTAATGGGCATTTCTAAAAAGCCTTTTGTGAATAACATCAACTTTATGTGAAGCAAATAATTATCTGCCCTCTATCTGATTCATATTCATGTTGAATCTTTTCCTCCTTTACAGAAATCCTAGACTTAAGCGGAACTGAAATTTAATGAAATTTTCTTTGATATAATATGAAGAATATGAGAAAAGCTGTCCAAACCCTTTCATTATAGGACAGGTTTCCTTAAAATTGATCCTAGTTAGAGAAGATGGGCCCTCTGGTGGAGAGGGATAATGTATAGTACCACTTCACCTTAGTGCTAGGATCAAGTTTTTATTAGATCAATAACCTTAGAGGTCTTGTAGATGAGTGGTAGAATTGAGAACCTGGTGGTGGAGAGGAAGAAGTTGTGAAAATAAACAAGTGTAGCTATAAAAGACAATTCACATCTCTAGGACTCTACCTACTCAAATTCCTTTTAGTATCTACTACTCAAAATGAGTTATCTGACCAGGTAGTGGCAACAGAACCACCAGCAGCTTTGAGAGCTCTCAAACAAAAGATATTTAGGGGACCTGGCAGCTGGTTAGAAAGAGATTACAAGGGATGTCTGTGATAAAACTAGATGCAGGATCAGACACTGTCAAATCCATTGGCTATAACCATTTCTGGTCATAGAATAAGGGCAGAGAGGACTCATTTTCATCAAGAGGGAGTTGAAGCCCTGAGGGACATCATCACTTTTGGTAATGAGGGATCAGGGACCCTGAGGAGCAGAATAATATCCAGTCAAAAGGGAGCTGGAGTAATGAGTAGTAGTATTAACTGCAATCCCAAGGGATCAGGGACCCTTCTGCCTAAGATCCAGTGAGCAGAAGAAGAGAGAAGAAACTGCACCTCTCCCTAGATCACACAACCTTGAAAGCACCAAAGAATTCCAAACCCACACAACTGTCTATGAAAATGGCAGCACAAAAAAAACTAAAGATTGAAACACTGTTCTTTCCCCTTCACCCTATACAGGGAAGAAAACCCAACTTTAAAATAAAGTTCAAAATCAAGAAACAGAGTGGAAAAATGAGTAGACAACAAAAAAAGATCCTGGCCATAAAATGTGACTATGGTAACAGAGAAGCTCAAGACAAAACTCAGAAAAATACAATAAAATCAAAGTAGTTATGGGTCTAAAATAAAAAGAAATGTGAATAGAACACCAGGTCCAAAAAATGATTTTCAAAGGCTGAATAAGAATTGTAGAGAAAAAATTAGGTAAAGAAATGAAAACAAAGGAAAAAATCAAAAGAATGAAAAAACAGAAAAATGTGAATTTTTCTCATAAGAAAAACAATTTTCCTGGAAAATAGATGAAGGAAAGATGATCATATAAAAACTGGATGACTGAAAAGTCATGATAAAAGAAAAACATATTTCAAAAAATTATCAAGAAAAACTGCCCCAATATTCTAGAACCAAAGGGCAAAATGAGAATGTAAGGAATTCACCTCCTTGTTCAAAATGACTAATGTGGAAATATTTTACATGATTGAACATGTATAACCTATATTAGTTTTCTTACCATCTCATTGAGGGGGAAAGGGAGGGAGACATAGAATTTGGAACTCAAAACTTTTTTTAAATGTTAAAAATTGTTTTGACATGTAATTGGAGGAGGGAAATAAAATATTATTTAACAAAAAAGAATTCACCTCCTGAAAAAGATACCAAGATGAAAATTTCCAGGAATATTTTAACTACATTCTAGTGCTCTCAGTTTGAAGAACAAATGCACGAAGCAGCTAGAGAGAAACCATTCAAATACTGTGGAGATCATACAAGATTTATCAGCTACCATGTTAAAGAGGAAGAGGGCTTGAGATATGATATTCTGGAAGACAAAAGGAAAATTGTGTATAATGTTTCAAGGGAAGAAATAGCTTTTTAATGAAATAAGGGACTTTGAAACATTCTTGATGACAAAACTGAATATGAATAGGAAATTTGACTTTCAAGAATCAGCAGAAGCATAAAGAGATAAACATGAAAGTAGAAATCTTAAGAAACTCAATAAAGTTAAACTGTATACCTTTCCATGTGGAAAGAATATATATGTATCTTCTTAGAAATTTACTACTATTAGAGCAATTAAGAACCTTGGAAAAAATCATTCCACAAGAAAAGAGTGAAAAGAAGAGCTTTTAGAATAGAAGGGGAAAAAATGGTGATGGGAGAGGGCAGTGGGCAATGTTTAAACCTCACTCACATCTAAATTAGATTAAAGAGGGAATAAATATGTGGATAGATAGATAGATAGATAGATAGATAGATAGATAGATAGATAGATAGATAGATACAGACATACAAATACATAGTTATGTACACATTCAATTGGTAATGGAAATCTCACTCAATGGGGAAGTAAGAGGGGAAGGTGATAAGGCAAAGGGGGGGGGGCTGAAAAAGAGCAAAAAAGTGGTGGTCAGAAACAAAACAGACTTTAAAAGAGGGAGAAGATGAAGAGAGAGAGAGGAATAAACTGAAGGAATAGGATTAAGGGAAATGTATACTTTGTGATCACAAATGTGAATATGAATGAGATGAACTCAGCCACGAAATGGAAGTAGATAGCAGAATGGATGAGAAATTGGAATCCAATGATATGTTGTTTACAAACAACACACTTGAAAAAGAAAGATACACACAGAATTAAAATAAGAGGCTGGAAAAAAAAATCTTGTATGCTTCAGTTGAAGTAAAAAAAAAAAAATAAAACAGAAACAGTGATTATGATGTCAGGAAAAGCAAAGTCAAGGATAGACCTAATTAAAAGGGATAAGTAGGGAAATTACTAAACATATATGCCCCAAATGGAATTATATCCAAATTCGTAAAGGAAAAGTGAAATGAATTATGGGAAAAAATAGACAGCAAATCTACACTAACAGGGGACCTCAACTCTCTTCTCTCAGAACTAGAAATCTAATTATGAAATGAATAACAAAGAAGTCAAGGAGGTGAATAGAATCTTTTAAGAAGTTAGATCTAACAGACAAAATTGAGTAGGAATAGAAAGGAATATACTTTTTTCCTTAGCTGTACATGGCACTTTCACAAAAACTGATTGTGTTTTAGGGCAAAAAAGCTCATAACCAAATGCAGAGAAGCAGAAATGTTAAATGTACCCCTTTCAGATCATAATGCAATAAGATTACATTTAATAAAGGGCTGTGGGAGCTTAGATTAAAAATTAATTGGAAACTAATCTAATCCTAAAGAATGAGTGTGTCAAAGAACAAATCATATAAACAATCAAAAATTTCATTAAAGAGAGTGACAACCATGAAAAAACTTACAAAAATTTATGTGATGCAGCTAAAAAAGGACTTAGGGGAAAATTTGTGTCTCAAAATGTGTGCATCAATAAAAGAGAGAAAGAGCGGATCAAAGAAATTAGTCATGCAACTAAAAAAATTGAAAAAGCACACTTTAAAATTCCCCAGTCTAACATCAAAATGGAAGTTCTGAAAATCAAAGGACAAATTAGTAAAACCGAGAGTAAGCAAAAGAAATTGAAGTAACAAATAAAACTTGCAGCTGGTTTTATGAAAAGACAAAAAGAAAAAATAAACCATTAGTTAATTTGATTTTTAAAAAAAGATGAAAACCAAATTACTAGTATTGAAAATGAAAAAGGTGAATGCACCAGCAAAGAAGACGAAATTAAAGATATATTTAAGACTTATTTTGCTTAATTATATGCCAGCAAAGCTGAGACTCTAAGTGAAATGGATCAATATTTACAAAAATATAAACTGCTTAGATTAACAGAAGAGGAATGAGAAAATTTAAATAACTCTGTCTTAGAAAAAGAAAATGAACAAATCATCAATGAGTTCACTAAAAAAAATCCCTGGGACCAGATGGATTTACAAATGAATTCTATGAAACACTTAAGGAACAATTAATCCCAATGTAAGAGAAAGAAATTGAAAGAATAAAAATAGGCAATAAACAAAACTATTCATCTTTTAAAATGATATGATGGTATTCTTAGAGAACCCTAGAGATTCCAATTAAAAAGCTAGGTGAAAGAACAGCAGAGCAAGTTTCTCTGATAAAGGTCTCATTTCTCAAATACATAGGGAACTGAGGCAAATTTGTAAAAATAAGAGACATTCCCCAGTTGATAAATAGGCAAGGGATATGAACAGGCAGTTTTCAGAAAAAGATATCAAAGTTGTTAATAATAGCATAAAAAATGCTCTAAATCACTATTGATTGGAGAAATAAAATTTTAAAAACTATGAGATGTCATCTTACAAATATAAGACTGGCTGAAATTGACAGTAAAGGAAAGTGACAAATGCCGGAGGGGATGTGGTAAACTTTAGAACTAATGCATTGTTGGTAGAGTTGTAAACCAGTCCAGTCATTTGCTTTATTTTTGTTGTTTTACATTTTGTCTGTTTTTTTTTTTTTTTGCAACATGGCTAATATGGACTATGTTTTTTCATGATTTCACATGCATAATTAATATTAAATTGGTTTGCCTTTTCAAGGAGGAAGGAGAGGTGGGAGAGAGCAAGAGAATTTTGGAACTTAATTTTAAAAAGGATTGGTTTTTTACATGTAATTGGGTAATATCTAATGACATGAATAAAAAGTATATTTTAAAATATTGAATAGTGTCTCTCCTCATGCCTCAATGTATGATGTCCTTCATAGTCAGTCTGCTTTTCTGGTCAGGAAGGAATTGGGGCTCTGACCTGTCCTCAGATCTCTATACAAAATGGAAGAACCCTAAAGACTGGATGCCAAGGAAAGTGTACTGGATTTGGAGATAGAGGACTCTCACTCAAAACTTGATTTTACAATATTATATCTGTCTGACTTTGGTCAAATCATTTAATTTCTTAGGGTCTCAGTATCATCATATAAAAATGATAGTGTAAGCCTAGATGAACTCTAGTGTCTCTTCAGGTTTTAAATCCATGCTCCTAAATTGCCTTCACATTTTTCTTTTAGCTTTTAGAGTGGTATTCATAATCAATTTCCATCTCAATTTTACTGTTTTATCCACAGGGCACAACTTCCAGTGAGACTGATAAATAAAAGGGAAAAAATTCTCTTAGGTTACCTTGACACAAGTGATAAACCTATGTAAAATGGCTACTAGAAACCTGATCCTAACAAGCTAGATTTCTAAGATATTGTTGTGGCCCTCTGAAAGTATGTACCCAAAAATATTGAACTTGAAGCCAGAGAACTTAGATTTGAATTTTAGCTCTGCTATTCATAGCACTTACTGCCTAGGTGATACTCAGTAAGCCTTTTAACATTTTTAGCCCTTGGGTTTCTTTTATTTTTTCATCTACATGGCACAGTGTATAAAGCATCGTTCTGGGGTTAGGAAAACCTGACTTCAGATCCAGAGTCAGACATTTATTAGCCATGTGACTCTTGGAAATTTACTTAACTTCTATTTAGCTCAGTTTTCTCATCTATAAATAGCAGGATAATAGTGCCTACTCCAATAGGCTTGTTGTGAGGATCAAATGACATAGGAACTGTAATTTGTATAGCACAATGCCTGGCACATAGTGGGCACTATGAAAATACTTCTCACTCTCCCTCCTTCATTTATAAAAGGAAGAAGTTGATCTGGATGATAGTCTATGAAGCCTTTTCTTTTCTTTCCTCCTTACTCCCTCTGTGCCCCTTTTCTTTTTTTTCTTTCTTTTTCTTTCCTTCTTTCTTTCTTTCCTTCTTTTCTTCTTTCTTTCCTTCCTTCTTTGCTTCTTTCTTTCTTTCTTTTTCTTTCTTTCTTTCTTTCTTTCTTTTTCTTTCTTTCTTTCTTTCTTTCTTTCTTTCTTTCTTTCTTTCTTTCTTTCTTTCTTTCTTTCTTTCTTTCTTTCTTCAAGGATTCTGTAAGGCATCAGTAGTAACTACAAAGATAAATTATTTTCTCCAGGTTACATAGAAGTACTGAATTGGCAAACTGCTTTCTGGCTTTTAACGCCATTCTTTGTATGAGTATTGGGTCAATATGTAAGATGTGAAGAGGGGAAAGAACATGCAAGTATGCTTTTATTGTCTAATATCAGAGAGCAAACAATTCCATTATGTTTTGCTGTTAATTTACTGCTGTATTTGTGAATGTGAGCCATTTTCATAAATTCGTGCAATTCATGTATGTCTTGTTCTTTCTTAATCTAAATCTGAAATAACTGCCTAATGGAGGGGGAACCTCTCATCTCAATACAGTCCAAAATAGATTAAAGAACTGTGCTTCTTCTGGCATAGTATAGCAGGTCTGCTATATTACTTCACATTCACAGAATACTTTAAGGTTTAGTGTTTTCTTCAAATATCCTTATAAAGTTAGTAGAGCAAGTATCATTATTCCATTTTGCAGATCAGAAAATTCAGGCAACCAAACAAGCAATTTATGTCATGTCACTGTTGGATAAAAATTCCAACTTCTGAGTCAATCATTTGACTGAAACTGTCCGCTCCAAAATTACCAAGAATCTCAATGAACAAATCATTTTGCCTTTTCATAATCCTAATTCTTCATTCCTCTTCTATAGCATTTGGAAATGTTTATCACCTTCTTCTGTATACCTATCACAAGGTTTTTACAACAGTGCTCACTCCTAGTTCTCCAGCCTGTCTGATGGTTCCTGTTTCTTCTTTGCTGGTTTTTTATCTATGCCATATCTACTACTGTGTATGTTCCCTGAGCATCTGCTCTGGGACATCTTTTATTCTTCCTCTGTACTATCTCAAAGGTCATTTTACCAGTTATCATCAATTCACTCATCATGCAATCATCCATCTGTAAATCTCATATATATGTATATATATATGAATGTATATATGTATACATATGTACACACATACATAAATACACACATATACATATGTACATATGCATGCATGTATGTATCCAGCCGCAGTCACTCTCCTGAGCTCTAGTTCTTTAATACTAACTTTGGAATATATTGAATTTGATAACACAGAAGCACAACAAATTTAATAGTCTAAAACAGAATTTAATCACTATATTTTCCCCTGAATCCTCTTCTCTAACCAATTTCCCTATTTACTATCAAACACGCCACCATCTTCTCAGTCATTCTTTGCTCTTCCTCACCCCATATATCCAATCTGTTGTCAAATCCTGCTACTTCTCCCTTAAACATGTGTCTTGTTTGTGTCCTCTTCTCTCCATTCATATAGTCTCTATCCTAATCTGGATCCTCACCACTTCTCCTGTAGTCTATTAAAATACTTTTGGAAGTGAACAAACTGTCTCAAGTCTTTCCATGATTCAAACCATTCTCTACACAAAAGTGATTTTTCTAAAGTATGGGACAGACCATGTTTCAATCTGTCTAATGAGTCTCAGTGGCTCTGAATCACATATACAATCTACCATTTATAATTTTTGCATCCTTTTTCTGACATTGCAAGTACTTCCTAATTAGGACCCTTCTTACTTTTCAATTTTCTTGTGCCTTACTTATCTATGCAAACTACATGCCCTCCTCCCAAAAGCCCATGCACAGTTCCTTTAAAATACTCCATCTTGTTTTAAAAATATTTTATTTATGTCATTAAATATTACCCAATTAGATGTGAACATCTTTAACAATCATTTTTTTTAAGTTTTGAGCTCCAGATTCTCTCACTCACTCCCATCACTACCCCATCTTTGAGAAGGCAAACATTTTGATATTGATTATACATGTGAAGCCATGCAAAACATATTTCCAATTTAACTGTGTTACAAAAAGAAACATAAACAAAATACAACAATAAAAATAAAGTTTAAAAAGGTATGCTTCCATCTGCATTCAGAGTTAATCAGTTCTCTGTCTGGGAGGGGGCAGCATTTGACTTTGTGGGTCTTTTGGAATTATCTTCATAATCATTATTGTCAGAGTAGCAAGATTTTCATCATTGATTATCCTTACAATAATTCTGCTACTGTGTACTGTACCATGTTCTCCTGGTTCTTCTCAGTTCACTTTACATATGTTCATATAAGTCTGTCCTGGTTTTTCTGAAACCACCATGCTCTCCATTTAGTAGAACACATTAGCAATCCATAAAAAAAGTATATCAAAACCTGTTTAGCTATTCCCACTTGATAGATGTTCCCTCAATTTCCAATTCTTTGCACCCACAAAAAGAGCTGTTACAAATATTTTTTTTACACAAATAGGTCCTTGTGTATTTTCCTTGATCTTTTTTGGATACATACCTAGTAGTGGTCTTGCTGTGTCAAAGGGTATGCAAAGTTTTACAGCTATTTGGGTGTACTTCCAAATTATTCTCCAAAATGATTGGGATAGTTTATAATTCCAAAAACAGTACATTAGTGCCCCAATTTTTCCACATCTCTTCCAGCATTTATGACTTTTTCCTTTCCTGTCATGTTTGTCAATCTGGCAGGCATTATGTTTTAATTTCCATTTCACTAATTAATAATGATTTAGAGCATTTTTTCATGTGACTATTGATAGCTTTGATTTCTCCTGAAAAATCTGCTCATATATTTTTACAGCCTTTCAACTGGGAAATGCCTCTAGTGTTTATGAATTCAGTTCAGTTCTTTGTGGTTTTGAGAAATGAAGCCTTTATCAGAGAGACTTTGCAAATGTTATTTTCCCCCAGTTCCCTGTTCTATTTTTGGCTGTATTAGTTTTGTTTGTGCAAAATCTTTCTAACTTCATATAATCAAAATTATTTTATTTCCTGTTATCATTTACATCTCCATTTGATCATAAACTCTTCCCTTCTCCATAGATCTGACATTTTCCCATGATATCTCAATTTACAAATGACATCACACTTTATGTCTAAATCCTTTATCCACGTTAACTTTATCTTGATGCATGATGGAACATATTGGTCTATGCCTAGTTTCTACCAAACTGCTTTGCTGTTTTCCCTGCATTTTTTGTGAAATGTTGAATTTTGTGAGATGATCCAATGTGTACATAATCTCTTCCTCCAATCCACTAATCTGTTTCTTAGCCAGTACCAGATTGTTTTGATATTTGCTTCCTAGTCATTTAGTTTAAAATGTGCTCTTAGAGATTTTTTTCTTAGTGAGCTTATTGAGGACTGTTCTTTTTCCTCTTCTAAGACAAGATGAAGTTTTCTCATTCCTTTTCTGCTAATCTAGGTGGTTTATATTTTTGGAAATATTGATCAATTTCACTTAAGTTCTCAGTTTTACTGACATATAATTAAACAACATAACTCCTAAATATTGTGTTAATTTCGCCTTTATTGGTGATATAGTCACTCTTTCCATTTTTGATACTAGCTACTTAGTTTCTTTTCTTAATCAAATTAACCAATAGTGTATCTATTTTGTTGATCTTTTAATAAAATGAGCTTCTAATTTTATTTATTACTTTAATTGGTTTTTTACTTGATTTTATTAATCTCCTTTGATTTTCAGGATTTCTATTTTGGTTCTTAATTAGGAATTTTTAGTTTGCTATTTTTACGTGTTTTTTTTATTTGCATGACCAATTCATCCATCTGATCTTTCTTTTATTCACACACACACACACACACACACACACACACACACACACACACACACACACACACACACATTTCCCCCGCACTCCTGCTTAGCTACATCTTATACATTTTGGTAAATTGTTTCATTGTTATTCTGTTCAATGAATTTTTTATTGTTTCTATAATTTGTTCTTTGACCCACTCATTTTATAGGATTAGATTATTTAGTTTCCAATTAACTTTTAATGTAAGCTTCTTTATTTAGTTATTGCATTTTATTTATTATTTATTTATTGTGTGCATCTATTTATTCATTTATTTATTGCATTATGATCTAAATGCGGTACATTTATTTTTTGCTTTTCTGCATTTGTTTGTGAGGTTTTCATTCCTTTTATGATCAGTTGTTGTGAAGGTGCCATATACAGCTGAGGAAAAAAAACGAAATTCCTTTCTATTCTCATTCAGTTTTCTCCAAAGGTCTAACATATCTAACTTTTAAAAGATGATATTCATCTCCTTGACATCTCATTTATTTTACAATTAGATTTTTCTAGTTCTGAGGGGAGAAAACTGAGGTCCTCTGTTGCTATAATTGTATTGTCTGTTTCTTCCTATAATTTATTTAACATTTCCTTTAAGAATTTGAATACTATGTTATTTGGTACATGTTTAGTATTAATATTATTTCACTGTCTATTGTGTGTTTTAGTAAAATGTAGTTTCCATATTCATACCTTTTAATTATATCTATTGTTGATTTTGCTTTCTATGGCATTGTGATCATTACCCTTGCCTTTTTTACTTCAGCTGAGGTAGAATAGATTTTTCTCTAGCCCCTTATTTTAACTCTGTGTATGTCTCCCTGTTTCAAGTGTGCTTCTTGTAAATAACATACTATTGGATTCCAGTTTCTAATCCATTCTCCTGTGTACTTTCATTTTATGGATGAGTTCAACCCAGTTGCATTCACAGTTATGATTACTAAATGTACATTTCCTTTCATTCTATTTCTTCAGTTTATCCTTTTCTCTCTCTTTTTATCCTGCCCCTCTTCTAAAGTATGTTTTATTTCTCACCACTGCCTTGTTTTCTCTGCCTTCCTTTTCTCACTCTCGACCTTTCTCTTATTACTTTCCCCTCCTACTTCCCCATGGGTAAGATGAATCTATTACCTTTTAAGTATGTGTGCAAAGATACACACACACACACACACACACACACACACTCACACACATACAAAATTTCCCTCTTTAAACACATTTAGATGTGAATGAGCTTCAAGCATTGCCTGCTCCTGCCTGATCACAATTTTCCCCCCTCTATTCTAAAAGCTCTTACTCATACTTCTTTTTTGTGTGAAATGATTTTCCTTACTGTTCCTTTCCCTTCCCCTCCCTCACTTATCTTTGTTCAGGCTATCTCTCTTAACTCCCCTATCCATTTATTTTTACATCATCCCAGCATAACTAACTCACTTCACCCTATTTCTCTTTATAGTCCTAATTGCCCTAATAATAAAGTTCTTAGGAGATACATATAGATTCTGTCCATATAGAAAAGTAAACATTTTAGCTCATGGAATGTCTTTTGATTACTCTTTTATGTTAACTTTTGTAATGCTTCTCTTGAGTCTTGTATTTAAAAGTCAAATTTTCTATTTTGATCTGGACTTTTCATCAGCAATGTTTAAAAGTTTTCCCTTTCATTGAATGTTCATTTATTCTTGAAGGAATAAATACTTTTGCTAGGTAGCTTATTCTTGTTTATAATCCCAGCTCTCTTTTCTTCAAAAATATCATGTCCTAAGACCTCCTTTTCTTTAATATGGTAGCTGATAAATTTTATGTGACCAGTTGTGAATCCATGATTTTTGAATGGTTTCTTTGTGGCTGCTTGAAGTAGTTTCTTTTTTGACCTGAGAGCCCTGGAAATAGGCTATAAAATTCCTGGGAGTTTTCATTTGGGGATCTCGTTTAGGAGGTAGATTTTTTTAGTTTCTCAGAGGTACCACCTCTGGGGGAGTTGGGATGATCCAGGGGAGGAGTAGCAGCCTCAGATGCAACTGTGGGGTATTGAATACAATCAGGAGGTGGTGGAAGCATAAGGAAAGAAGAGAAGAGAAGACAATTTTGGAAAAGCATTTCTGTATGTTTCATCTATTGTGTAAAAGAGTTAATGTCATAGTGATTACATTATTTTCCAAATAAATACACAAAAACAAGTTATAACTGAATAGCAGTCAAGTCTGCCTGCAGGTCTTAACAAACAAGTACTGGCAGGTGAGTGTGTTGGGAAGTTCAGCATGCATTGGCAGGAATATGTGAATGCAGTTACTCATTTACAATATGATACTACATAGTGATATGATGCAATATTACATCATTAATATTTCAAAAATCTCACAAATTCACAACAAATTATTAAAGATGTGCCATTTAAAATATTATATTTTTTGAAATGATACACATTTCAAAAAATATTAAAGGGTTAACAAAATTAGATTTCCAGGGGATACAGAGTAATTTTTTTTTGAAAGTGGGATGGTAAGCCAAATGAGATTGGGAACATCTATTCTAAGTTATCAGTGTAGTTTTCCTCAATATTTTTTAATAGGACTTATAGGATCTTTCTTTCTTTATGGCTTTCATGTAATCCAATAATTCTTGCATTATCTCTCCTTTAATTATTTTTTCACGTCACATATTTTTCCTATGAGACATTTCATATTTTCTTCTATTTTTTTTCTGATTTTGTTCTATTGTTTCTTGATAACTCATGAAGTCTTTTGCTTCCACTTGCTCAATTCTAATTTTTAGGGAATTATTTTCTTCAGTGAGCTTTTGTATTTTTTCCATTTAGCTAATTTGATATTTTTTGTTATTTTAATTGCTATTTTTTGAGCCTCTTCCCAGACTGTTTTCTTTTCAATATTTTCTTTTTTTACTTTCATTTGTTTGTCTAATTTCTTCTTTATCACTCTGATTTTCAAAATCAGTTTTTTATTTCTTCTAGAACTTTTGTTGGGCATCTGATTTATCTAATTCCCACCCCACCCCCACCTGTTTTTCCCTTTGAGGCTTTGCTTGTAGTTGTTTTGGCTTCTTCTTCTTTTTTCTTGATTTTTCCTGTCATAATATATTTTTTATGGGAGGGTTCTGTCATGTTCTTGTTTTATGTTTTCCACCCTATTTCTTGATTTTTAATTTTATGTTAATATTTTGCCCTATTCCTGTGTGTGTGGGTGAGGGAGCTGTCTCAAGCTTCTAACTTTTTCATACTATTTTTCAGAGCTAGTTCTGGAGGTTTGGAATTTTACAGTGCTTCTATGGTAGTCTGATCTGGGGAGAGGTAAGGCTAGTGATTTATTGATTGGTGCTCTGGTCACTACCCTGGAAAAGCCCTGATCCTTGAGGATTGCATTTGATACTTATCATCAGGATTCTTCCTCTCTTTGCACCAGAAGTGATACTATCTTTCTGGGCTTCTACTCCCTGTTTACATAGAGTGCTCCTTTCTGCCCTTGAACTATGATGCGGAAGTAGGTATAAGCAGTGGAGTTGTTAATCACATCTCCTGCATACAGTGGTAGCACAGGGGCACGCTGTGTAAAAGCAACCACACTGGTATACCCAGATAAATGCTAGCACAGGTTCTTATATCTGCTTTACTAGGGAAGATTTAAGGAGTCAACAACCTTTTTTAATTACATTGACTAGTTCAAGGATAAAGTCAGTACCCTGAACTTCAGAGAAAATAAAAGCAGAGAAATAAAGACCAACATATAGGGCTCTACTACCTGAATCAAAGCATTGTCGTTCTACACTTTACATACACTCCTTGGTGGAGAGACCCTTTACATCTGAGCCATCAGGGAGCTCTGAAAATAGGGCCATTCAGAGTCTCATAAGCAAGCTACCAAAGCAAAATAACGACTCAGGGTATATGTAGACTTCTCAGAGCCAGAAGGCATCACAACTCTCATGACTCAGTGCCTAATTAGAAATTAGCAAGAGGTGTGAAAGTCTTCCTACCAGCAACCATCCCCTAAGCAAACTTCCCTTAACAGACTCTTCATGAGGCCTATTTATAGTAATGGAAAATCTTAAATCCCATTAACATTACACCTTGTAATCTACTTCTGACCACTTGCCAGCTCCTCTTACTGTCTCTGCCTGAAGTCCTCCCTAAGGTTCCTTCTGCCACCATCACTTTTTTCCCCGCATTGGTGTTTCATTCACATAGGCTACAACCCAAATTCCTCCCCCATATTACAGAGCTCTCTTTCCAACATCCTATATCATCTTACGCAGGAAGAATGTTTCACTCTGACCTTCTGTTGCCTGTGTCACTTCAGAATTCTATTTCACGGAATGTTTTGAAGTTGTTTGGAAAGTAACGTTGGAGGAGTTCAACTAAGCGCTTTCTCTACTCTGTCATCTTACCTCTGACACAGGAAGTTATAACACTCCATCTTTCATTCCCTTTGCCCAAGCTCTTCCCATACCATTGAAGTGTTATTGCCTCTTCTGTTTTCTAAATTCTTTAATACACTACTCAAATCTTGTCTTCAAGAGGTTCCTTCCAGTCATCTAATCTGCTAATGCCTTCTCCTCCCTGAGTTGATCCAGCATATGAAGCATAGAGTTTATATTTAGCTAGATGCTTATATATTGCCTCATACATTTGAATGTAAGCTCCTTGATGGCAGGGGATTTTTTTAAGCTTTTATGTTTGTTTGTTTCCCTAGTCTTGGGACAGTGACTAGCTCTTAGTAAGTGCTCAATAGATGTCTGTAGACTTGACAAAAGCCCCTGTCTTTTGTCCTAGTGTGTGTAGTGCTCTTTCTTCCACTGTATACCATATTAGGTTTCGTACCATGAAACTACTTTCTCCTGATTTACTGTCTCAAATATTCTTTTAATATTTATATGACTTCTATGTGTTGTTCTGACATACATTTCTAGAAGCAAGCAAAGCAAAAATTGCTATCATAACATGCACTTTACAACCCTAATCATTGGATTTTTCTTCAATGATCTCAAAATAATTTTTCCAGAGGGGAAAAGATATCTCATTTGCTAAGAGTCTGTCTTTATGATATCTATTTTACAGAAGGAAAATGAGACAGAATGATGAGTAATCTGTTCCTGGCTATATAACACTATTGCACAGTCTTAGAAAAGTTCTGTTTAACCACCATCCAATTTTACATGCACTTTAAGGCCCAGGCTCTGTCTCATTTTTCCAATAAATTTTTTCTTTTACAGCAGTCAAGACCATTCTTTTCTTTCTAAGAAATTCTATTATACTTATGGACAGCGCCATCAGTTTAGCATTTAAAAACAACATCTCAAATGTGTTAGTCCTGTTTCTCTGATTAGGCCCTTGACATAAGGAACTGTATCTTGGGCTTTCATTGACTTCTCCACAGGGATTAAATATTAAGTGCCCTTTATAAATGTAAATCACGATTTAGAAAATTAATGCAGCTCAATCATCATCATTGCTATTAACATTAAAAGAACATGTATAATATACATATATGTGTGTTATTTATATATATATATATGTGTGTGTGTGCTATTTATGTGTGTGTACGTATGTGTGTGTGTGTATTCAGATGCCAAGATGTATTGAGTATACATTTTGAATATCTTCCTAGAACTTTTAATTATGTCATGAGAAACATATTTGTCTATGGGTAGAACTGACTCCCAATTGGAAACATTCCTTTTATAATTGAGGAATTATGACAAGATACTGACTTGGAGGAAGAATATAGAAAGAAAAATGGAAGATTTCTAGACCTCATCTAGACTTCCTTTCTCCTAGAGATGAGACAAGGTTTCAGAAATGGGAAATATTTTCAAGTCCCTTGCACCTTAATTAGAGATTCATTTTGGTTAACAATCTCCTCATTAATATGCTGGTATTTCTCTGAGGGTTAAACAAAGTTTCCATTCATAAATCAATGAAAATTTCTTAAAACAGATAAATCACTTTGGTCAAAATGAGTATTTAAGGCATCAAAGTGTTAATTGACTATGTAGAGGATTTTGGATGGGGAAAATAATCATTCATTGATTCATGCTACATAGAAGAATTGGGGTGGAGAAAATAATCATCTGTCAGTTCATGCTATGTCAAGGGAAAAGAGCTTTGTCCTTGGGAAGAATGCTTAGAAAAGTGGGCAGTGTAGAAAACATGAGAAGGAGGGAATATAGGGAAACTGGAAAGTGGAAAAATACCAATGATCTAATAACAGCACAGGACTACTGGATTTTACAAGCTGCCTGAGGACAGGAAGCATTTCTTCATTTTGTATTTATATCATCAGAACCCAGAAATCTAGTGCTTTGTACATAGTAAACATTTAACAAATGCTTGTAACATTGATTATTTCTGTGTGCACCCTTTGACATGCTACAACTGTAGGCTTCTCATACCTTCCATGGTATATAAAATCATACTGTACTGTCTGACTGAATTAAGATATTATTCATGCTCTATAAATTCTTAATTATAACTTAAGATGATGAAACTGAGAATCTGATTATATGTTCCTGTTTTCAAGGTTGTAGAGAGGATAGAGGAGAGGCATAGTTTCGAATTAGGTTCTAGATGATGTGAGAGTGGATCACCACTTCTTAGATAAGAAATGCCATCATCTTTCCTCCAAGTCTGAATTCTCATTTCAGACCAGACATTTGTCAGCATCTAACTCTTTTCTTGAGAAGCAATATATAATGGACTGGAGGGAACATTATACTTAGAATTAGAAGACCAGAGTTCCAAGTCTCTTACTTTTCTTTTACCTCAAACCAATCATTTTAGCATGGTGGAGAGAGCATTGAACTTAGAGCATTCAAATCTTATTTTTAAATTATATTAGATTTGTAATATTATATTATATTATCACCTCTATTCTTCACTTCTCTGATCTATAAAATTTGGAATTTGAATAGGCTTCTGTAGCCCTATGATCTTACAGACTCAGTTTTCTCATCAGTAAAACATAAATTATAAACAAGAACTATTCTGGATCACAATACTCCATATATGGTACCATTGAACATTAGTAGCATATAAATAGTATTTAAAATTACACAGTATGTCAGCAGCTGCATCATAATTATCTCTAGAGTATATGTGAATTGAGACAACTTAGATTTTATTTCTGTTTTCTCCATTCTTGTCTGAGATCATCATAGTACATGTAAAAAAGTGACAGAGAGACATTTTGTATTAGAAAAATATTTGGATTTTGAATCTGAAGTCTTAGACTCTCCTTCCACCTCTGACACATTAACTTTTTGACCACATTGGCAAGTCATCTAATTTTTAATTCTCAGAGGAGTTTCAATATGTGTATGACATGAGGTATTTAGCTATTAAAGTAAAATGTCAATAGTGTTTAAACAGATATAATTATTTGTAAATATATTTTAACGAATGAAAAATTAGGATAATTCAGGACTAAAATGTATTTAATATGTTTGATGCTTCTTAGTTTGACATAATCCCCTATTATATTTTAATCATCACAGTATATGCAGCCAAAGAAAATTTGGCATATTTCATTAATGGTGTCACCACCAAGAAAGAGGTTCCGCTATTAGTTGAACCCACTGACATTAAAATATTTCCAGTTTATTTATCCTGTAAGAACTTGCAGCCTTATCTCTACTGTTCTTTTGAAAAATTTAGTAGACAGATTTAGATATATATTTATAAGTATACATACACATGTGTTTATATATGTATTTATATGTAGCTGCTTACTTATAACAAGAAACCTGTCTCCCAGTTGTGAAATTAAATGAAATAATATTTACAGAGCTTTGTAAACCTTAAAATTTATGACTGCTGCATATTATTATTAAAATTCTATTAATTTCTTAATAAGAGGTACTTTGATAATACTGTATTATCTCTTACTTTAGTTTAGATGGAATAAATCATTTATTATTTGGAGTAATCAATACTGTTGACTGTCTATAATTAATATTAATAAATAATACTAAAATGAAAACATGAGAAACTTCAGCAAAACCTGACTCCAAAGTCCTACTTCTGAGAGTAATAGTTAAGGCATCACAGACCAGACATTTAACTTCTCCATGTCCCAGGAAACTCTCTAAAACTATGATTACAAATTATATATGAATGGCTGATTTGTTCTGATAGAGGAAATTTCTACAGTGGGACCTTTCTTTATGAATGAAGGCTTTGCTTGGAACAAAAATAAATCCCCATACAATTTTGATGGCATTGATCATGCAATAGAACAGCATATAAATGCATTTCTTTATATGGAATCATTATTGTCATACTTTAGAAAAAGACATATGCCACTCAGTCATCTTAGATATTTTCATAACCTCCATATAACAGTAACTCATTCACCTATGGTATTTTATAGTTAGAAAAGCACTTTACATATACATTATCTCATTTCATCCTGTTTTTATTCTTTCTGTCTCTGATATATAATAGATGTTTAATAAATACTCATTGATTGATGATTTTAAAATCCCTTTCCACTCTCAAACGTATAATTTACAAATATGCTGAAAAGCAATGAAAAATAAATCCAAAATCACAAAACAATATTTACATCATATCAAAGATTTTTAAAGTTATTTAGTTGGGTTTTTGTTTAATTACTTATCTGTCTTTAAGAATTCACTTTCAAAAAGTGAATCAATATTTTAAGAGAAAAAGGGAAACAAAAGGAAAAGAAAAGGTGTGTTTCAAATAACAGTTCTGAAAACTTTTTAAATGTAATAAAAGTATAGCTGTAATTTAGGTAAACTTTAGAAATTATAGTGCTCTGTGTATACTATCTCATGTGATCCTCATAACTCTTCAAGGTCCCTTCATTAGTTGGTTTCCTGGGTTTCCAGATGAGTCAAGAGGCTGAAAGAGAAACATGTAAACATGGAAGCTAATAATTAAAAGGGATCTTAGAGACTATCTAATCCAAACTCACTGGTTAAGGAATTCCTCTGCATTACATTAGATCCAGCTTTTGCCTGAAAACCTGTAGATAAGTTCATCCCACTACTTCTAATGTATCTTATTCTACTTTAGAACAACTCTAATTTAATTTATTTTTAGTTTTCAACATTCACTTCCATAAGATTTTGAGTTCCAAAATTTTCCCCATCTCTCCCCTCCCATTTCCCCAAGATGGAATGTAATTTCATATAGACTCAACTTTTACATTCATATTAAACCTATTTTCACAGTTGTCATGTTTTACAGCAGAATTAGAATGAATGGGAGAAACCACAAGAAAGAAGAAAGAGAGAAGGAGAGAGAGAGAGAGAGAGAGAGAGAGAGAGAGAGCAAATAATATGCTTCAATCTGCATTCAGACTCCATGTTTCTTTTTCTGGATGTGGACAGTACTTTCCAACATGAATCCTTTGGAACTGTCCCAGATCCTTACATTGCTAAGAAGAGATAAGTCTATCAAAAATAGTCATCATATAATGTGATGTTACTGTATACAATATTCTCCTGGTTCTGCTCATTTCACTCAACTTCAGTCGATATATGTCTTTCCAGGCTTTTCTGAAAGTCTGTCTACTCATCACTTCTTATAGTAAGTAATAGTCCATCACATCTGTATACCACAACTTCTTCAGTCATTCCCCAACTGTTGGACATCCCCTCAATTTCCAAACCTCTGTCACCATAGAAAGAGCTGCTATAAATATTTTTGTACATGTGAGTAATTTTCCCATGTGTATGATCTTTTTGGGATATAGACCAATAAGTGGTATTACTGGGCCAAAAGGCATGCAGAATTTTATAGCCCTTTGAGCATGGTTCCACACTGTTCTTCAGAATGGTTGAAAAGTTCACAACTCCACCAGCAATGCATTAGTATTCCAATTTTTCCACAACTTCTCCAATATTTATCATTTTCCTTTTCTGTCATGTTAGCCAATCTGATAAGTGTGATATGGTACCTAAGAGTTCTTTTGATTCACATTTCTCTAATCAATAGTGATTTAGAGTACTTTTTCATATGACTATAGATAGCTTTTATTTCTTCAACTGAAAACTGCCTGTTCATGTCCTTTGACCATTTATCAATTGGGAAATTGCTTATATTCCTATACATTTGACCCAATTTTCCATACATTTTAGGAAGGAGGCCTTTATCAGAGATCCTGGTTGTAAAAATTCTTTCCCAGTTTCCTTCTTCCCTCCTAATCGTAATTGCATTGGCTTTGTGTGTATAAAAATCTTTCAATTTAATGTAATCAAAATTATCCATTTTGCTTTTCATAAAGTTCTCTACCACTTGTCTGGTCATAAAGTCTTCCGTTCTTCATAAATCTGACAGGTAAACTATTCCTTGCTCTCCTTATTTGCTTATAGCATCAACCTTTATATCAAAATCATATACCCATTTTTATTTTCTTTTGGTATGCAGTATAAGATGTTGATCTATGCCTAATTTCTGCCATGCTATTTTCCAGTTTTCCCAGAAGTTTTTGTCAAATAATGAGTTCTTATACCAGAAGCTAGGGTCTGTGTGTTTATCAAAAAGTAGATCACCATAGTCATTGACTGCTTTGTCTTATGTACCTGATCTATTCCACTGAGTCACCACTCTATTTCTTAGCCAGTGCAAAGTGGTTTTGATAATTGATATTTTATAATATAATTTAAGATCTAGTATAGTTAGGCTACCCTCCCTGGCATTTCTTTTCATTAATTCCCTTGACATTCTGGACCTTTTGTTCTTCCTGATGAATTTTATTATTTTTTTCTGTAGCTCTAATAATTTTTGATTGTTTAATGGATATGGCATTGAATAAGTAAATTAATTTAGGTAAACTTGTCATTTTGATTATATTAGCTTGGCCTACCCATGAGCAACTGGTGTTTTTTTCCAGATATTTAGATCTGACTTTATTCGTGTGAAAAGTGTTTTGTAATTGTGTTGGTATAGCTCCTGGGTTTGTTTTGTACTTTTTATAGCTTTTTTAGTTTCATGTCCAATTCATTGATCTCTTCTTTCTCTGTTTTATTCATGTGAGCTTTTAGAAATATAAAACTTCTGTTAAGAACTGCTTTCACTATATCTCATAAGTTTTGGTAGGTTATCTCATTATTGTTCTTCTCTTGGATGAAGTTATTGATTGTTTCTATGGTTTGTTGTTTGACCCACTAATTCTTTAGAATTAGATTATTTAGTTTCTAATTAGTTTTTAGTCTATCTTTCCATGGTCTTTTATTACATATAATTTCTATTGCATTGTGATCTGAAAAGGATGTATTTAATATTTCTGCCTTTCTGCATTGGATTGTGAAGTTTTTATGTCCAACTACATGGTTAATTTTTGTGTAGGTGCCATGTGCTACTGAGAAAAAGGTATATCCCTTTCTATCCCCATTCAGTTTTCTCCGGACATTTAACATATCTAATATTTCTACAATTCTATTTATCCTCCTTAACTTCTTTCTTGTTTGTTTTGTGGTTAGATTTATCTAGTTCATAGATGGGAAGGTTGAGATTGTCAATTTTTTCTTGTAACTCCCTTAATTTTTCCTCTGAGAATTTGAATGTTATACCACTTGGTGCATATATGTTTAGTAATGATATTACTTCATTATCTATGGTGCCTTTTAGCTTTATCTCTTTTAATTAGATCTACTTTTACATTTTTGTCTAAGATCAGGGATGCTACCCTTGCTTTTTTTTTTTTTTTTTTTTACTTCACCTAAGGCATAATATATTCTGCTCCAACCTTTTAACTTTACCCTGTGTGTATCCCTTTATTTCAAGTGTGCTTCTCTAACAACGTATTACAGGCTTATGGTTTTCAATCTGTTCTGCAATCTGCTTCCCTTTTATGGGAGAGTTCATCCTATTCACGTTCACAGTTATGATTACTATCTGTGTCTTTCTCCTCATCCCATTCCTCCCCTCTACTTATGCTTTTCTTTCTCTTTTTTCCCTTTCCTTTCTCATTAGTTTTTCTTTTGACCACCACCTCTCTCAAGTCACTCCCCTTTTTCTTTTCCTTTTCCCTTCCTACTTCTGTCTCTTCTCTATTCCTCCTCCCTTTTCTTTCCCCTTTCCCCTCCTACTGCTTATAGGGAGAGTTAGATTTGTATATCTAACTGAATATGTGATTCCCTTCTTGAGCCAAACCCAATAAGAGAAAAGTTCAAACAATACTCATCTTCTTCCCTTCTTTCCCTCTATTTTAATATGTCTTTGTGCCTCTTATATGTGATGTAATTTATCCTTTTCTGCCTCCTCCTTTCCTCTTCTCCCATTACAATCCCTTTTCACCACTTAGACTTTTTTTATCATCACATCAGTGTCAACTTGCAACTACCCTCTCTGTCTATGTATATCTCTTCTAAATGTTATAATAAAGATACAGTTCTCAAGAGTTATAAATGTCATCTTCCAATGGGATATAGGGATGTAAACAGTTTGTCCTTATTGAATAATATGTTACTGTTGTTTTTCTTTCCTGTTTACCTTTTTATGCCTCTCTTGTGTCTTATTTGAAGATCACATTTTCTGTTGAGCTCTGCTCTTTTCATCTAGAAAGTCTCAAAATCCCCTATTTCATTGAATGACCATCTGTTCCCCTGAAATATTATGTTCATTTTTTGCTGGGTAGTTGGTCCTTGCTTGTAATCCAAGCTCCTTTGTCTTATAGAATGTTATATTCCAAGCCATCTAGAGTTTTAATGTAGAAGCTGCCAGGTCCTCATAATTCTGACTGTGATTCCATGAAGCTTGAATTGTTTCTTTCTGAATTCTTGCAGTATTTTCTCCTTGACTGGATAATTCATGAATTTGGCTACAATATTCCTTGGCATTTTCTATTTGGGATCTCTTTCAGGAGGTGATAGGTGGATTCTTTAGATGCTTATTTGACCTTGTGTTTCTATGATCTCAGGGCAGTTTTCCTTGATGATTTCTTGAAAGATGATGTCCACCCACTTTTTTTTTTTTTATATTGACTTTCAGGTAGACCAATAATTCTTAAACTAACTCTCCTTGATCCATTTGCCAGGTCAGTTGGTTTTCCAATCAGGTATTTTAAGTTTTCTGCTATTTTTTCATTCTTTTGATTTTATTTGACTGCTTCTTGATGTCTCATAAAATCATTAGCTTCGACTTGCCCAATTCTAATTTTTAATAAATTGTTTTCCTCACTTAGCTTTTGTACCTCCTTTTCCATTTGGCCAATTCCACTTTTTAAGGAATTGTTTTCTTTAGTGTACTTTTTTTCCATTTTATCAATTGTGTTTTTAAAGGAATTGTTCCATTTTTCTTCTACCTCTCTTATTTAACTTTGAAAATCCTTCCTGAACTCTTTTAAGAAGGCTATTTGGGTTTGAGACCAGTTCCTATTAAGATGTGGGTATGGTAACAATATTGTCCTCTCCTGAATTTGTGGTTTGATCTTCCCTGTCAACAAGATCCTTCTCTATGGTCATTATTTTTCTTCTTTGCTTCTTGCTCATGTTGGTTGCTTTTCTCTGGCTTTTAACGTTGATCTCTGCTTCTGGGGCACAGTTTACAATGACCCAGGCTCTTGTGCTAGGGGTTAAGGGCCTGATTAGTGGTTTGGTGAGGTAGGATTTCTGTTAGCTTGCTGAAATGCCTCCCATCCTATACTAGTCCCCTTCAACCACAGCAAGTAGGACCTTTCCCATTAATCCCCCTGCCTTCCCAAGATAAAAGACTTTCCCCTTGTCTTCCTACTGGATTTTCCATTCCAGGATTTTTCCTGGGGCAATATTCTCTGGGTTTTTCAAAGTCCATAAGGGAGGATGAGAGTGACTTACTGCTTATTCCACCATCTTAGCTCCAGGAAGTCAAAATATGTGGTTTTCAAATATTCTATTGACTGATGGACCCAGGAGTAGCTGCTGCCATTGCCACTGCCACTGCTGCTGCTGCTGATTCAGTCACTCTCGAGATCTGTTTCCTCTTTGCTGGGACCAGGGCTGTTTTGGCATGCCCTATGCTGGACTGCACTTCTCTCTCACCCAGTTCTAACAGACTCCTCTCCCTGATCTTCTAAGTTGTCTCTGGCATCTGTGGGCTAAGAAATCAGGAAACCTCTACTGATTCCTGTGATTCATTTCCCCAAGGTCTACCCTGATGTTGCTGAGGCTAGGTCAGTGTAACCTCCACTAAACTGCACTCCTCTCTTAATCTGGTACAACATACCCTTCCATTCTACCTTCCAGGTAGTCTTGGGCTGGAAATCTGCCTCATTCTGTCTCTTTGCGGGTTCTGCCACTCTAGAATTTGTTCAGAATCACTTTTTTTTAAAAGTGTTTAAAGGATTGTTGGGGAGAGCTTAGGTGAGGTCCTGCTTTCAATCTGTCATCTTGGCTCCACCCCCTCACATGAAAGTTTTTTAAGTATAGTTAAGTCCTTCCTAAGAATCTTTATGCTACACATTGTAGGTTCTGACCCAAAATGCATTTATGTGTCAAAGAGAATTTGAACCCAAGAGATTCCTAATTCCTAATCTAGCACTTTCCTTATACAACTTTTATGCTAAAGGGTGATGATGTATAAGTACATGGATAATGTAGGTATAATTGAAGAAAAGTTAAAATGTATTTAATTCTTTTGGTAAAAGCTACTTCTTTACCATCAAACTGCTAAAGTGTTGTTTGGAAATATTTTAGAGGTTTGAGGGCCCTAGAAGACCAGACCATTAAAGTGACTTCAATATTCCCTTGTCTAATCCCAGTCTTTGGCTCAATCTTTATATAGTACAGGTCAAAGTTGCCTTTATCAGGTAATTGAAATAAACTTCTCTGAATTCTAAATGACTTCAGGAAAATTCTTAAATTCTTCATGGTTCTCGAATTTCACTTAAGGGGTTAATAACATCAAAAATTATTCAGATCATGACCCCTCCTTGGAGACATCTTAAAATCAACATAAAATCAACATATCCAAAAATGAACTCATTTCCCTCCCCAAATTGTCCCCTCTTCCTAGCTTCCTTATTACTTAGGAGGATACCACCATCTTCCCAATCAGTGAGGCTCTAAACTTAAGTATAATCCTACACTTAGAATTCTCTCTGTCATTCTTGCCCCATATTCAGTAAATGGTCATATCCTGTAATATTCTCTTGTTCTGCCTTTATAATACCACACACACACACACACACACACACACACACACACACACACATACATACACACACACACATACACACACATACACACATACACACACATACACACATACACACACACACACATACACACACACACATATACACGCATACACACACGCATACACACACGCATACACACACGCATACACACACACATACACACACATACACACACATACACACACACATACACACACACACATACAAGTGCAGGTTATCTCCAATGTTTACTACAGTGGCTGACTCTAAATAGATGCCTATTTATTTTGTTTTATTTAATGGAATTCTATCATGCTGTCTCCCATTTTCTTGTGTATGTGCTGAAAACAAAAGCTAAAATTATTAACGACATTTTTTGCTTCAATTTAATATCATTATCTAACCTTTCTGAGGAATATTTTTAAAAGATTTATCTATTGAAATAAGGAAGAATTGATGAGTATATAGATAATTGAGTTCCATACATACATGCATACATATACATAAACATGCACATAGATAGTGTGTGTATGTGTATTCTTTTTTCAGGCCTTACCTGCTGAGATAATTGTACAGGCGATTTACATATAAAGTAAAAACAAAATGCGTTTCCTTCCTAGTGAGCTAAATAAGTCTTAATTATATAGTTCCAACTTATTTTCCTCAAAAAATAAAGCTATCATTATGTCTTGTGATGTGCTTGCTATTTACTATGAATCATTTGGGGTTTCTGTACTGTCATTATTTGCAACAGCACTGAAAAGACGCAGCCTCTTTGTTGGCATGGAGACAAACCTTTGAAAAAATAAAACTCAAAATACTTATTGAACAGGCTGCAAGACACAAAAGTAATTATTTGTAGTTTAGTAGGGATTCAATATAAGCAATATTGTATTGTGTTAGTGAAGTATGGGAAGAGTTGAAGGAAACTACAATTTCCTTTTCTTAAAATGTTTTATCAGGTTTGTCCAGAGAAAGTACTTCTGTGCACTTGAACCACTTCCAAAGCATTCTTTCTTCAGCAAGCAGAGGGAAGAATGTGGGCTTCATCTGTCCTTCTCTGGTAGAGGTCCAGTGGTTAATGCTCCCCCTGAACTGCACTGACATTCCTTTTCCATGCTCTATGTACCCTTGTACCTCTGAGAAAATGTTCTCATCATAACTGATGTTGAACACAATCATTTCCAGGCAGAAATGAAGCAGAAAGACTTGTAATTTCAACACAGGGGTGGAGGCATGACTTTATATTTCGAGCTCATTGGTGACTGATTTTCCAATACTGCAAATTGTAATGGGACATAGTTTTCCTTTAAAGATAATAGTTAAAATAGTACAGTTCGTAATTCAGATATTTTTTAAAATATTTTGAGAGTTTTAAATGTAATTTATTGTGCTAGGTATTATGATTAAAAACTTGAGATAAGGCCCAACTTCTGTCTTCAAGGAGCCTAAAATCATGGTATATGACAGAAATGGAAATGATTATAGTACATAGGATAAGTCAATAATAGAATTGTAGAGTGATATTAGTGCTATGAGATAGTTGTATGATATTTTTTAGAATATTATTAGATTAGAACATTTCTAAAACTTTTGCTGATTTTTTAAATGCATACACAGAAATCCTTGCCACGTTTTTTTGGTCATATTCTTTGAAGGAGACAGACAATAAAGATATAGGATATTTTAAAAATTGACTTATAAACAACTTCTAAATAATATATTGCATTACTTTATAAAATAATAGACATAAGAAATGTGAGTTACTATTATTACAAAAGTAATTTTATCCAAAAGTTTAGCTCGTGTAAGTTAATTGCTGCAGTCAAGTGATCAAAAGAACTCAGGAAATACCTTAGTCTGAAAACATCTAACTTACTTGCCAAATAGAGTTAACTGCCAAAAAATATATGTGTTAGGATATAAACTTGTTTGTAAAAATATTATGGAGAAAAATGATGAATGGTTATGCATGGAATAGTCTCAATAAAGCAGTGACTCAGTAGAGGGTAAAGTCAGATTTTTAAAATCTTGGCAAAATTTACAACTAAGCAAGGTAGCCCAGGGGTGTTGAAAGATGAAAGTGGAAACAGGACTACACACAGAAGAAAAATGGAAAAGATTTTCAAAAACAGCATTTAAAATTCTGATTTTATATCAAAATATTTTTCCATTAAGAATCAAGGCCCTTGGACCTCAATATAATATAATTAATATAATATGATATTATATAAATAATATAATATCCTATAATATAATATTTCTCAGAATATGTAACAGATAAAACCCTCTTTAATGTACCTCTGGTAAGCATCACATGAAATATAAGACAGGGAGATATATGCTTGCCAAGGGTATTTGCCACTCTGATGAAGTCCAAGTCAAGGATAAATTTCATATGACTGTTGATATTCCAGTATAAAATTGTGCTTATTGGATCAAGTCCTAAGATATTACAGAGTATCGTGGAAGATACTCAATAATCACTCAAAAGAGTTTGGCTTGTCCTTCCATATAGGAAAGACTGAGTGGATGGAGAATTCTATTGATCAGATTCCTCATTTGGGTGGTTACTTCACTTGCCAATCAGTTTTTATATCTGAATTTGTCATATGGATGTAAAAGGAGAGAAGATGATTGGGTTGCTTTTAGGAAATTGGCAAGTTCCCATATTGATCCGAAACTTCCCATGGAAAAAAATGACATTCATGAAATACTAAATATGTATCACTATTACTATTGCAGAGACATGAAATATCACTGCCTCCAATGAAATAAAAATGCTTATCACGTAGAAACTTAGGGTTGATGGGAGCAGGGTGCAGAAGACAACCAACTAGGAACTGCCAAAAAAATTATCAAAGAATTGTTTGGTAAAAAGAGAAGAGAGTAGTCACATGGTAAAAACAGTGGAATGTAGGTGGTAACTTCAAGCTCTCATGAGAAAATAAGGAAAGACTCTCTCATATGGTATAGACCCCTGTGTTGAAATTTATGGGGCACATGTACAAAAATTACGCAAGAAAAACAAACATGGATGTCTGGAGTTTTTGTGTGCTTCAGAATGCAAAGTGCAGGACGATGGAGACTCTCCATAAATTGGACTTTTATACCCCTTGGATTCCAGATCAACCAAATCCCAAGGACAAGTTCTTTGCCTCCTAAAAGGGAAGGCATCTCAGCCTGCCTGAAATAAGTACTGTTCTTACCACAACAGCTATGGTTTGGGAGGTAGACTATTGAGGTTGAAGTCAAGAGCTCTAGAGTTCAAATCTCACCCCTGAATTCAACTGTGTAACCATGGGCAAGTAGTTGAATCTCTATGAGCTATAGAAACGTTATCTGGCATTTCATAGATGAGCTCTTGACAGAAAAGTTCATACACTGGGAGCCCACCACTCAGATGAATGCATATATTCTTCACCTATGTGAAAAAACTAAACTATAAAGGGAGCTTAGATCACAAAGCTAGAGAATTACCTGCTTTATACCTGCACAGGTGAAGGAGAAATCATAAATACTGATTAGATTGAACATTTGGAATGTGATGATACTGTTTGTGGGAATTGTTCTTTAGTCTCTTTATTTAAAATGATGTAATGTCTCTGATTTGGACAGAAAAATAGGTTCTTTTCTTATAATGTCTACTCTGGTAAAGTAGATGTTTCTGAATATTTGTAATGAGTAAGGCTAAGACAGGTACATATCATAAATGTACCCTATTTCATAGTTTCAATTTTGTTCCTCCTTTACTAAGAGTTACTGTGTCCTATTCATCTTGGTATATATTATTTACGTCTGGCACATAGTAATATAATTAATGATCATTGAATTAAATTAAATGAATTAATCACTATAAAGGCAGAGATGTCTATTCAGTTACCCTTTTAAGGCTGATTAGAAAACTATTACTGGGTTTATTTATTTCACCCTTCCTGCTCTACCATTTCCTATTCCATGTGACTTGACTCCTGTGACTCAGGTTTCCATGTGACTTAAGCAGGTCACATGGGTCTATTAATGGATGGGAAAGATCTTCCCATTAAGAAGCAAAATTCCATTAACAGAGTAAAAAAGCATTATCAATACATGCTATTATTTTCCTTGATTTTTCTACTTCCTGCCACTACCAGTAAAACAACTTTAATAACAATTTTTAAGTAGGAAGAGAGAAAACTGAGAGAAATTAAGAAATAAATTGAAGAAAATTAGAAATGTTCCATACCTGTGTATACCCTTCCCCCATTTCAGTAAAGGAAAAGGAAAAAGTGTCTTCTAAAACTTTATCATGAGGGCCAACCATGTTCTTTATAATTTAGCAACATTCATTTTCTGTTGTTTTTGTACTTGTTCTTTTCATTTGCATTGCTGTGGTCATTGCATATTTTTTTTTTAATGACTGCTTACTTCACTTTGCCTTAGTTCATGAGAGTCTATGTTTCTCTGTATTCATCATATTTTTCATTGAAAATGGTACAACAATATTCCATTACCTTCAAGTGCCACAAATTGTTTAACTATTCATCAATTAATGGATATCTACTTTGTTTCCAATTCTTTGTCAAATTTATTTTGATAATATGAAAGGTGTCTCAAAAATTCATAATGCTGTTTTGATTTATGAAAACTTAAAGATATTAAAGCTTAAAATAGAAATAAGATTTTAGAATATGCTGTTTTTTAACATCTTGAAAGAAGTCTGAAAAATTTAAAGTAAAACATAAGTATTTCTTTAGGATTTTTAAAACTGGATATAAGAATAGATTCATATTAGATTTAGCATTCAGTTTTGAAAGTCGTTATTTAAGGCAAAAATTAACATTTAGAGAATTTAGAGAAAAGGTTGGCTTGGAGGTGGAGGAATAGGAAGTTGTGTTTCAGACATGCTGACTTTGAGATAGCTCAAGAATATCCAATGTGAAAAATTCAATAAACAGTTGGGAACACAGCAATGAAGTTCAAGGAAGAGACAAATATCCACCTTCATTCTCTTCCCTGAACTTCATTGCTGCATTCCCAACTGCATAGAAAGATCCTTAAACTAATGAAAATTAATTTCAAAAAAATGAACTGTCACCAAGAAAGAGAATGTAGAGAATGAGGAGAAGAAGGTTCAAGACTGTGTCATAGGGAATATCCACATTTATGGAATATCATATGGAAGAGAGAAAGGTAGGAGTCAAGATGTTGAACATAGGTAGCAAACTAAGACATAGTATTATTTCCATAAAGAAGTCAAGGAGAGTTGACATGGAGAATACAAGGGTGTTGATCATGAAGTTTTGATATTAATTGGATAAGGAATCATTTATATGCAATTTATTTTTTTTATTTTTTGAGATATAGGAATGGGGTTTCTATAAAATAGTCTATATTTCAGCAAGGGATATGGCAAGGGATATATTACAAAGAGCCCCAACTAATGCTTATGCCATATTCATATGTTTTCCACTTTTTGCATATTCTTCTCTCCCCAATATTCTCTCCTCAATATTTTGAAGAGATAATATTTTTATTTGTTTTCTTGTTTTACTCCTCACCAATTTCCTAATTGGTTGTGCTTTCAGGAGATATTCTGAAAGCTTGGCTAGAACATTTTCTCGGTATGTGTTCTTGACTCTCTTATGTGGATTGCTCAAGTTTGACTCTATCCACAGCTGAGTATAATTTATTTAGAAACATTTCTCTTGCCAAATTTTTTGTGTTAGATTATAAACTCTTTGAAGACAAGGACCTTGACTTACACCATTTTGTACTTATGTTTCCTGGTACAGCAACATGATATGTCCTTAATACATAAATAGATAAAAATTTATTAAGAACTTACAATGTGCTATAAACCATGCTAAATACTAAGTTTGTAAAAATATACAAGCAGGGATGGAGTACTTTCCAAAAACTCTGCATGTCCAAAAGAGAGCTTGCCCCAACCTGTCCCATTCACTTCCCAACTTCTCTTTTGGGAGGGAATCACGAATGAAAAGAGAGTCTCCCAGGGGACATTGCTGTAGAGGAGAAAACTGTGGATGAGGAAAGTAGACATACAGACCTCTAACAAGGAAAAAAGATATTATCCATTTTGCATGATACAGTTTTCAAACTAGGAGGTGATAGTTTGGCTTAACTATTTGACTATTTATAGTGTTGATCCATTATTGATAAAGAAACAAATTTCTTATAAGTGGAATCCATTCTCATTCCTATATTTACCTCCATTAACCACAACCAGAGAAGGCTAATAAACCCTTGATCTTATTTGCTCCCTGATAATCAAAACAAAATTAGTTCAATTATACTTCAGGGAACAAAGTAAATTTTACTTTTACCACTGTTCCCTAAATCTTAATGCCCAACTATCCATCCCAAACTTCATAGGAAATGTCCAAGGTGCTTTATCGATAACTATTTTGTGTATTATTGTTCCCAGATACAAACATGGTCCCTCTCTCTTAACAGACCTTTTCTTACTCTTCCTTGGCCACTAAGGAAGGATTCATTACAGTTTTTGTATTCTACCACTCATCATTGGTGTTTATTCCTTCTTAACCTCTAATTTTTATAGAATTGAAGAATGTTTAAGCAAAGGCATAACAAAGTGTGAATATATCATTTAAATATTTCTATGTTACAGACTACATTTGCCAATGAATGCATGCACATTTCTGATATGTTCAGAACTGAGGCTCTGAAGCTTCCAAGTGATTTAACACACCTGGTACAATTACCCTGACTAACAAATGCAGAACCCACAGGGTATAATTGTACTTATTTGCTGAAATCTCTACTTTTTAGGTAAACTGCCAAATTCCCAAGGTGGCGTCTGAGTCACAGCTGAATCTCTGGTGTAGGCACATCGCTATTGCCACAGCTGCTGCTGCTCATCTTACTACATATGTGGCTCCAACAGAGGAGGAGGGAAGAGAAAGCATTTGAAGGCTAAACAGTATATAATTTTTACCATGTCTTAGAAAATTGACATTCCAAATAAATGTCAAAGTAAAAAGAGGAAAATTAAGTAAAATAATTTAAACTATTTCAATCTATCAATCTACTTAAAATAACACCATTTGAACATTTTGAATGGAAAACTCTTACTAATTGCTTAAGGAGGAAAAAAAGGGAAAGGGAAGACACTTTTTTCTTTACTTAAAACTACACAAGGAACACAATACACATCTCTTTAATTTATTTAATGAGTTAGCTGTGATGAGAGGAAAAAATGTTCTTAGAACAAGGAGGAAGGAAACCAAGGTGTTAGAAAACAAGAAAAGAAAGATGTTTTCATTCTAAGCTGTGAAAAACCACTCTGTCTGGTTTTCTGTTGGACAAAGAGTACTATGTTTAGACTAAAAATGGTTATTCTATGCAACATAAAAACAGAAGAGATACAGCTTGTTCTGGATCCTTAAAGTCAATGATTGGTTCCTCTATTTACCAAAAGGAAGAAGAAAAAAAAATTTCCCAAAGTTCTCCATGAGTAATGTCCTTGAAGGTCATACTGAAGGTTTAATGAGGATAGCCTTAGAATTATAAAGTATTTACACCACAAAAAAGTAAACTCTAGCCAAACTACCCACAAGCAATGACAATTTGTTTTTTCAGTTCTGTTTTTTAATTGAAGGTATGGAATATGTATGTGTTGAGAAAATACACGTATGTAAATGGCTTTGTCAAATGTGAGCACCTCTACAAAGCAAAAGCCAGAAAAGCAATATAAATGCATTTCTCCTGCCTGAGAAGATAATATAATGTGACTTTGGTAACTATTAAGATTTGTAGAGGAGTTAGACTTTACGAAGTAACAAAATAGCATTGAGTCCAAGACAGAAGATGCTTATAAAACTTATGAACTTGGAATTTTCTCCTCTATCCTTAGGTAGTTGAAGAAAACTGAAGTAATAAACATAAATACGAATGCTGTGCCCCAAACTCTATTATACAGCACATTTTAATAATGTGGGGAAAAAAATAAACTCATTGCAACTGTTCTTTTTCTCTCCGATCCCACTGAGAGCCCCAGTCATGACGAAGACCTTAATCAGGTTCGGAACTGCCAAAATTGTGGAATTTATAAACTTTCTCTGAAATGTCTTTTCCATTTGGTGCTTCCTTATTCTTTTCTAGTGCGTGCTAACTCCAGGCACCCTGTACAATCAACTTAACCCCTGATTGCCAAGGATTTAACACTTTTAAGAGATACTAGATTTTATCCATTTTATCTGATTTGTGTCCAATGGGTACAAATGGGTTAAACAGAGAAATTACCAGGGAAGTTTGAGAAGACTCTTAAGGAATGTGCCTATTGCTTAGTAATTTTGGGTAGGTTATTGGGGGAGGTCATTTTGGTCATGGTAGTCTTTTGTCTTTGTTTTTTAATAGAGTTTCTCCATTATATTTATCAAAAAAAACCTTATGAGATCTTAAGTTGCATCCTGCTTTAGAGACCTTATGGCAGGGGTGGAGTTTTCCCACCCCTGCCTTATAGTAAGAGGAATTTAAATAAAATTTTAATTCAGGCATTGTGGTAAAGTAGAGTGGGCTTTGACTTGGGAGTCGGAGGACTGAAATTTACATTCTGACTCTTCTGCTTACTATCTGTGTTACCTGGGCAAGTAAATTAACCTTCCTGAGGTTTCCTCACTTTTTCCTCACTTTCAAGAGATAGCACCAGATGTCCTCTACAATCCTGTAACATAGCATGATGACTGCATGTTAAAATATTATATGCATCTTTTCAAAATATTTTTTCACTAATTCACAAAACTGAAGAAAATACCTGTATGTGTATTTTTATAATAGTTATTTAGAAAGAATAAAAATGTTAGCTTTACATTATAGAAACTATGAATATTTCATGTGCACAAATAATGAAAATAGGTGGTAAGATGCGTATGATAATATGGTAGCTGATATTTGTGTAGTAACGTAAGATTTGCAAAGCACTTGATAGACATGATCTCTTTGATCCTCATCACAACCTTGTGATGCAGGTAAAATTGCATTATATTTTATAGATAAAAAATGTAATGAAAGAAAATTCATCATACTCTTTGACTCCCACCTTGTATAGGCATGTACGCATTTTTGTATATGTAGATATATGTTTGCGTACGTTTGTTTGTGGGCATACATAAAATTTGTTGCTGAGTCCTTTCTGTCATAGTATTCTTGGTAAAAATACTGGAGTGCTAGGCCATTCCTTCTGCAGCTCATTTTACAGATGAGGAAACTGAGGCATACAAGGTTATGTGACTTCCTGGTTCACATAGTAACTGTGTGAGGTCTGATTTGAATTCAGGTCTTCCTGATTCCAGGCCCAGAACTCAATCCACTGTGCCACCTAATTGCCTTATGCGTGCAAACACACACACACACACACACACACACACACACACACACACACAGATATGTGCTGAATATTTCCATACTCAAAACTAGACTTGTATAGAAAGTTTAAGGGGGTAAAGTATAGACTAATAATAATCGTTTCAAATACTATAATACATGCTTTTCTTGACCTTTCCATGTTCTTTCTTGACCTTTTCCATTTTAAAATCATTTAATAAAAGGGCTTAAAAGATCTAATAATATTTGAAAGGGAATATGTAAGAGCTGCTCTCCATCTTTCCTTGGAATAAAGTGATAGATACAAAATTTTGAAATAACTACTTTTATTTCCCAGAAATTTTTGCCTGAAACCACTTTAGTCAAGTTACTTAACATTCCTCTTTAGGCACTTTAATGATCATTCATTGATTGTTAAATGAAATTCACAGTGAAAGCCACTACATTGTATGTAACAGTAAACAGATATTATGTCCATTGTTAGAGTTAGCTATACAGCTAGGTCTTAATTAGTGGGAATAACCAATCCCCTGAAGTGGCAGCATGTATTCAGATTCTCACCATTCAAAGATAAAATTATGTTTATGGAAATTGGTTCCAGCCCAATGGAAATATGCTGGGTGAATTCAAATGATGGGAAAACTTTACAGAGTTCATTATTTAGACTAATAGATGGCCTTTTTAGACACTTTTCAGTTCTAAGTCTATAATCCTATGACTTAGTTTTATGATTGTAATGTTAACAAAATATTATATGCAAATCATAAATTCTTTTTACCATGTACTTCACAAAACTGAAGAAATACAGGTATGTTTATTATTATAACAAAATAGTACTTTGGAAAGAATAAAAAATGTCAGCTTTATGTTATGGAAAATATGAGTATTTCTTATGTAGATGTAATGAAAATGGGTGGCAATATGCACATGATGATAATGATGGATGATATTTCCATAGTAACAAGATCTGCAAAGCACTTGACGTATATGGTCTCTTTGATTCCCACCACAAAGTTTATAATAAATGAAAATTCATCATGCTTTGTGACCTCTACACTTGGTAGGCATCTTTATATTTTTGTACAAGTGGAAACATTTGCAAATACATAGGTGTATGGATAGATAGAAAATGGATACTTACAATATCTATATTCACACACATATTCACTAAAGTGACCTTTTATTTTCCCTAAACAAACATATAGATAGATAGATAGATAGATAGATAGATAGATAGATAGATAGATAGTTAGATAGATAGATATAGATATTATAAGTATATACAATGTAAGGGGATCAGGAATGGACTATAATATTTGGACATTTCCAAATATTTTAATATGTATTTTTCTTGACCTTTTTATATTAAAAATAATTTATAATAAAATTCAAAAAGATTACTAATATTTTAAAAGGAAATCTAGAGGAGCTGCTTTCCATCTTTCCTGGCAGCAAATTGATAGAAATAAAATCTTGAAATAACATCTTTTATTTTCCAGACAACTTTCTATAAAACCACTTCCGTCAAGTTGTTTAACATTGATATTTAGGTACTCTAAGGATCATTCATTGAGTGTAAAATGAAATTCACAATGAAATCCATTGTATTGCAAATAAAATTGAAGAAATATCATGTCCATTGTAAGAGTAAGTTATACAGCTAGGTCCCAATCAGTGATAATAAATCCCCAAAAGTGGCAGCATGTATCAAAGTTAAAATTATGTTTATGCAATTTAGTTCCAGTCCAATGGAAATATGGTGCACAAAATCAAGTAGTACACCAACTCCCTGGTATTCATTATTCACACTAATCAGGGCTTGGTTGTAATAGGCTTTGTGCTGCATTTTAAAGCTTTTTAAGAAAGTTTGTTCATTGCTTTCAATGGAATATTATCCAAGAAATGGTATTAGATTAGTTGAAATATATATCAATAATAATGATGATATGTATTTTCTGCAGCGGATATCTTTAAAATCCCAGTAAGAAAGAATTGAGATATAAACTAGATAAAACTGTAACAGCTTAAGAAGCAGCAATTTCATTTTTTTCAGCATATGCCTGATAAGAAACCAATTAATGACTTGGGAGTCAATTTTCAACAGACTTTGGAAAATTGAGATATCAGACCCTGATGGATAATTGGAGAGGATCTTTAAATAAAGGAAAAAAAAAGGTCAATTGACTTGGGTATGGTCCATTTTAAAGCAATATGATTCCCTGAGCATCATTTCATGTTAATATTCCAAATAAAGTAAATGTAACAGCATAGATAGCAGCAGTTTTTTCCCCCTTTATGTCAGAATGTTTCCAGTGAGAAATCAGTTTCCATCTTTCATTCACAGCTTCACTCTGATGTCTATGTTTTAGTCTGCCAGGTACCAGTTAACCAAGGTCAGACATTATTGGGAAATATGCCAACACAATCTTTTAACCTTGACTGATAATACCGATATTTTTTTTAGTAGCCACGAAGTCAACTTTCTGTCTTAAAGAACATTCCCTGGTCATGGCACTACTGCTTTTCTACTAAATGTCTCCATCCCCAGAATTTAGCAAGTGATACTTAAGTCATTCTCCTTACTTGTTGAAGCTGTTCAATACTTAACAATTCATTGTTATCTCCCTTTTTCTTGTATTTCCCCTTCTCTTCATAATCAACCTCTATACCTGGGGTCTTTAATTTACATGTTGATGTCCCCTCAAAGACTTTCGCTTCCCAGCTGATGGACTGGCTGAACACCTATGATTCTCAACTTTACTTCCTCTTAGCTATACACAAGGTTATTCACAGCCTTAATGATATCATTACCCACATCCATGATCCACAACTCTGAAACTGTTCAATCTGACTACAAAATTCAGGCATTCACTTTATCTCTTCTCTCATCACAACCAATAGTTTCTCTACCTTTTTCATTTTTATTAATCCTTCACTCCTCCTCTGAGGTCCTTTTCCTCCCTTCAAAATTTTGACTAGTTAAGTATTTCAAACAGTTGCTGCCTTTTATCTTTGAACCCTGTACCCAATCATCTTTTTTTTAATTTATTTATTTAACTTTTAGCGTTCATTTTCACAAAATTTTGGGTTCCAAATTTTCTCCCCATTTGTCCCCTCCCCTCACCCCAGAACAGCGAGCATTCTAATTGCCCCTATCACCAATCTGCTTTCTCTTCTATCATCCTTCTCTGCCCTTGTCCCCATCTTCTCTTTTGTTCTGTAGGGCCAGATAACTTTCTATACCCCATTACCTGTATTTCTTATTTCCTAGCAGCAAGAACAGTACTCGACAGTTGTTCCTAAAACTTTGAGTTCCAACTTCTCTTCAGCCCTCCCTCCCCACCCCTTCCCTTTGGAAGGCAAGCAATTCAATATAGGCCATATCTGTGTAGTTTTGCAAATGACTTCCATAATAGTCGTATTGTATAAGACTAACTATATTTCCCTCTATCCTGCCCCCCATTGCTTCTATTCTCTCTTTTGATCCTGTCCCTTCCCGTGAGTGTTGACCTCTAATTGCTCCCTCCTCCCCATGCCCTCCCTTCCATCATCCTCCCCACCCTGCTTATCCTCTTCTCCCCCACTTTCCTGTATTGTAAGATAGGTTTTCATACCAAAATGAGTGTGCACTTTATTCCTTCCTTTAGTGGAATGTGATGAGAGTAAACTTCATGTTTTTCTCTCACCTCCCCTCTTTTTCCCTCCACTAAAGTCTTTTGCTTGCCTTTTTTATGAGAGATAATTTACCCCATTCCATTTTTTCCTTTCTCTTCCCAATATATTTCTCTCTCACTGCTCAATTTCATTTTTTTAAGATATGATCCCATCCTTTTCAATTCACTCTGTGCTCTCTGTCTCTGTGTGTGTGCGTGTGCGTGTGTGTGTGTGTAATCCCACCCGCTATCCAGATACTGAAAAGTTTCAAGAGTTACAAATATTGTCTTTCCATGTAGGAATGTAAACAGTTCAACTTTAGTAAGTCTCTTATGACTTCTCTTTGCTGTTTACCTTTTCATGCTTCTCTTCATTCTTGTGTTTGAAAGTCAAATTTTCTTTTCAGCTATGGTCTTTTCATCAAGAATGCTTGAAAGTCCTCTATTTCACTGAAAGACCATTTTTTCCCTTGAAGTATTATACTCAGTTTTGCTGGGTAGGTGATTCTTGGTTTTAGTTCCTAGTTCCTTTGACTTCTGGAATATCCTATTCCACACCCTTTGATCCCTTAATGTAGAAGATGCTAGGTCTTGGGTTATCCTGATTGTATTTCCACAGTACTTGAATTGTTTCTTTCTAGCTGCTTGCAATACTTTCTCCTTGACCAGGGAACTCTGGAATTTGCCCAAAATGTTCCTAGAAGTTTCTCTTTTTGGATCTCTTTCAGGCAGTGATCAGTGGATTCCTTGGATACTTATTTTGCCCTCTGGTACTAGACTCTCAGGGCAGTTTTCCTTGATAATTTCATGCAAGATGATGTCTAGGCTCTTTTTTTGATCATGGCTTTCAGGTAGTCCCATAATTTTTAGATTGTCTCTCCTGGATCTATTTTCCAGGTCAGTTGTTTTTCCAATGAGATATTTCATATTACCTTCCATTTTTTCATTCTTTTGGTTTTGTTTTGTGATTTCTTGGTTTCTCATAAAGTCATTAGCTTCCATTTGTTCCATTCTAATTTTGAAAGAACTATTTTATTCAGTGAGCTTTTGAACCTCCTTTTCCATTTGGCTAATTCTGCTTTTGAAAGCATTCTTCTCTTCATTGGCTTTTTGAACCTCTTTTGCCAATTGAGTTAGCCTATTTTTCAAGGAGTTATTTTCTTCAGCATTTTTTTGGAGTCTCCTTTAGCAAGGTGTTGACTTGCTTTTCATGCTTTACTTGCATATCATTTCTCTTCCCAGTTTTTCCTCCACCTCTCTAACTTGATTTTCAAAATCCTTTTTGAGCTCTTCCATGGCCTGAGCCCATTGAGTGGTCTGGGATACAGAAGCCTTGATTTCTATGTCTTTCCCTGATGGTAAGCATTATTCTTCCTCATAAGAAAGGAAGGGAGGAAATACCTGTTCACCAAGAAAGTAACTTTCTATGGTCTTATTTTTTTCCCCTTTTCTGGGCATTTTCCCAGCCAGTGACTTGACTTCTGGGTTTTCTTTCCGCCCCCACCTTGCCTCCAGTTCCACCCAGCCAGTGCTTGGTGTCAGAGATTCAAATGCTGCTTCCCAGCCTTAGGGCTTTGGGTGGGGGCAGGGCTGCTATTCAGTGTGAGATTAAGTTTAGGTGCTCAGGTGGAGGCAGGGCCACCACACAGGGCTTAGTTCCCTCAGGGGGTTTATGCAGAGACCTTCAACAATGGGTCCAAGCTCCTGCCTGCTTTGGGAGCCCTGGTCTGCTGCCGCCTCCATTGCTACCTCCCGAGGGGGCCTGAATTATGGAGACACCCCGCTCCCCTCCTGGCAAGCCAAAAAGACTCTATCACTCACCCCCGGCACCCATGGGTGGAGGCCATTGGAGATTCTGTCCCTGAAGCTTGCTTGGATCCGCTCCTCTCAGCACTGCACGGCCAAGGCTGGGCTGGGCTCTGCTCCAGGTCCGGGGCAGGACGGACCTTTCGTGTCAGGTTTTCAGGGCTCTCTGGAACAGAAATCTCCTCCATTCTGTTGTTCTGTGGCTTCTGCTGCTCCAGAATTTGTTGTCAGTTCTTTTTTAGAGATATTTTATGGGCTGTGGGTTCGGAGGTAGCATACGTGAATCTTTCTACTCTACCATCTTGGCTCCTCCCCCCAATTATCTTACTGTTACACACACCCTACTGAACACAAACTCTTGACTATGTCCACCATTGGTCTTACCCATCTCTGTTTCTGATCCTATACTGCAGAATGTCATTGGAAAAGGCTTACAGCCATGCTGACCAGATATTCTACAATTTTTAAATAAATATTTATGTGTTATGCTCTATATTGGGGCGGGAGATTTATCATCCTATCAGGGGAAATATAGATACTTATGTATGTAGCAATGATGCATATTATTGATATATAATGCTTTTACATATTCTATAACACATAGTAATGATATCTACTATTGATATGTTACATATTTTTTTGTGTAATACATCATACATTGTAATATCTATATGTGTATATGTGTTTGTGTACAGTTGCCAGTGACAACAGGGATCCCATTACTGTGAAGAAATAATTTTATTCTTCCCTGACCGACTCTGGATCTCTCTTTTCAAAGTCTGTTCCAAAAATTTTTCTCCTCATGTTACTTATACCACCTTTTTCATCCTCTGTCCCAGCAAATGATGTTTCCTCATAGTTCACTGAAAAGCATTAAGTTACAAGACCTCTGTCTTCTCACAAATCCAACATTTCAAATCACTTCACCATTTTAAGTTCTCTTCTCCCTTCTTGGAGTATCAGAAAATGAGGTACTGCCCTTCCCTTCACCAAAGCCAAGTCTTTTATTTGTGCATTTAAATCCATTTCTTCCTGTCTCTTTTAGTATCTTGCTTCATTGAATTTCTTCTCTGTACCAAATTTGCAACTTCCTGTTATTCACTGGCAGCTTTTCTACTATCTACAAACATGCCCAAATATTCCCTACCCTTAGAATTTTCACTGGACCCTACCTTCCCCTCAAGTTGTCATCTTATATATCACCTCTCTTTCAGAGCTGACCTTATGAGGTTATCTAGGTTTATTGTCTCTAATTTTTTATTTTCTTTTTATGATCTTACAATCTAACCTTAGTTCTCAATATTTGACCATCTATGTCACTAAAGATATAATAATAATATGTAAAATACAGACACATATAATGCTTTAACATTTAGTGAGCACTCTATAAATAGCATCTCACTGGATCTTCACAGCAACACTAGGTATTAGGTGCTCTTAGTTTCCATATTTTACAGATGAGGAAACTGAGGCAGAGAGAGTTAAATGACATGCTGAGGATCACACAGCTAGTAAGTGTCAGAGGCTGAAGTTGAACTCAGGTATATCTGAGTCCAGGTTCAGTCTACTGTGTTATGTACCTTCCTAATTTCGAAATTTAATATCCTTTTAGTCCTTATCCCTATTAACTTCTTTGTCAGATTTGCTGCTTTTGTCTACCACTTCAAGATCTTTGGAAACCACTGCTCCACTTATAAGACACCATGCTAGTTTCAATCTTGTCACCTCTCACCCAGACTACTGCAGTTGTCTCCTAATGAGTTTTTATGACTCCCACCTTTCCCCTCACCATTCTGTCTTCCACATAGTGGCCAAATAGAAATTCCCCAAGTGCAATATTGCTCGACTTTAGTTAAAGATTAGCCAGTCTCTACTTCCTTTATTATAAAAATATAAATGCCTCTACTTGAAATGTATAGTCCTTCCCAATCTGGCATCACTCTCTATTTCCAGGCGCATGACACATGGGAATGCAGATACAATCATATACTCCCATTCATATACTCTTCATTCAAATTTATCTCATTTTTGTCTCCTATGTGACATCCTGACTTTGAACGTCATGTTTTTTAACAAGTTCTTCACCCAAGATTGAAATGCTTTCCTTCTTCAACTTTACATTTTGGAATTATGAGGTCTCTCAAGGCTGAGCTTGAATTCCATCTCCTTTAAGAAAACTTTCTTGGTTTTCTGAGTTGTTAGTTTCCCCTCCACCATATTCCCTGATAGAATGGTAGCTCCTGTAGGGATGTGTTTGTTTTACTTTTGTACCTGCATTCCCAGCATCATGCCTTATACATAGTAAATAGGAGAGAAAAAGTTTTTTACAAATATGATGTTATTATATTTTATATAACGTATATATTGATAATATGGTATTAAGCCACACAAAATATATATATACATATGGCTTAATAGTCTATTATAGATTATTTTCAACATATTCAGTATATTTCTTGTAATCAACCAATACTTTCATTCATTTATTAGGCAACTATTTATTTATTATTAAAATTTATTTTATTTTATGTTATATATAAGATTTATATATAGCATGTATTATATATAAATATCATATATAATATAATATATTATCATACATAGTATATTATATAATGAAAAGTATAAATTGCCTATTTATTAGGCAACAAGTTGACATGATGGACAGAGCCCTGAGCATGGCATTACAATGATGTGAATTCAAATCCAACCTCAGATTCTTAATAACTTCACGACCATGGGGAAATCACTTAACTTCTGTCTGCCTTAGTTTCACCAAATGTTAAGTAGGTATCATAGTAGCATTTATGTCAAGCAATTGTGGAGATTAATTGAGATAATATCTGTATAGCATTTAGTTCAGTGCCTGGCACAGAGTCTGTCCAGGCACTGTACTAAGCACTGGGCTTACAAATATAAGTAAAAATGAAGGCAATCCTTGCCTTCAAGGAACTTAAAATATAATTTGTGGAAGGGGGAAGAAAACACACAAAATGAAGATGAAAAGCAGAAAATTTACCAAGATAAAGAGCTCCAAAGAAGTACAAAAGCACTTTAACTGATGAGAAATGGAGAGAAAAAAAAGAGTTCCCTCTTCAGTCTCTCTATATCTATTTCATTATCTCTATAATCTATATGTATATTTATACCTATTGATATAGGAATATATGCTGATCTTTATAGATATCTCTGTCTATTTATATATAGAGAGAATTAGTTTTGTTTTTGTTTTCTGGTTCTACCTATTTCTCTGTGCATCAGTTCATATAAATTTCTTTATGCTTCCCTGAATTCTCTATATTTATGATGCTTATAGTACAATAATATTCTACTCTATTCATATAATACAATTGGTTTAGCCATTCAATGATTGAAAAGTCTGTCCTTTTAAAAATCAGTATCCTTCTCTGGTGCTATTTGGCTACAAGTCATAGTATCCCACAGTCTACAAATAATTAAAATTATGAGTAACTCAAAGAGCAATATGCATACATTTGCATGTATGTGTGTGAACATACATATACAGATATGTGTATTTATAAATTTTGTGGTTCAGTCATTTCTCAGTGTGGTCTGACTCTTTGTGACTCCATTTGCAGTTTTCTCTGCAAAGGTACTGGAGTGGTTTGCCACTTCCTTCTCCAGCTCATTTTACAGGTGAGGAAGTTGAGGAAAAGAGAGTTAAGTGAACAGTCACATAGTAAGTGCCTGAGGCAAGATTGGAACTCACAAAAATGAGTCTTGTCATACCAAGCCCTGCACTGTATCTATTGTGCCAACCTAGCTACCCTATATAGGAAGAGACTGCAATAAATTGCCACCACATGATCAGAAGTCATATAAAACAAGCTTCTAAAACCAAAAAAGAAGTGAGTTGTCCATGTAGTAAGAATGAGAGAAACCAGTAGACAACACCAAGACTTCGTTGTATCCACAGATTGTCAAGAGCTCCAGAAATGCGCCTGCCCCCCCCCCTCCGCCCCAAGGAAATGGACAAGGGTAAGATAGATTGTAATCTCTACCACCAAAGGCAGTACTTCTATCAATGTGATCATGTGTGTGATGAAATATTGAATTAAGGAATCAAAGTTTTTAAGTGGAGTGAATTCATGAGATCCTGGCATTGACGTGAAGGGTAGAATGGAGGAGCGAGTCACCAGAGAAAGGAAACATGATTAAGTAACTATTGAGTGGTTTGGGGAACTATTTCTCAAACAGATTAAAGAAAATATCTCTTCTAACATCTTATTTACCATATTGATTTATTTAGCAAAGTCGTTCTCCCTAGCTAGCTAGCACAAAGGCATTTTAACTCATCCTATTACATAATATCATGAATTCTAAATTAATGGAGTCTTGGTGAAGGTTTCTCCTGTGTAATCACTGTACAGTTTGCATTATTCATCAACTGCATTTCTGGTATACTTGGAATAAAAATAAAAAGCATGTTACATCACAGTAATAGTCATGTTCATCTTTGTAATGAAGGAAAGCATTGCAAGTGGAATTTTGATAGAAGTTCGCTCGTTTGTTTCTTTAAATAGTCTTAGTTGGAAAACCCATTATATATCCTTCTCAGTTTCCCCACACACACCTTTAATTTATTGTTATCAAATGGAAGCAGTATTGGATTTCAGTAATATCTCAGCAAGCAATGCTAGTGACAGAAAGGAAAACAGGCTAAAATATGAATTTCCAGGATTTGGAAATGCATACCATACTCTTTTGCTATCTACTTGCTTGTATTTCTTTGTTGCCTTTGGTACTTTAAGTACAATGATTCATTGCCCAGGGTAAAATTGATAAAATTGTCTTACTTATCTTTTAGCTCAAATGTTTCATTTAATAAAGTTGTTAATAAAGATATTTTCTGTCAGTTCTAGCTTTATGCTCATATTCTCAATAATTTTCTATCTTAAGCAAAAATCTAAAGTGCTGACATTTAATTATATACCTAAGGAAAATAATGCTTGTGTACTAGATGGTCGCTGAAATTGAAATAGAGAAGTCATGTTTTAAATATATTCTATCAGATCCAGCTCTGACCTATTGATGAATGGATGACAAGATAATGCTTCCTTGCTTTCTTGATGAAGAAATAATGTCTTCAAATAGCTTATCAAGTTGAAGTCCCTTAACTCATCTGTTTAACCTGTTTAAAAGTTTAACATAGTGTGATTGGTGATTCAAAATTAAACTTGACTTTACTTTAGAAATTAGGTGACTTTTTTCAATACTACAGATATGTTTAGGTATTTTCTAGAATGTCCCCTCCAGGTAATTGTGTATCCATCTAAATCCTGTTTTGTGCAGAGAATAAAATAAATGGAATTGTGTACCACTTATTCCTTGAATGGTTCCATATGTTGTTCCCCTTCCATAAGTGACACAAAAAATGGAAAAAAATCAATTCCAATCTCCATTAACTTCACTGTATGTCCAGGAGAAGTCTAGTTCTGTGACTATGATTTGACTGGTCTTTTATTTTGGTGGACTCTTTTAATAGCATCCATGGGGAATCTAGCTGAGCCTGCAAGGTACTTTTATACCTTCAGCAGAATATGGCTAGGACCTGATTAACATGAATAATGAATTCTGTAAAATGGCTCCATCATTTTTCATCATATATTTCCATTGGGCTACAACCAAAAATTATTTTATATACTTTGAATAATGTGACTTTGAATGATGAGACCACTTCACACATTCATTGTTAGCATAAATTGAAAGTTACTTCAGCCCCAGACTGATTCCAGAATCAATTATGTTTCTTTAGGACCCTTAGAATTAAAGATGACTTCTTGTCTGCTATTGAAAACCTGGGGTCTTCACCAGTCGTAGAAAACTGTACCAAACTGGAATCTCCCAAACTGAGGTGGCCTTCACTTCAATGTATTGGCCATTATAACACTGGCCTTATATTTTATTCTGTGGGCTAGAGAGGGAGGACATATTAAAAATGCATTTAATGTAACAGTAAAATACAACAATAAAAACAAAGAGAAATCAATTGATGTTAAACAACCTTGATCAGATTTTTATCTATTAATTATCATTCTGTGAATAATTTTATCATTGACAGTAAAATACATTTTATTGAAAAGGAAAGATAAGGACATTTTATGAAGTTGTTTGGAAAGGGTAAGTCAAGCTTCAAGACTTATTTTAGTGACTTAGAAAGCTTGACTCTGTGATTCTATCCCTTTACCATGTAAACTGCTATTGTCCAAGAGACTTTATCTATTTTCACTAAATCTTCTCAGTAATTAATCAATTCTAGTAGTCTTTGTACCCTCCTTTCTCCCAGGAACAGAGTAGAGGTGAAACATTTTATAGAAGAAACAGATAAAAATGAAATATATTCTAGTCACATTCTAGCCCTTTGATTAGGTTTTTTTGGAAGGGGTGGACCCAGACCTTTAGCCTCTTTGGGCACTACTGGAAATTCCCTCCATTAATTCAGAATATAAACTACTGATCTGTAATCCATGCTCTTACAGTGTCTCTTGGGAACTCTGAGGTGATAAGTGACTTGTCCAAGATCCAATATATGTCAGTGATAACACTTGATCTTGATTTTTCCTGAGTCAGACCTGGTCTTCTAGCTATAAACCAACCTGATGTTTTCTAACTTTTCTTGATTTTTTAAAATGATATTTAAAGTCATTTAGATATTTCTTAACTGCCATTTTTCTGGAGACTATCAACTATTTAATCTTCATTAAACATCAAATAAATCTTAAAAGTACACTCTTTATGGTTTGGTCAAATCATTCACATTCAATCAACTTTATTTTAACTTTCATGTGAAGGTGAAAATGAATCAGTCCCCAAAATCATGATTCCAGAATTGAGAATAAAAAACTGTGCACTTTTAGATTTACTGAAAATAAGTTGCCAATAATAGTTAAAAGTAAAAGTATACTAACAAGGAATTATTAAAATTTCTTAAAATGACCAGTGAATCAGGGTATCATGCGTCTTTGTGACAACCACCTTTAGTAGATAAGAACTCCTCATTTCTGTTATAAAAATAAGAATCCTGTTGAAATCACATTGCATTCACCTTCATAGGACCATGAAAAGCATTAACCTTGATGGAAGAAAATAGTGACAACTGAGTTTTCAAAGTCATGAAAAAAGCACATATATTTCATAAAAGTTTTACAAATTCAAGATTATAACTATCCATTCCCATGACTATCTTTTCAGTTTTATAAGTGTATTTTATGTGCCCAAATAACAAAAATACTTTAACTACAGACTACAGACTATGAACCACCATTATGGTTGGCGTTATCAATAAATGGTGGCAGAGCTTTATAGAATCACAGAATATTGGAACAAAATGGAATCTTAGTTGCAATCTTTTCCAACCCTCTAATTTTATTGATTAGGAATGTAAAGTCCAAAGGTCAAGGGAAGTACCTCCCTAGCAAATCACACAAATACCAAATGGTACCACTAGTTTTCATAGGACAATAGGAAAGGAGGGTTATAAAAAACTTATGTGGTCATCCAGTTCATCACCATTATTTTACATTAAAAGAAACTGAGTTTGTAAGAAGAGAAGATTTCATAGAGGAGGTAGAATGTGGTTGATGATATTGATGGATATAATTATGATAAGGAGTAATGTAATGACTAGAAAAATTGAGCCGTACATAGACTACAATATTATTGAAGCCTAGAGAATGATTACTTTGTTAGCTTTATATAATCTATTATAGATAACTATTGGCAACAACTGAAGATAACTTATAATTGCTTGCATTTGTTTCACTCAACCCTGAATCCTGTAAGAGCAAAATATGATCAATCCATGATTATAGGGCTTGGCGTAATAGCAGGAAAATTAGTGTCCATATTGATTGTATTGTGTTTTAATTGCTAAAGTCTGGAAGAAATTGAAGCTTCTTTCCACTATAATATAAATTCTTTCAAATCCAATATAAGCTCCTTGGAAACCAACACTATCTTTTATTTTTCAAATTCTTAGCACCTAGGACAGCTTGTGCTATTTCTGTGTTTGGCACATAGTAGGTACTTCATAAACCCTTGGTTACTGACTGAGTGCCTTGATTACTGACAAGACTGAATGCATGACACCTTGTGGATAATAAATGCTTACTCAATTGAATTGCTGTGGATGAATACATAGTAGCTTACTTAACCTATCCCTGCTTCCTCACTAAGATACATATATAGATATAGATATATAGATATAGATATTATATTATATATATATATAGATATATATACTTTCTTCCTCATTAAGCAAAATAAAACAAAGTGCTAGAGAGTATGCCAGACATTTTGAGACTAAACATAGCGATTGCATAGGAATTTTCATTGCCTTTTGAGTTTTTACCGAGACTACTATTTTGCCAAGGTGGAATCAGCCTGTTCAAATGTTAAGGTTACTCCAAATAATAAATAATGCGTTATTAGTGTGCTCTATCTGTATCACAACTCTAGTTAATGAAACTTATTTACTTCAAGAATTAAATAACTTGTCCCTATTTCCATGAATTAAATGAGGCCAATAGGAGAACAAGAACAGAAATTCTAATTTACTGAGCAGCAAAAATAGGAAAAGAAAAACTGGGAAGATTTAATGTTATTTCAACTGTAGCCTTAGGAGGATTGCATCTTACGCTTTCTGATTCAGTGACAGGGAGATAATGCTTCTGGTTACGCATTGGTTTTTCATAACAAATAATCAGTTTATCAGCTTATAAAAGAGAATTCTCTGGGACAAGATATTTAGATTTTGCTAGCGTTCTCCCTCCCTAGTTGCTATATGGCTAACTAACTAATTAATTGACTAACTATATACATAGCTATACATATATAATATTTATTCTATACATATGTATATGCATTTGTGTCTATTTTAGAGTGGAGTAGCTAGGTGGCTCAGTAGATAGTGCTGGACCTTATGTCAGGAGGACTTGACTTCAAATTTGGCCTCAAACACTTACTAGCTGTGTGATCCTGAGCAAGTCACTTAATCCTGTTTGCCTTAATCCACTGGAGAAAGAAATGGCAAACCACTTCAATATCTTTGCCAAGAAAACACTATGGACAATATTGGTGAGTTATGGTCCACTGATCGCAGAGAGTTGGATGTCAAATAACAACTCTTTTTAGAATATAAGGCCCTAAAGGGTAGAGAAAGTTCTGTTCTGTGTATTTGTGGCACAGTTACTGAAATATAATAGGCACAATAAATTCTTGTTGGTTAATAGAATAAATGCAAATGGGATGGAATTTGTTGTCAGGTGCCTTTCCCACACTGAAGTTCATGTATTCACAGAAGACAGAACAGATAATAGAAGTAATCAGGTGCTAATGGGTTAACAAATTGTTAATTTCCAGTCATCATTCTTTATGACTAAATTAAAAGGAGGAACATCATTGGACGTGCAGAAAATATATAAGGTATAACAAGGCTTTGGAGAAATCCTGAATCTCCATGTTTGGGTTAGGAGGAGAAGGAGAATTAAGTCTTTAGGAAGAAACAACTTTTATTCAGAGAAGGTCATTATCTGTTCCTTGCTGTATCATTAATCACGGGACTTTGAAGGAACAGTTGCCCATAGCAAAGAGCAAAGGCTCCCACATGTCAGACAGATTTAACTACAGAGAAGTAGTCATTTAAGGCCAGAAGCAAGACATTTGAAAGCAGAGAAGAGGGCCATCTATGGACCTGAAAGATAGCCTTGGCAATGGAAAGTTGGATTGTCTAGAGGATTTGAAAGGAGAGAAAGGTTGGCCAAGTTCTAAAATACTAAATTTCTGAGGATTTTTTGGCTATATGTTTTCCTTACATGACAGTCAGTCAATAAATCTGTATTAAGCTCCTACTATGTGCCAAGCACTATTTAAGCTCTGTCTCACTATCTCTATATGCCAGGTTTATTCCCATTCCTCCCATAGATGTGTATGTAGTGGGAGGCTGTACCCCAGTTTTATAGGGATACCGTACTGTAGTAATTATCCTTACTTTATCATCTTTGTGAGTGCCATTTGTCCTTCATTCACCACATCACGGCTCAGTGATGTGGTGAAGAAAAGAGACACGGGAAGCGGGAAAAGATAGACCAGTTGCGTTTATTGATCCGAGGGGTAGGGTATATATAGACAGAAACTACAAGTCTACATGACATTCCGCTTGTCTCCTGTCCCAGTAATTTGGCCAGTCTTATTGTCTTTAAAGACTGTGAGCCTAGAGGACATCTATTTTACATATCCCTTGTTTTCAGTAATTCTCATGTTTGTCTCATGGAGACAGAAACATCTGAGGGGCGTGGAGAGCCATTCTGGATGATAATGAGCACTGTCTCAAAGAACAGTTTTCCCGAAGGTCTTTCCTATCTTGTCAACAGCACTCCACCCTGGCCCTCAACACTCAGTGAGGAACTATGAAATTAGGAAGGTGATGTCATGACTTACAAACGAACTGGATTTAACTGAGGCAATGCTGTGCAAAGTCACCACCCTCACTTTTTCCTCTGAAGCCATCTGGGCACAGTGACAAGATACAGATCATGATGACTGGACATGGAGTCAGACTCGGTGGGAGACCTTGGCCTTTTTAAGCTAAGGTCTTTCCAGATTTCAGCTTGTCTGATGCAATGCCCATTCAGTGTTTAAGGCTACATAAGAAGTGAGGCAAAAAAAAAGTCCTCTTTTACACAGTCAAAAAAAAGTTCACTCTGGAAGTGGAAGACCCTAAGGGTTCCCGGCCAAAACAGAAACAACTGAAAATTATTTTACTAAGAGCTAATTGAATCTACTTGTTAATCTTTAGGGGGAAAGGGCATGAATGGGGGTTTGTGAGTTACAGAAGTATAATTGGATGCCTCAGTAGAATTTTGACATACTAGCTGTATCCCAGGAGAGGTAACTCCATAGGAGAGCTATGAAAGGATTCCATTTTAACTATTTAACTTCTCATTGCCATCTGATCTTTAATATTTACTTTTTTATCATATAATATCTGAAGTTCCATTGAAATTATATTTAAAAGGTTAGTTCTTATGATAAATTGTTAAATCAGCCCTCTACCTAAAAAAATAGGCTGCCATGGTGAGAGTATGTGTAGTGACAGAAATAATACTAGTAAATGAAAGCATAGCATTGTGACCTTTCACTAAACAAGCACTTATAAGTTGTAATTGCCTTGGGCTACTCTGTGTGACTATTACATTCATTCCTGCCGTAATTGTACACCTATTTGAAAAGACATGTCATGCCTCACAGGCATCTGGTTAAAATAGTTCAGTATGATTATAGCTAATTAAATCACACATATGCCCCCAAAGATGCATTCAAGTAATGTTCAGAGCATGACTAAAACATATAAAAGAAAGACAAGCTGGTGTTAAGGGTTAAATACCATCCTTGATCTTTCTAAGAAAAACTCTTCATTGTCAACCTAAGTCCTACATGTTAATTAAATTCAGCATAAAAATCAAGCCCTACTTCACCTTCTACTTTTCCTAATGACATAGTAGCAAGACTTCTCAGCCCTTTGTGGTGCCTTAAGCTTCAGAGAAGTTTTGGTACATCTAAGGTCACGGCAGAGGAGAGTGTGCTTGTCATTTTATATAAATGGTTACTTTATTTCCCTCTATATTATGCCCCTTAGTGGGCACATCCTGAGTGCAGGATTTAGTGAGTTTTTTTAAGGAAATTCAAAAACCTATAATCATTAATATACTAAGAATATCACCAAAGAAAAATACTTTGGAGAAATCAAATAGCTATTGAATTACTGTTATTTATATTGTAATGCTCATGATATATGTCTGATATGGCAACTGGACAAGTAGGATTTTGTACAGTGATGGCTGTAACGATCTTGAGGACAGAACAGCTGGATTTTAAAATCACAGAATTCGAATAGTTTTTTGTTTGCTTTTAGTCGTCATCTGTTTGCATTCCTCCAAGTTGTTTATATTGATTTTTGTTGAGTGAGTCAGGAGTAAATTACTGTTTATAATCCTTAACATGAATAACTGTTGAAATTTTAAAATCTCCTAGAAGTGAAAAAGTGAAGGTGAATGTGATTGAAAAAAGGGACAGATTCAAAAAAATGCAGAAATTTTCAAATCTCCCCACATGGACTAAAACATGCTAGTAACTAAGTAAAACTGAGACACAGAGGAAGAGCCAGATGTGTGCTGGAGGTAACTAACCAGCTCCAAAAGCTCATTGTTCAATTGCCAGCATTGGCTTTTATACCTCAGAAATTGAAAATTACCACAAATTTTGGCTTAATTTATTGTTTTGTTCATTTTCTATGCTTAATAATTCTGGCTAAATTTAACATATATTTGCATATATTATATATGTTATGTGTACATTATATAATATATATTACATACATGCATATGCATGTATATATAATGTGCAATATGTATTACATATATCTATATATGTGTGTATATAATACATTATATATTACATATATGTTTCCCCAAGTTGTTAAATATTTACAAGCAAACCCCTGTCTTCCTCTATAAATACTGTTTGAGCTTAACAGGAGTGCAATAGAAGGTGCAGGGAATGAAGTCATTATCAGACGGGAGGCCTGATGGATGTAGAAGGATCACCATTGTCATCATTTCTATATTGCTTTAGTGTCTTCCAAGGACTTTCTCTCCCTTATTTTATTTGAGCTTGACCATGCTTTAAGAAGAACACAGTGTCTACCTCATAGTGGTCACTTTGGTAATAAATACTGAATGATTGAATGATTTCTTGTTTGACTGAAAAGCCACCTGGGAGTGGAAGAGGGAACAATTTGAATTAGAAATCAGGATCCAATAAAGTAAAACCCAGGGCCCTGGCTCTGCTTAGAACTGCAGTGTTTTAAGAACAACAAATCTAAGAAGCTGAACTAAAAGTGTCAAAGGTGGGGAGCCAAATGGAAACTTCAATTTAGGATCAGGGGTTACTTTGAAATGCTTCTACTGTAAAATGTACTGCAAAATGTCTCTTTTCTAATGCCTCCCCAGATTTTCAAGTCTTTCAGGACAGTACAAGCCCCCTAAAACTGCCTTTCTCTGACATGTCACTAGACCAAAAATGTTTTTTTAGAATATACAAACATAAGAATTGGTATGTATGATTTTATGTATGATTTTCTACCCAGTAGGAAAAGAAAAGTAATAGGAATTTATCATGATTTATGAATAACCAAATCAAGACCGATCATCTTGGGAAGGTATTAAGTATTTCATGCCCCCTCCCCCCATGGCTCCATTTGTAAAATGGGACTAACAGTTGAAAATGCCAAAAGTAGACTATTGAAATAATCACATGATGACACAGCCCTTTAGAATAATACTGTTAATACCAAATATATTTCTGTCTGTGATGATATGCCATACACAGGAAAGCTCAGTACTGCAATGGATTTGTGCTGACAGTTTCTTCAAGTTTTTTCTTCCTCTGGCCTCATGCTCAGAATGACCTTTCCAGTCTGTTGTAACTATAAACTGGCACTGCCCCAAAGGAATTTTAGCAAGTCCTTTATTATCCAGCTGCCTTCTTAATCGGATTCCATTGGGTCTATCAACTTCAATTAATACTGATAGAGGATCAACTATGTCCGCAGCAGAATATTAGATACCTGCTGTTCATCTAAAGTTTCGCTGATCACCAGAGCTGAAACACAACCTGCCTTTGTTTTGTATTATTCTGTATTACAAGTTTCCTTGTTTCAGTTTTTCCTCTCTCATAAATAAAACATAACATAATCTTTCAAAGTCTTCAGTTTGTTCAGCTAAACAAAATGTAGTTTACAAATGGACACAACTGAAAATATACATGGTGGATAAATGAGTACATATGCGAATTCATTTGTCTCCTACATGAATCTATTAAATGTGCAATGTTGAGATATGTTTTTTAATCAAAATACCTGTTACTAAGTGAAGACTTTTGATGTGTTTGCTTACACTGCATAAAATAGTGAATTATATTTTAAAGCTCATTTCCAGAAACATGTTCTTTCCTCACTTCTCCTTCTAAATTAGCACTTGCCTTTCCGTATGCATTAGTCTTGAACATAGCATGCATTTACTGAGGAAATGTTTCAAAGTTTGGTAGATTTTCTGGATTCCTAACACTTTTCATCAATTGCTTTAGTTTTTAATATCAGTTGTATCAGACTGTAATTGGTTCTTAGATTGTTATTTCGTCTTTCTCTAAGGGAGTGTTCTTTGTATCAAAAAATTCAGACTGAGATGGCTGGTTTGATAAAGATTGTGGTCTGTAATTCATTTTGTGATGTGCTTTGTGATTTTATTTAACCAGTTTTCTTTGCAATTTGATATCTATGTCAGGGAGTAGTATATAGCCAATAATATATAGGTGATGACACAGACATTTGAGAGAAATATTTTCATTATAACAGTGATGGTTAGTCTTTAAAAGTAAAAATTAAGTTGGAACAACAGATTAGTGTGACTGATTTTTCTGTAGTTCAAAAAGGTTTGGAACAGCCTTGGAAAGGATTCACTGACTTGGCAGCATGGAGCAAGTAGAATTAGTGGTGGATGAGTAGAAAACAAAGCTGATTTCATTCACTTTGTTTGTAGCAATCTGTCCATAAGTGGTAGATAAATTATTACAGAGGAGGTGGAGCTCCCAATTCTTACATTATGGTTAACATTCCAAACTTTCCTCTAAGTGTGATGTGAGGGTTGGCCAAGGTTTGAAACAATAGAAGCTCTGTGCCAGACGTGAGTCATCTTCCTTAATTTGTACAAATGTATTTCCATGTATACCAGAAAGTTTGAAAAAAAGAGTATTCCTCATCCACTTGCTATCTCCTTTTTCTCTTCTTGATCTCCAACCTGAAAGCATCAAAAGTTGAAAGATACCTTTGAACCCAACTAGTCTGGTTTAATTTTCATTTAAGGAAAATGCGATCTAGAGAGGTTGAACTATTTGACCCAGGTCATTGAATTTTCTAGATTCCAGAGCTGCAACCTAGACTTAGTTCCTTTAATTTCAAATCTAACGTTCTCAAAAGAATATAGAAGGTATAAGGAACAACCAGTGTTGTTGCTATAAAGATAGATTTATACAGAGGGGGCTCATACATTCTTACCACTCCGTCAGAATAGCAGTGGAGTGTAATCATGTGTATCACAAATATGATCAGAATGGCATGGTTCTAAAACCTCTGACAATATCTTATGTTTATATAGGAAAGAGATACTTTTTAAAAAATGATATGGATTAGGCATGGAACATCGAACTATAGCTATTCATTCAATCTGCTTTGTGTCTTTACCAATACCATTGAAGATCTAATTCAATTTCTACCACTGACATGCTGTATCTAACACTTTAGCCTCAATTTCTATAAAATGAAGACAAGAATATCTTGACCATTCTTTTTTCCAGTCATTTCTGAGTACCCTAACTCTGACATTCTTTAAGTTCTTTGAAAGAAAAGTCCTTTAACAATTCAAAGGATTTAAAAAAATAGATCACAGAAATATAGGGTTTAATTTTTTTTTTTATATCCGACTTCTTATGATCTCAACACTCAATCTTTCTCTGATCCATAGAAGTAAGGGGAGTCACTTATTGCCTATTTCCTGAAATCACAGATTATCAACCATTCACTCAAAAATGCAATCTGATTTCAAGATTGGCAAAACATTTTGGGGCATTTTAAAGAAGCACAAAAAAAAAAACCCTCTTTAGTAATATAGTCTGTGACTTGGTTTCTGCTTATAGAGTTTTTCCCAAATGGGGACAAACTGCAGACATCAAAGTCCTGCTCTGATGTTTCATTGTGTTGTAAAAGTGACCACAGGCTCTAGAAGAGTGTATCGGTGAATCATATGCTTTAACTGTTTTCTACCAACCTGAAGCTCTTAGAAGTATAGTTGTGAGTTTGTTGTCAAGGACTACCTTAGATATGTTATAGGAGAATCATTTCCTTAGGCTGTTCCATCAGGTAATGATATTCCTTGGTATCAGAAACTTAGGAAATTCATCCACTAAATTTCTGAGAATGGGAAATCTGTACCAGTACAGAAGTACCTACACAAATGAAAGGATGAAAGTACAAATGGCAAAGAAAATGAAACAGCATTCAGTGGGTGATGAATTTTCATACACATTCAAAGATCAGTAGATAACTGTAGTTGCTGACTTTTAGTTATGTGTATGTTTCAAGAAGTTCATCCTTTCTATATAAACACAGAGTAACTAGTATTTTAGTATTTTTAAGAAGAAGCTCTTATGGTTGAATGAATTTTTGTGCAAATTGAAATTTACCATTTCAAGGATCAAACATCTGAGTGATTCAAGTGTTAGACATTGCTGATGGAAATGATTTCAGAATGCTAAGAGTAACTCATCTTTATTTTGTGCTTTGTGGCTTATAAAAGTCTCCCCTTCAACAGCCTTATGAAGTAGAAAATGGTCAGTTTTCAGAAATGGAAAATGAACCTTAAAGAGATTTAGTGATTTTTCAGTTGCCATACAACTTATAGGTGTCAGTCATGATATTTTATACATTTTCTTCCTTATTAAAGAGTGTACTACTAGACAGAGAAACACAACATGCTGTGGTAAAGAGCCTACCTCAGAATGAGGAAGGCCCCAGGAAATGACCTAACTTCTTGGGTTCACCAAGCATTTATCATGTGCCCAGATGCTTTGGTTCCTCATTCTCATTGATCTTTCTGATGCATTTTACATTCTCCCCTCTTTCATCCTAACTGAATTCTGACTCTTCCTATGACTTTTGGGATTCGACACTATTCTGAGTCTTTTCCTAATTCTATGGTTCCTTCTTTGTCTCTGTCTTCTCTTTCCCTTCCAGACTGCTTAAGGTCAAACTCCTAAGTTTCTCTATACTTGGCCCTAGAAGTCTTTTCTCTATTCTCTTTCCTTTAGCAATGTCATCTGTTTCCATGGTTTTAACTGTCACTTCTATATGATTTTCAAATCAATGACTACAGTCCAGATCACTCCCTCCAACTCCAGATCTAAATTGCCAGTTGTTTACAGAAGATACTTGCTTGGAACTTCAAACCTAACCTGTCACAAACTAAGCTTATTCTCTTTCTCTAACACTTAATCCTCCTTTGGAATTCATTATTTATGAAATCAGAACCAGTATTCATCTAGTCTTCCGTGTTAGAAATAATTGTGTTATCTTTTAATTTTTTCCTTCTCTTTTACCTCTTATGTGGTTACTTCCTGTATCTTATTGATTCTACTTCAACAATCTGTATCATGTCTATCCCTCTTCTCAGTTCTCACTGTTACTACCATAATATAATAATACATGTCTCCTTATCAGTCACTTGGTTTAATATCATTACCAACTAACAGTTCTTTCTGTTTCTGCTTACTATGTCCTATTAACCATCCTCACTGATACCAGACAATCTTTCTCATGGGTTGTATCAGGAAGCACCCCAACATAACAGGGGGGCCTGCTATCACAGGTTCTTAGGCCTGCTTTCATAAAAGAAAAGCAACTTTAAGGGGTTAACAATCACTTTGATCAAGTACATATATCATTCACGTAGTTCAGGGGAATCAACATTCTGAACTTCAAAGAAAATACAGAGAAATTAAAAGTCAGCAGACATGGCTTCCTCTGCCTGAATTCAACAGACAGTTGAATCCCAACTGTCTGACCATAGTTACCAGAGAGGTAAGCACTGGCATCTGGGTTCTCAAAGCCAGGGGGCCTGCTCAGTGTTCTCATCTGACAAAACAAACACTTCCAGTCAGTAAGCCCCAAAATAAAAGCCCCAACTCCAAAGGGCATCACATCCCTTGAGAAGCAGAGCCTCATTAACAAAAGGGTGGACCTTCCTGCAAATCTTTCCATGCCCAACAATAGGTAGGAAAGATCCTCCTTAATCACATTCAAATAGAGGCATTATACTTCTTGATTATACTAAAATGATACTAGCAAACGATCCTATTTTGCTTGACCTTACATCCCACCCTTCCAGGATCCTTGGCCTTACAATCTAAATGGCCATGGGTCCTGGAACAAATAGGTATTAACATTTCTTAAGTAAATACAACATAATTCACATTTGCAGAGTACATAACATAGAAATTTATTACCAGGGTGGCCATATGGCTTTATACAAACACAAAGGTATAGGCATAACATAATGTCATTCTTTGAGGAGATTGCAACCAGATCCTTCTTCCTCAATCCCAAACAGAAATGTCCAAGCAAAGTCCTCTTGGGGGTGTTTCCTCTCTACCCTGTACTCTCAGGAGTAGGCTCTAATAAACCCAGCTTCCAAGTCCTGAGGGGTGGCTGGACAACAAAGCCATCAGGGTGGAGTTCTTGCAGGTACATGGCACTTCCTTCCTCCCACCATAGACAGCTCCACCACCTGGATCTCAAACTGTCTCAGAACAATGCTGCAAAAAAGCATACTTGGTGCCTTGCTGTTCAGTCCCAATCTTGCCCCAGGGCTGAACTCTGAGCACCTAGGTTCCTCCTCCTCCAGCAGGAGCCAGAAGCTCCCAGCTCCAGTCTAGGTCTGTATGAAAGAAGCTCTGTGCTCCCATTCCTCTCACCTCACCAAGGTCAACACACTGGCCATTCTCTGTTTCTGCTGAATCCTTCAGCAGGCAGGCTTTTGCTGGGTCGTTCAGCAGGCAGTTATTTGTTCCTGTTCCATGGCTGTGCATACAATACAATCTCCTGACATTCACTCCTCCAGCAGTCCACAGCCAGGCTAATCCACTTGAGCCCCAGCTCTGGTCACTCCCACCTCCCAGTATTCCACAGAATCGTAGTCACCACACCTGGGAAATAATAGACAATTATCCCAGTCCCCATACTTTCCTTTTAATTTATGTAGATCCCATCTTTATTGCCATAATATGTCAGTAAACACCCCAACATACACAGGGGGACCTGTTATCACAGGTGCTTAGATTTGTGTTCAAAAAAGGAAAGGCAACTTTTGAGGGGTTAACAATCTTTTTAATCAAGCACATGTATCAATCACCTACCTCCTTCAGGGGAGTCAGCACCCAGAACTTCAAAGAAAATACAGAGAAATTAACAGTCAGCAGACATGGCTTCCTCTGCCTGAATTCAACAGACAGTTGAATCCCAACTGTCTGACCATAGTTACCAGAGAGGGAAGCACTAACTTCTGGGTTCTCAAAGCAGGGAGGGTGTGGAGTGGGGGGCTTCCTAGAGTTCTCATCTGGCCAAACAAACACTTCCAGTTAGTAAGCCCCCAAATAAAACCCCCACCTCAGAGTCTTTATATACTTTTTAGAACTAGAGAGCATCACATCCCTTGAGAACCAGTGCCTCATTAAAAAAAGGCATGGACCTTCCTACAAATCTTCCCAGGCCTGATAATGGGTGGGAAAGATCCTCCTCAATCACATTCAAATAGAGGCATTATTCTTGACTGTACTAAAACAAAAACAGTGAAAGATCCTATTTTGCTTGACCTTACATGGGTAGATTTAGTTATAGCTAAACTTTGCTCAAAAGCCTTCTTTGGCTCCCTACTAACTGAAATAAATTTCAAATTCCTTAATTTTCCAGTCAAGGCCCTCCATCATCTTATTCCACTTTACAATGCAAGTTTTATCTTATGATATCACTCTGCATGGACTCTGTGTTTAAGTTAAAAAAAACAAAACAAAACCAGGCCTCAATATATCCATCCCCACATTAATACATAGCTGAAACTCCCTTTTTTCTATATGTTTAGTGTTACAGTTCTTTGGAAGGAATGCTCTTCCCTTCCCAGCCTTTAAGTATCTATGCATGCCTTAAGGCTAAATTCACATGCCACATAGCCCTTTGGTTTGATCTTTTTTAAAAATATTTTGTCCCATTATTAGTTTATTAGATTATAGAATCCTTGAGGGCAAAGACTATGCTACATTTACTCTTTATATATTTTCTAAGGCTATAGCACAATTCTACGCACACAACAGAACCTTGATTTATATTTGTTGGATTAAATATGGGCAAAGATATCAATTTTTTAAAGAATGTTGTTTAAAAAAATCCTTCAGGCTGCTTCATTGTTTGACCTATTTTCTGAGTATGAATGATTTTTCACCATAGTTCCAGTGGTACAACTACAGGGACATTCGATGGAGGTTTCTTACTTATGGAGTGATCGGACCTTCTAGTCTGATAAGATCGAAGTTTACTTAGTTTGACTGAAGGTTATATACCATAAAACTATTGATCTGTCTTTCTTTCCTAAAAGAAAATTACTTTAAACTACCATGTTCGTTTTGAACAAAGTATAGGAAAAATTGCAACCTGTTTGGTGAATACTCCATTTCTGAACGGAGTACAAGAACTCAATTTTATGTGTTTTAACTACATTGTTTGTTTAGACATAATCCACTCTGAAATACAGCAACTGAAACTTCTACCAATCATCAGAGATTGTAGATACTTATTTACACTGAATGTGGAATTGACCTTTTAAAAATTAGGTTATGAAAACCCCAACGTTTAGTACTGAGGACAATGCCTTTAATAGGCTTTTCTTGATCATGCCTTTTCCTTTTCCTTTTGAGAACATGAGAGTTTTTCAATGCAGCTAAGAAGAAATTTGCAGTTGTGCCCCTGCCAGTTCTAGTAGCAATGCAGCAAAGAAAATGCTCCAAATGACTAATCTCGGTTTATTGCCAGGTAACTTTGGGATTATGCTCTGATAGTCAAAGTAATATAACAACATTCACAGCATAATTAGATTTGTACAGCTAGTTTTATTTAAAGGATGCCAGATCTCACTGCTTATAGGCATGTTTTTCTTTCTTGGATTTGTATTTCTTAGCAATCATGTTTTTGAACGTATTGTGATAGACTTCTTTTAGGAAGCAGGAGAAAAGCACCATAGAAACATGTCAGGAAGATGAAGATGAAGTTCTCTCAGGGAGATAAAATTATTATTTTAAAGTAACACAACAATGATAATGTGTCAGATCAGTGAGTTCTGTATGCAGATTTCTTCCATTGGTCTATACCACAGACCAGTATAGACAACATATTGTAATATATTACATAATGACCTATACTATTACATATTATATACATTATATATACATTATATAGTACATAATATATATTAATGTAATAATATATTACATAATACAATAATAGACGATATAGACAGAAACTTTTGCTCAGCTGCCTAACATAATCCATCCCAGACTATGTAGTGTTTGTCCTTATATTTCTATAAATTGTTATAGAGGATATATTCAATGTGCCTTTTTCCAGGTCCTTTACTATCTCAAGGTCACTAGGAATGGTATTTAGGCTTTCTTTCTTGCCATATAAATCTTTTTTTTTTTTCTAGTCATATGTGCCTTTAATTATATGTTAACTCTGCATTCTTGTGTACAAGCTGGCCCCAAGCTTCAACTTATCGATGCGTATCATGTATTTCAATTACTGTCAAGGTTACCTGCAATTTTGAATCAATTTTGCCATGATCATGTTATTCCAAGATCAATAGTTATATACATCATGAGTGGAATAGTGACAGCTCACAATAGTATAAGAATTTACAGTTTTGGAGTGCTTTTTTCCCCAGCAATCTTGTTAAATGGATAATGCAAGTATTATTGTCCCCATTTTACAGATGAAGACAGTGAGCATCACAAAAATTAAATAGACTAAGTTTGCATAGCTAACAAGACCTGAAACTTGGTCTCTAGATTTTGTCTGCCCCAGAACATTTTATGTAAACATTCTCATTCATTGAATGAATGATAGATACCATTTTCCATGTTCTCTTCACACTGTTGTCAAAAGATGTCCTCTCCAATGCACTCTTCATACCACTGTCATAATAATCTTTTTGATTTGTAATAGATTTGGTCATGTCAGAAAAATCCAATGATTCTTTGTTGTCTGCTAAGTAAAGCTAAAAGTCTTCAGGCTTATCTCTTATCATTCCCCTACTTGTGCTCTATACTCCAATGATAAAGAACTACTCAGTGAGCCTTGAATGCATCCTGTGGTCTTCCACCCTTTGTCTCTGCCTACATTATTCCCAGTGCCTGAAATATTCTACTCTTTCATTTAAGCCATTAAATTCAGTCACTCTTTTTAACTCAACTCAAATGCTCCCTACATAAAACCTTCTCTGTCCTTCTTGATTGGCAATGGGCTAATCCTTCAGAATATGATAGCACTTTATTTTGTAATTCTCTGTTACTTTTATCAGAATCACTCAGTCCACAAGCATTTAAGAACCACTTCCTATCTGCACTATGTACGCTAGGTGCTAAGGATACAAACACATTAACGGAACAATACTTACACATCAGATTGCTACATTTTATTAGGGGAGACAACACATACACTTCTAGGTGTATTCAGTATTATCACATCATATTGTATATCATATTTATTAGTTTTACTTTATATATTCATATTAGATTTTTAATTACATAGGACAGGGACTGACTTTTAAGTCGGCACCTACCTATCTATTCTAGGACCAGCACAATATTCTGTACAGAGAATGCATATTTGCAGAATATTACTGAACTAATTCTGCCACTTAATGAATGAGAAGGGAGTTATCCTTTCATTTGAAATACTGTTTCCAATAAAGATCCATGCCAGTATCCTATGCTGTTTCAACTGTGTAGAGTATGATATGTGGATACTAGTGTTAAATATCTGGATAGAGGTTCTATATATAAAATCATAGAATGCTAGAGTTGAAAGGGAGTTTGAAGATCACTTAGTTTACCCAACTCATTTTACAAATAAGGACAGTGATACAGTTCAAAAAATGTGGGAAGAGCGACCTACCTAGAGTTGAATGCCTATTGTTGTTATTTTTAAAAATATATCACAGTTGTGTCAAAAAGTCAGTAGTTTGGAGAAAAAAAGAATGAAATGTGTGTGTGGTGTATGCATATGTATATGGTGTGTGTGTGTGTGTGTGTGTGTGTGTGTGTGTGAGTGAGAGAGAGAGAGAGAGAGACAGAGAGACAGAGAGACAGACAGAGAGACAGAGAGAGACAGAGAAAGAAAAAGAAAGAATCTACTATGGACATACTTATTAGAATGCATTGTACTGAGTGTGAAAACATTCTGAACATATGGCTATATGTTTCTACAATTTCCATGGAAACAAAGATGAATTGTTTCAGGACTTTATTTGGTTTTTTTTCATCTGGTCATCTCTGTTATGTGTAATTCTCAAAGTCATTATCATACTTCAGAACAATTAAATATAAAAGTTCAAAGTCTTCAGGATATCCTTAAAAATACTGAATTTCAATGGAGCAGATATTTATTGGGATTCATATTGCTTTCAGCACTGTTGACAATAAAAACTCCAGAATACAACCTTATATCTCACCATCATAATGAGAAGCCTCAAAATGTGCATCCCAGTTAGGATGCGCTAAATGGTTCTTCTTGTTGAGAGGTGTTATTCCTCTCTAGAAGATATCAAGAAAAATCCTCTTACAGAGTGGGAGGAAGAACAAAAAATAAAGTCCTAACCAGACAGCGTGTGCCACACCCACCATGTAACCAGGCAACCAGAAAAACTGAAAGTGGGAAGAGTGGTAGGGCTGTGAGCCCAGATGCAGTTGCATTAACTGATTTCCCTCCCCATCAAACTCTTCACTGCCAGTGTCACCATTTTCATTCACTTCCTCACTCTTGTGAGGAGCTAATTACCAACCAATGATAAAAAACCAACAGAAGGTACAAATCTCTCTTAATGTTACTCAGTCACTTTTTAGTCACGTCTAATTCTTGGTAACCTCATTTGGGGTTTATCGGCAAAAAGAACTAGAGTGATTTGCCATTTCCTTCTCCAGTTAATTTTATGGATGAGGAAACTGAGGCAAACAGGATTAAAAGATTTGACCAGGGTCATACAGCTGAGGCCAGATTTGAACTCATGAAGATAAGTGTTCCTGACTCCAAGCCTAACACTCTATCCACTGTGCTACCTAGCTGTCCTATAAGTCCCTATGGGTGATCTATCTGAGGTGCCCCATTCTGGTTTACCATGATCATAGAGTAAGTGTTATAACTATGACAGACATCATATGTACTGAGTGACTGTAAGCATAACTGAATTAAAGCTAACTTCTTGCATTTCCATTGCTACTTTTTTTTGTGTCTCCTGGAATGCTGTGTAATTGAGCTGGCAGCAGTACAGACTGTGCCAATGATATGATCATTTTGTCTTGAGATAAATGAATTGATTTCATTTCATTAATGTCTGGGTCAGCTCTTTATGAAAAAATTAGATGTGATTATAGAATTGAGAATAGAGAGTGGCTACGCTGTTGTAAAAATAAAGTCAGTTACAACTGAATGTTACCTATGGCAGAGGTTACTTCTGAGATTCAATAGATGAATAGATAGATAGATAGATAGATAGATAGATAGATAGATAGATAGATAGATAGATAGACAGACAGACGGACGGACGGACAGAGATAGATAGATAGATAGATAGATAGATAGATAGATAGATAGATAGATAGATAGATAGATAGATTTGTTTATCTCTGGAAACATTATTTCACCCTTTTATAACCACCAATCAGGATACCAACCTGCTTCTCCTGCTATCCACTCATTATGTATTCAAAGGGATTAAATTATGCTAATATTGAGCAATGCCCCAAATATTTAGGAAGTTAAGTTTACTGAAAAATAATTATTTGGTCTCAAAACATGTATGAAAAATGATTTTTAAAAGTTTCCATTTCTTTGAAATTCCATTCTCCCCCTTAATTAATTTGGCTTTGAAAAAACATTTTTGAAGGGCTTTATGACTTTGTAATTTTTTTAATCACAGCTAATATTAAAGTTCTCTGTCACCTCATTCTACTCTCATGATCTTGGTATCAAAGAAATGGAGAAGGGGATAGAAAGTGCTCATCCAATAGCTGACAGACAGACCTGCTACTACCAGAATGCAAACAAAATGCTTTGAGCTTCTCACCGTAAATAAAACTATAAGCTGTACGAAAGATGAAACAAAATAGAAGAACAGCTGGAAAATTCTCCTGGAAGTGACAAGTAAAGGGGTTGGAAGAGGTACTTCAATCATGCACACAAAGGCAGCAACAAAAATATTTCACTAATTCTTTTAACATTTCCTAACATTACTTATGTTAAACACAATCAAACATGATATCATGAAATCAGAAATTATTTGTCAATATCCATTAGGAAGGAAGAAAAGAAACACTTTGAGGAATGTAACAGAAAACTCCAAACTAAGCCAATATGTGCATATGATCAAACTCAAACTAAAAAAAAATGTCCTATGAGTGCTCAGAGTCTACAAATTATCTTATTTCCATAGGATGTTGAACTAATTGCTTCATACCCCAAGATGAGACAAAGCTTCCCCTATAGCGATTTGAAAGACAATACACATATGAACAGTAGATGAAAAATGCGTATTACCCAAATTTATGACATATGGCTGAATTGAGAGAATGAAAAATTAATATTTATTTCACTATATAAGTAGGAAGGAGATGAGATTAGTTTTAAATAATTTTACATTTTATATGCACAATTATGAAAATAAAGATTTGATTATAATGTTGCCTGAAAACCAATTATTTATTTTCCCTCAGAACAATACTTTTTTGTATAATCTTGTTAATATGATTCTGATTATTGATCATGTGGAAGAAAAGCACTATGTTCATGTTATTATGGCTCTTCTATCCTTCCCCATAGATATTTCATAAGTCAATCCTAAATTAGTTAAATTAAGACTATGTTAATTCATACATTTATATTTTTATTCCACAAATATTTATCGATCTCTTACAATGTGTGAGTTGTTTTGCTAAGTGTTGTTGAGAATACATAAAATATACTACCTTTACTCCTATGGAAGTGCTTAATTGATGACTAAGCTATGTAATAACAAGAGTTAGAGGAGATCCCAATAGATAGCAGACATTTCAATTAAAAATATGAAAAACTTCTGCATGAATAAAATCATTAAAACTTGTAAAAGAAAGCAAATTGTTGATTAAGAATAATCTTGCAATAAATATCTATGATAAAAATCCACTATTATATATATATATATGTACATATATGCATGTGTAACTGACAGCAATAAAAAATAACGGGTACCAAATGAATACTTAGAAAAGAAGAAATGATTGTTTTTAAAATAACTGTATATTGATTAACAATTATGTTAAAGGCTACAACAAAGCTATAAGATAAATATGACTCTGAGATGACTCTGATAATACAACTCTTACTTCATAAAATGACAAACATCATGAAAGATGAAATAGTCATATTGGAACATTTTTAATGTAGCTATGAATTACTCCAACCATTCTGGTGAATAATTTGAGATTTTTCTAAAATTGACTAAAATGTCTGTTCTATTTTCCTCAGATATCCCATTTCTAGGCAGCTAAACCAAGAAGGTTAAAGACATATAGATCCCATATATGCTAAATTGATCATAGTAATCAATTTTATTTTAGAAAGGAAACAGAAACAAAGTAGATGTTTGTTGACTGGGGAATGTTAAAGCAAAATATGGTACGTTTAGTAATGATGAATTACTATGCTTTAAGATAGAACAAATATGAAGAATTTAGAGAGATAGGTCCAGACTTATACGAACTAATGAAGAGTCAAGTAAGCAGAACCAGTAAAAGATTATACACAATCAGTGCAACAGTGTCATGGGTCTCTAGATGGCACAATAGATGGAGCACGGAAGTCTGGACTTGGAAGGACCTGAAGGTGACTTCAGGCACTTATTAACTGTGTGACCCTGGGAAAGTCCCTTAACCCTGTTTGCCTCAGTGTAGCATTTGCAAAATGAGCTGGAGAAGGAAATGGCAAACCACTCCAGTATCTCTGACAAGAAAACCCCAAATAGGGTCACAGAAAGTTGGACATAACTGAAACAACTCAATAACGAGTGCAACTACATCAATCAGAAGGGCAGTTACTTTAATCTGAACTCTACGCTGATAGTAGCCAAATAGCCCTAAAGATGAATTTCTTCTCCCTCCTTTCACTGCAGAGTTATGGCATTGTAGATGTGAAATACTACTCACTCTGTAAGACATAGTAAATATCTTTGTCTATTTTACTAAGTTATTATTTACTCTTTAAAAACATTATAACAAAGGATAGATCTCTGCTTAGGACAGAGGGAGATATATATTCAGAAGTGAATTTGAAATAAAAGTAAGAGACATCAATAAAATATATTAATGAAATGGAAAGATGCATGAGACACTATGGATATAGAGCCTAGAGCAAAGATGGGGAACCTGTGGCCCTAGGTCCTCAAGTGTAGCCTTTTGACTCAATCCAAACTTCACAATTTGTCCTGTGAAGTCTGGATTCAGTCAAAGGACCATACTTGAGGACCTAGAGAGCCACATGTGCAGCCTCAAGGCTTCAGGATCCCCAAACCTTGGTCTAGAGTGTATCACAACTAATTAGATATAGAAATATGACATTAGGTGATATAAAGGTGAGTAAGGCATTAAATAAATATTGGATCTGAGTTACCTAGAGAATCATGGTCCCTTTAAGAGTAATAAGGAAATTAGAAGACATTGCTTCTGAGAGGAAGGCATAATGAGTTCAGATTTTTACATAAGATCATAAATTTAATGACTGGAAGAAATATTAGAATTGACCATGTTCATACCCCCTCCAACTTACTTTACAAATAAGTAAAATAAAGCCCAGAAAGTTTAAATAATATGTACATGTCCCAAGAAAAATGTTCCCTTCTCACATTCAGTATTACTGTCAAGAGCATCACTCTTCTTTTTACCCAGATTTACAACCTTGGTGTCACAGAAATGTGATGTAGGATTGGGCTTCAGGAGTGAAGTTAAAAATATAAGGGTCATCTACAAAGAGTCATAGTAGAGTTCATTGCACTTATTATGTCTTAAATGAATACTTGCTGAACTTGTAGAATTCAGTAGAGAGGAATGTTGAAATTCTGTACTCTGGTGTAAAATAATATAAGAATATATTCTCATATATGAATTAGATATTCACTCCCATCTTCCTAGAAAAAAACATTTCATGAGTTTGACTCACTATTAAATGTCTACTGTGGTTCATCAGGAGCGTGGAATGCTCCATGTATGGTGTTCTTATTTTAAAAACAAGAACCAGTTCTCAGGACATGTTTGGAAATAGAATCATTGATTTGAACTAACCTTAAAGGTCTTTAAGGTCTGAATATGACTTAGAATGAACATTCTTAGAAACAAAAGTGCTAATCTTATCTTTACTGAGAACTTTTCAAGGATATAGGAATCGAGAATACATGCTATAAAATTGGGTCCCATAACAGTTATAGCCCTTACCTTTCTCTGTCTCTCCCAGTAAGGCTCATTTCAGTTCCTATTAACAGCAGCTTGTGAGGGCATCATTAATCAGAGAAGACATGACCCATCATTCTCTTTGGTGTTTTTATCCCCAAAATCTGTATGCCTCATCGGATATACCAGGCAGATGGGACTTGGATCCCAAATGAACTATTTGAACTACATAGGAACCATTAATGAAGTGTATATGAATTATTCCTCTGCCTCTGTTTTAAAACTTCATTTTCAGAAATTTTCCCTATTTCAGCATTTCCTCCCTTGCTTCCATTTGACTGAATTCTTACTCTGTTCAGTACCTTTCAAGTCCTTATTCTTGATCTAAATACAACAGTCATGACTGAGTGGGATTTACTAGAGGATTTGGTCAAAGTCTACCCAAAGGACCTTCAGTGGCACCACTAAATCCAACCCACTCATTGTAGAGATAAGGAAAGTGGGACCTAGAAAGTGTGAGTGACTTGCCCAGTGTCACACTGGTAAGTGACAGAACTGACATTCTAATCTAATTTCTCTGATTCTGAATCTAGCATTCTACTGGCTCATGCTGTATCATTGAGATTTCATCTCTCAGTGTTCCCAGATACATAGTGTATGAAATAGCTATACTGTGGGCTTTCACTGAACTAAGAAAAAGAGTTTCGTAAGTCTAAATATTGAGCCTCCAAGTCACAATATTCACTGCGAAAAGGTATCGCCTCCTCTTCTATACCTGCCATCATGCATCTTTGCATGGTGCCGCTACCTTTAGAAAAGTGACAACTTACAAGGCCATGGCTTTGCAAGGCTTTCCCTGCTAACAAAACAGTCTGTGCTCCACATAGTGCCTGTGGGTACACTTTTCAGATCTTATCACAGGTTACTCCATTGCTGTTTGGCTGCCCAGTGCTTAGGCTAAAAAGACCTGTTCTCATTCCCAAACATGTCAAGTGGGACTATCTGCTGCTGCTACATCTTCCCAGCAATTAGTGGTTAGGATATTTTCTTGCAACTGCATTATAGCTCATCTTGTAATGATCCTTCAGTCTTCCTTGCTAATGGTACGTAAACTCTTAATATACCATACAGTAACTTCTAACATGTCTTTAAGGAAAGATTTCCAGGTAACATGCTGTTTTTCCTAGTACCCCTTTATTTCTTACTTCAGATAGATGTCATATTTTCTACCTTTCTCACATATTTCTTATTCATTACCATTTTCTTTCTGAAAACTACATAGTACACATAATCAAACCACCTTCATGTCAGAAATATCAGTTACTTTAGCCTGAAAAGAAAGTCAGGGAAACTGAAACTCTACTAAATATAAAGTGTAGATCTAAAGTTATGAAACTAATTTCCATAAGCAATGCATCTGAACATCTGGACACCAAAACCCTTGCTTTGTGGTCATGACACACAGAGACATTGAGCCCAGAAGAGATTGTGCATGTCCTTAGATGTTCCTTATTTGTGCAGTAGCTGAGTATTTCTTGTCAATATAAAGGGTACAAGAAAAAAATGGAGTGCTGCTTTGCCTTATTTGGAAGGCTTGAGGTGGTCAGGTATAGGCTAGATGTATACTTGTTAGGATATTACACTAAGACTGATGCTTCAAGGACAGTCAAGATTATGTGACTTCAAAGGTCCCTTACAACTCTAGATTACTTGCTTCAGTGATGTAAAAAAAAAAAAAAGCAAAAATAATAGTGTGGTTAATTTGGTGTATTTTTCTTATTACATACAGAAGTAGATAATTTCTACCCAGGGTACTTTTCCTGAAATTCAGTATCATTTCTAGAAATTTAACTGGTGGCATTTTTTCCATAGCAGCAGAGATCAAAACAGTGGTTGGCATACTTGCCTACTTAGTTACACTTATTAAATCAATATTCAACAATTCTCTGAGAAAATGTAGATTAATTTCCCCCCTGCTCATATAGTGTTTCTTTTTTATCACACTTTTCTATCTGAGTTTATATATGTAGAATTATTTAATTCTGCCAAGGAACAAATTAATAATGTTATATAATAGTTTTAAGAATAATTTTTCTTTGTATTTTTAATTCCATCCAACGATGGGATTGATAGATTTAAATTAACTTGATGTGGTTACTCTCTCTAATAATGTAGGTCACAACCTCTTCAAACCTGGTGAAATCCTTGCTCACTGATTTCAAATTCGTGTTTTTTCTTTAATATCCAATTCTATATTGCATTTTCATACCTTTCCATATTTCTTTTTGTACCCCTTCACAGACCCCTTAAATTAAGTAGTTAAAACTGAATCTAATGTTAGGAAAATATATTAACAGAAACCTAACATCCCAACATAATTTGTTGATATTCATATAATTGATTCTAGATCAGGAACATCTGAATTCATGTTGAATCTTTCCCTTTATTAAAATTGTTGAAGAGATTCATCAAAGTCTAGATGGGGTTACCACGTAACCCCATAACGTTCAAGCAACAACAAGTAAGCCAAAATTTAAATCAGAAACTAAATGAAAGCTGGTGTAGTTTGAGTCCCAATTTAACTCTTAGGTATGAAGAAATACTTAAGTTGAACTGAAGTATATGAATTAAGGAAAGTTCTTCTTAATATATTACATCTTCATGAAACATACTAGTGGCCAAAGAATAGGACTGGAAAGTTAGTTTTCTTATTAACAATGTCATTCTTAATATAATTAATGATTTAACTTATTAACTTTAAAGTGACAGTGAAATGAATTCCTTTTATGTACATTGAAAAAGATGATGCAAAAAAAAGAGAGTTTAATACAAACATGGAATACATATATACATATATATACATACATATATGCATATATATGTGTGTATTGTGTGTGTGTGTGTGTGTGTGTGTGTGTATATATATATATATATATATATATATATATATATATATATATATATATATACACACACACAAAATGGGTTGCAATTGTGGTGGAATAACATATATGAGAAGAGGGCCCAGGTCTTTGAGCCAGTATTTTTTCTAGAGTTGCATTAACCAAGTTATTTAAAATAACCATCGAGAACAATGGTACTTTATTTTAAGATACACAGATTATCTCTGATTTAATCCATATAGGCAATTGAGAATGTCCTACACCTATAGAAGTGTAACCTTCCATTACTTAGTATCTGAACCTACGTCTTCATAAGGACTAGTTACTTTGCCTTGTTATCTTATTTTTTTAAATCACTTCTCCATTTTGAGATACCAGGTGATATTCTTCATTGTAGACAAAGGAGGGCAAGGGGAGAAAAAGATTAGTAGCCAGGAGGCGGTTTTGGTGTCACTAAGCAGTGGAGGAATGGTGGAGGTTCTGGGATGGACTCTATTGATTACTTTGTCATCTGAGACCTAGAATCAGGGTAGCAGGTGATGTCTTTGTTTTCTCCTCTAGGAGTTTTGTCAGTCTGTAGACATACTGCTTCAAAACCTGTAATTAGGTATGGCTGTTTCCTAAAAAAAATTGGCCTACAATGATCCCATATGTCATATTCCATTAATAACTGTTTATCTGATTACACTGTCTGAAATCACTTGTTCCTCTCTAGGGTTCTGTGTTAGGATAATAAGATTATAGGATCACTGATTTTGAACTTTTAAGGACATGAAATATCAGCTAATCTAATTCACTCATTTTACAGAAGAGGTAACTGAAGTCTAGAAGGCTAAATATCTTGCCCATGAATCCCCTTATTAAGTAGCCAAGTCAAGCATCCAAACCAGTCTGGTCCTCTGAATCCAAATTTATCTTTCTTTCCTGTGTATCACACTACCATCCTGTTCCAAACTGTCATCTTGAATGGCATAGGAAACTGACAGTAAGTAATCCACTGGTTAAATAGCATACTAATCTCATCTGGTTTGTGGGATTTTTTTCACATCATTAGTGGGGAGAGAAACAGCAAAACATCACTCCAACTCAATTATTCAAAATGTCATTAATAAAAGGTGCAATTAATGAATACATTTTTAGAATGAGATCTATGGAGTTAATGAACTAGTGTATAAAAGTGATCATGATACCTGTATAAAGTGTTTTATAAAAATGATTTTAAATATTATTACCCTTATCTGCATTGTCTAACTATATGAAGAGGAATGGGGGAATAGGTTGCAAGAAAAACAGTTACACCAACTATATAAAGATAATTTCTTAAACTAATTTGCTTTCAATATATTTAATACATTGTGCCAATTAAGGGAAGCAGTAATTCTGTTCAATGGTACAACTCTGTATCTAATGGTATATTTCATTATACTTTGGAAGTTTGTATATAATTTGTGACTTTAAGGACACATTCATTTGCTTCCATGGTCCTCTCCTCTTGATAACGACTTATAAAAAATAAATAGCATCCTTGAGTTGTGAAATTCACATAGTACAGAGAGGAAAACTTTGATATTCTGTGGGTGTGGATGACAAATACAAATGTGTGTGATAATCCTTTGTTTATTTCTACATTCTTTCATGGAATAAGTTTACTTCTGGTTTCTACAGATGTCACCAAGTCTAGAAAACATTAATGGGAACTAATATGAATATACAACATGGCAAAGAAAAGACAAATAGAATATAATTCTAAATTTATTTAAGTTCAAATTTTTGAGATTTCTATAAGATGTGAGACATCAGCTTTTAGCTTTTCTTAAAATGTAAATTATGAGATTGAATGTGTCAGCAGCATTACATGAATGAAATAGTTCTTAAACCACTTCTTTTGTCAATTGTATAGACATCTTGAACCTTTTTGGGACTCAGTTTTAACTGGTAGATTTATTCGTGACTAAAATACATCAGCACTAAGCTTAAATGCATCCCTTTCTCTCTTATCCCATCTCCTGGCCCTAGTTCATCAAAGAATACATCCTGCCCCTGGTCCTGGAGAACCAGAGAATCCATTCAAGATAACTAGATAATGGGAGGAATCACCACCTCTGGGATTTCTTCCTCTCTTTCCTTTCCCCTTTAATTCTCTGCTTTGATCTAGAGCTGCTCAGAAGCCACAAAAGCTCCATGACTTGAATACCTTAGATGGGATGTGAATCACTATCATTTCTGGTGAGGTGAAGGATCATTGCTCCTTAGGTTCTTTTCCCCTGAAGTCTACCCCCACAACCACACCCCTCATCTGATCCGCAGATATGATATTACCTAAGGACCTCTAGACCTTTCCATGTGACTCTGCTCTCCCCTAAGGAATTTTGGATTTTTTTCACCTGCCCTGTAACTGAACTTTCTTGTGTCCATGGTCTCCCCCAAATTAAATTTAATTGCTTATGAAAGCAAGAATTGTTTATCCAGTTATGTGGTTATATGTATGTGGAGATAGATGGATAGATAAATAGATATACACACATATATACATGTGTGTATACATACATACATATGTGTGTATGTGTGTGTATCTATGTAATATATATGTACATGGAAAGAGAGATTGTATGGCTATATATGGATATATATGTATATGTGTATAAATATATTGTGTATGTATGTATATATGTATATATCCACCTCCATCCACACACAATACATATATTTATACATTCATAGCGATATCTAGTAAGTGATTAACTCATGCAAAAAATCATATATATGTATATGTGTGTATAGTATATGAATATATTATGTATGCATGTACATGTATATGTTCATAAGATCTACAAACATACATGAAATAGACCCAAAGACCTGCTGTTTTCTTGACAAAAAAAAATGTTACATTGACCTAGTTATAGTCTGATGCAAATAATTTCATATTTTTTATTTGGAAGGAATTTTCTTGAAATTTCTTTCAATTATATATTAGACCCTGAAGAAATGAATTGAGAGCAAGTTTGGATCTTTCCAACTGCTTTATTTTTTAATTCAATTTGGTTTTCTGTGTCAAGAATTGAATTTGTGAATATCTTCATTCATGCTCATAAATTGTGATTTTAAGTAGCTGTGCACTTGAATCTTAGCTTCACTAGGTACTGCTTTATGTAATCCAATAGTTAAGCTACTGGCTTCTCTAGAAGTTTCCATTCACATGTCTATCCAAAGTGATAAATAATCTAGAAAAGAAAATCATTTTAATAGAATGTGCCATAGCAATTTTTCTATTAAAAATGCTTGTATAATGTTTTAGGATTTAGGTTGTCTTAAAATGTAAATTAATAAATTGAATACGTTGGCAGCATTACATGAATGAAATGATTCTTAAACTATTATAATGGCAGAGCCAAGATGGTGAAGTATAAGTAGGCTCTTTAGGTTTCACCCCAAACCCCTCAAAAAACCTGTAAAAATGGCTCTAAACAAATTCTAGAGCAGCAGAAGCCACAAAATGACAGACTGAAGACAATCTGCAAGGTAGATAGGAAGACTCTATCCCACTAGGGTGGGAATGGAGCACAATTTATTGTGGATGTTCACGCTGCACAGGTACAGATAGAACTTGAACAGGCCTGAGGCCTGAGGGGACTGAATCACTGGTAGCTGAGGTGGTTTCCAGACTTTTCAACCCATAAACACCTAAGGCAGCTTAGAAGGTCAGTTTGAAGGGTCTCTTACCTGGGTGAGAGTGTGGTCCAGCTCCAGGCCCATCCCGAGAGTGGCCCTCACTTCAGAGTGGTGGCAGCTACTGCTGAAATGGTGGCTGCTTCTGGAGCCCTCAACTTAAAAAAGAGCTCACAGGTCAAATAATTGACTGGGAAGATGAGCAAACAGGGGAGAAAAAAGAGGCTATAGATTCTTACTTTGTCAGTGAAGAAGTATTTTCTTACATCATTGGTGATGAGGAAGATCAAAACATACAACCAGAAGAAGACAGCAAAGGCAAAGCTCCTACATCCAAAGCCTCTAAGAAAAATATGATTTGGTCTCAGGAGACAGAAGAGCTCAGAAAGGATTTTGAAAATCAAGTAAGTGAAGTAGAGGAAAAATTAGGAAGAGAAATAGGAGTGATGCAAGAAAACCATGAAAAACAAGTAAACGGTTTGCTAAAAGAGACCCCAAAAATACTGAAGAAAATAACACTTTAAAATTAGACTAACCCAAATGGCAAAAGAGGTCCAAAGGCCAATGGGGAGAAGAATGCCTTAAAAAGCAGAATTGGTCAAATGGAAAAAGAGGTTCAAAAGCTCACTGAAGAAAATAATTCCTTAAAATTAGAATGGAGCAAGTGGAAGCTAATGACTTCATGAGAAATCAAGAAATTATAAAACAAAAGCAAAAGAGTGAAAAATTGAAGGCAATGCAAGTATCTTATTGAACAAACAACTGCCTTGGAAAAATGGACCCAGGAGAGAAAATTTAAAAATTATTGGACTACCTAAAAGCCATGATCAAAAAAAGATCCTAGATGTTGTCTTACAAGAAATTATCAAGGAAAACTGCCCTAATATTCAAGAACCAGAGGATAAAATAGAAATGGAAAGAATCCACTGATCACCTCCTGAAGGAGATCCCAAAAGGAAAACTCCTAAGAATGCTGTCAGATTCCAGAGTTTCCAGGTAAAGGATAAAATATTACAAGTAGCCAGAAAGAAACAACTCAAGTATTGTGGAAACACAATCAGGTTCACATAAGATTTAGCAGCTTCTACACAAAGGGATCACAGGGCTTTGAATAGGATATTCCAGAGGTCAAAGAAGCTAGAATTAAAACCAAGAATCACCTACCCAGCAAACTGAGTTTAATACTTCAAGAAGGAAAGTGGAATTTCAATGAAATAAAGAACTTCCAAGCATTCTTGTTGAAACGACCAGAGCTGCATGGAAAATTTGACTTTGAAATATAAGAATCAAGAGAAGCATGAAAAGATAAACAGGACAGAAAAATCATAAGGAACTTCTTAAAGCTGAACTATTTACATTCCTACATGGAAAGATATTTGTAACTCATGAGACCTTTCTCAGTACTACGATAGTTGGAGAGAATATGTATATGTGTATGTGTATCTATGTATGTGTGTATAGATATAGACATAGATAATATATGTGTGTATGTGTATTTATGTGTGTGTGTGTATTTTGTGGAAGTATTTATTAAAAACTGAAAATAAATAAATGTTTTAAAAAATTATCATTATCCAATTTTTTTTTAAATCTAGGAAACTGAAACACAAATAGAGATTTAATTTGCCCAAAATTACAAAGTAGCAGTTGGAGAATATGGGATTTAAAACCAGGCCCTCTGATTTCACAATTATTATAACATATATAGTTGTTATATGTGACATCCTAGGAGCAGATATTGTTTTAGCCTAGATATGATTATAAAATCCCCTGCAAAATCACCCTTTATAGCTGGCTTCGAATTTTCCAGCTAACTTTATTTCCCAATAGCTGCTCTGTTTTCAACTCATGAATATCAGACCCCTGTAGCATTATTTCCATTTTAGCTTTCTTTATGATCTTCTCCCATTAGATTGTATGCTTCTTGAGGTCAGGGATTATCTACTCTTTTTTCTTATTTGTACCTTCAGCATAATACCTGGGATGTTGCATGAACTTAATAAATATTTATTGCCTAATGACTTTCTTGGGCATATGGTGAGAATCAAAGGATGTTTCATAACTGAGATGAAGATATAGATAAAAAGATAGGCACAGATCTCAATAGATAACAACACACTTTGTCCAATGGCTAAATATAGATATGAATACATAGTATATGTGTTTACATATTTAATGATTATATAATATATTCCCGTATTAATAGTTATTTCTATGTTTATTATATTATGATTATATATCACACATTTATGTGTATTATTTATAAAACTATATCTCTGTATATGAATGTACACATATATGTATGTATATGTGTGTAGGTAAGTAGGTATGTAGTTGTCCATATGTAATTTTACATCCTTCAGGAATGGATAACTTTTTCATCTTTTAGAAAATTATATTCAATTTAACTTAACTTACAATTGCTGTCCAGCAATTTTTTCTTCAATATATCTGTGAAGTAAAAGAATATAGTTTTGTGGATAATCTACTTACTACTATACTATCTATTTAACTTACTTATTTGATATCATTAAATCATTTTGCAAATTGAATTGATTAAATGAACCAGTTCTTTTTAAGCCTAGTAAATATGACCTTAGTCCACTTTGAAATCCATTAGCATAAATTGAAGGTCTAGTATCTCAAAAGCATTACCATGCTCCTCAGTTCTCAGAGCATCACCTCTTTCATCTGAAACATGAGGTGGTTGAATTTGACAATCAACACACAAAGAAAGTCTCTTCTAGCTCCATCCTGTAACAGCGTGATTTTCAGAGAATGAAAGACCTGGATTGCTAATGTTCAGTGATTCAGCCAAATGACATTTAGTAGAGAGGATGAAAGTAGTCAATTGAATCTATAAGGAAACAGTGGGATGTATCTATGGATATAAGCTGCCTCAATTCCATTAATAAAAATTGTGATTCACCACTTCCATCAGCTTTCTCTTTGACTCCCTATCTCAATCATTACCAAATAGAAATGAAAACAAATTCAGAATAAATTCCAAGTAAGGATGGGTAAATATTTGATTCCATTCAGTTTTAAAAGTTATTCCTAAAACAATGGCCTAAGTCAGCTTGAAATGGGTTCATATTTTCCAATGAATTACGACAATTTATCATTTTGTACAAGCCATGCTCTTGTAAAACTGATGGGAGGTATTTGGTGGATCAGCTTTAATTCTTGATTCTTCTGTAAATGAGGACTTCTGACCAAATCCTAACACTACTGTCTGGATCAGCATTCTACACCTCAACTGGGTCAGCATGCCAAGTTGGCAAGGAAAGAAGAAAGTCCTCAAAACAGAAGCTTTTAGTTCAGACACCCATAATTGATCATTTCTGTACTTGATAAGGTGTGAAAGTTGCTATGGCAGCTTTCAGGGTACCCATATAATTAAATCAGATCAGAAAAACAAAGCTTAATAAAAGAGAATTGGCTAATTGTCTGCAGTGTAGTTATTCAAGCAAACATAAGAGTGAAGTATTCACTGATTTTTTTGGAAACTTGTGATTTACTTAGTGTCCTAAATACTTCATACATATGTAGACCTGATATCTAAAGAAACTGAGTGAACCTAAGAGCAGGAACCTCTCCAGTTTCTATTCAATGAAAACCTATCAAGCAAAACAACAGTAAATAAATAACACTTCTGATGCAAAACAGTATTACAAGATTTACTTCGGATAAAAAAAAAACTTTAGAGACGCATTACTGGGATTTGTGATTGGGTATGCTCACAACACTGTCATTTTGATACTTAGTTCATTAAAGGAAGTTTTAGGAAGTACATAATAAGAGGATTGAGTGGCATAATTATGAAACAATAGAGCCTAGTGTAAAGAGGTCTGTGCTGAAGAGTCAGAGTACTATACCATCACAAACAAACTTTCACTGAATTCATATTAGATATGTGGTAGGTTTGTATTATGTTGTGCTATCATTTTATATTGCATTATTTTTATTATATTTTATTATTTTGTGTTATAGTATATAATATGTTTCATATTGTATTAATATTTGTTATGGTTATTTTTATCTTGCTGTATCTATAAATGGAAATAATGGGAATTCCCATAAAGAAACAGAAAGGCATAAATTAAATGCCTCTTATTTAGGCATTTTAAAACATTTTAAAGATCTATCTAGTCTTATTTAGATAGTTCAGCATTATTTGGCTGTCAGGTTACAAGTGTAATAATTCAATTGCTGTGTTTAATATATTCACCTTTTCATTTATCTAAGGGATTGTTGCCTTCAGTAAGAAAGCTATTTCTTAATTAAAGTTCTTTGATAAAATACTTTGAGATACACTTAATGAGATCAATTGTATTATATGCTCTATATACAACCAAGAGTATCTGATTTGTTTCTTTTTGTTTTAGCTCCACTGACAGATAAACCACCAAAACTGTTGTACCCTTCAGAAAGTAAACTGACAATTCAGGAGACCCAGTTAGGTAAGTAACTTTTATTTTATTAAGTATATATATAATATATATATGTATATGTATATGTATATATGTATATATATATATATTTCTATTCTCATTCTGTTTGATCTTTATATAAATCTGTTTTGATTCCATGCATGACTAAGTATGAACTTAACGTTTTGCGTATCTGATGGAAAGAAACTGAACACAGACCATAAAATGTGACCTATTGCACCCAACGGAGTTCATTGACAAGCCTAGGTATGGCATGAAGGTGTAGAAATAATGTTTTTGTCTCATGTGCTTCATATGAACTATTTTTTAGGTTCATCTGTATCTGTGTTCACATGACTTAAGTTTATTGAAATGCAAACATCTATCCATTTTCAACTCAATATTAAGTGACTGAATATAAGATTAGTATAGTATAGTAACATTTTAAAACAATATTATATTCAGGAAGAAAGGTAATATAGCTCTTTATAGGTCCACCACTGTACTTTAGTAATTGTGTACTTCCTGCCTAATCAATTACAATAGGTCTTCTTATTAAAACATTAAAATAAATATTGACAAAGTTGTTCAAAAGCAATTGGATGATAATTGGAAATATCCTGTTAAGTCTTTTAAATAATCCTTTACACTGTAACTATAATGGTTGGGTAAAAACAGACCAAGACCAAATTGTTGAATAATTTTGGTCCAATTCTTTATCTGATCAAATGATGTTTTCTGACTTCCTGCTGTTTGACATGGCCTTATAAGCAAGTAAAAGATATTGAATAGTTTGCTGCTGCTACATCACATAGAATATTGATCATTTATTCATCATTTTATAAATTTATAAATGGATTAACATTCTCTTGGTTTTTATTTTTATTTTGAAGGTTATTGAGTGTGTATAAGTTTTGTAGTATGCTTAGCAGAAAACCATTTGGAATTATGGTTGGATTTGCAAGTTAAAATGATTTTATACGTACACATGTTTATATATATATATATGCATTTGGAAAATTTGCTCTGTTTGTAGAGATATGAAATTTAATAACTTTGCCCAAATACATTACTTCTATAAATGTCATAGAATTTGAAATTATAATCACACTTAGAATTCATTATTCTGGTCTACAAGTGAGTATAGTGGTTCTTCCCATTCTGATCCAATATACCAATGATAAAGAACATGGTTGTGATCTTAAGATCAATAAAACCCTTGTGTTAGAAGGAATTCAAATGCAAAAGTTATAATTAACAAAATAATGATATTAACATAGAAATCTTATGTAAAATTTATTTAAGGTCTCAATGCAACACATGGCTGTGGTACAGGATTCTCATTTGATTTTTGAAGTTTGTGTTTTGGTCACATAATGTCATATAAATACAAGATACCATCATTATTAGAGCTAGCTGGAAGTTTGTGTGTAATGCTGATAAGTGTTGTGGGAATCTCTGATCTGATCTACACAAAGATTTAGCTGTTCAAATCAAGCCATCCAAGGTTTAAATTGTTTTTAATGGGTTTTTATTGTTTTGTTGTGGTTAATGCTGCTGTTATTGCATTGAAACTATTACTTAATGGTTATTTTCTTTAAAAAAAAGTATAAATCTGTAGAAATGTTCATGTGTAAATAGAGTTGTTACTTGGGAAAATCATCTCAGTGTTAATTGTACAAATTTAGCAGTATCCTAGGTGGTATTCCTGAATCTTGCTATCCATAATGTCTCGGCAAAAAATGAAATCCATTTTTAATATTTTTGAAATTGTAATCAAAAGAATCTTCTGATTTGTCAACACATTAATTATTGGGTTTTTTCAGTATAAAATGTCATATTGCACTTTACCTTTTAATACAATGTTTCATAAAGTGAGATGAATAATTTGTCAAATACTTTCTTGTGAACAGAAATCATTTTTCTCAAAACTATTTATTGATGAATAAGAAAAACAAGTTGGAAATGTGACAATTTCATATGCAGGTTTGAAAGTGTGACAAGAATTAGGAAATCATTTGTTATCAAAATGCTATAGGAAATATGTATATTAACATATTCTCACTGGCAAAAAGAATGTGAATACTAGACAAACTTTGATTAGCTAGACTTATTCAGAATATACTAGCCTATTTTAAAACTTAGCCGTTTCTAATTTCCTGTCAAACTTTTCAAGATAATTATTGGTCTGAAAAAGAACAGAAATATTTAACAAATTCAGTGTGTGTCTTGCTAGAAACATATACAACCAAACTTCATTTAATAATACTTTTTTGTAAATTATTGAGATTCTCAGATTAGCTGAACATAAATATTGATTAGGAAAGAACTAGTAAAACTTAAGATAGCAACTAGATCTGAGATTTCATTGTTACATCAAACTCCTTGTATCAAACGTCCATCTAACAATTCAAGTAACCACCATTCCTGTGATTTACATTCTTCCAGTGTGGCACAAATCACCAAGAGATTTGGGGACTTGTCCAGGGTCATGAGACTAACAATTGTCAGAATTGGGATTTGTAGCAACATTACAATATTTGTAGCAACTTCCTTCAAGTCCAACTCTCTATCCTTTATTCCATCTTGCCTGTTCTAGCACAATATAAAGAAGAATATATGATATATGTATATAGAAGAATACGTAAAATATAATAATATAAAGGAAATGAAAGCAAAATTAATCCTTTAAATGATTGAATTATTTTGCTTAAAATTATTAAATCAAATTATTTTAGTTTTTAGAAGACATCTAGATGGCACAGTGACTAAAGCGCTGGGGTTAAAGTCAGGAAGACCTGAGTTCAAAATCTACCATCTGTATGATCTTCAATAAGTCACTTGACTTCTCTTTGTCTAAGTTGTCTCAACTGTATATTGGGGATAATAATAGCACTTACCTTCCAGTATCTGTTGTGAGAGTCAATTGAGATATTTGAAAAGTGTTTAGCACAGTGCCGGGCACATTGGAAATACTATGGAAATGGTAGTTTCTACTGTTATATTTCATCCAATATAGACTAGCTAACTATGCAAAGAAAATTGACACCCCTTCCAGAGATTGAAAAACTGTCAGATTTAGGAGATCCACCAGAATTGAATGGCTAAAGAATGGGAGTAACTCACTAGATACTTACCAACAGAGTGAAACTTAAAAGAAAATTTAGCTATATGCATTTATATATGTTCCAATCGTACGTAAAAAGGTCATTCAGAACCTACGTTGGAGTCGCATTGTATTAAACATTCAACTACACAAAACCAATTAAATTTTGTGCTAATATTGAAGATAATTGAAGTGTGGGTCAGAGATGATATTTGCTTTTAAAGTTCTGTTGAATTTGCTACCCTATAGTTTCCTAATTTTATCTCTGTGTTCATTCTATACATTCAAAATTCATTTAGGCATTGGGGTGGAGGATAATTCTGTATATAACTTAATTTCGCTGTGCAAATCAATCTCTTTTATAACTGTCAAACACTTAAAAGATCTTCATGAATACTAATAAGTGGTTGGTCTACTACATTATAGAGTTCAATGTCATGTTCCCATCTAAATTGTATATATGCCATGGTGAAAGAAAAAGTCAACAGAGCGCTCCACCATACAGAACTAATGTTAGGGAAAACTTGAAGCCAGCCAAGTTTTTCTCCATTGTTACCTACCCTTTCCTATTCTCTTTTCTCATCATTGGAGATAGTTCCTTTCCTTTTTAGATTTCATGCTTTTTGGTTCTCCAAATTTTGCATTTCTAGCCGAAGAGAAAATCATCCAAAAGTAATCATTTACTTTTGTCTAGATTATCCCTTTAAACCTTGAATTTTGTTCCCTTTTTCTCAGTTATCAATTCAATAGACGTTTATTGAAAACCTACTCTGTGGAAGTCAAATATGCTAAGGACTGAGGAACCTAAAATTATAGATAAAGCATCATCTTTTGAAGTCAGGAAACTGGATTTAGTAGCAGAAAATATATTTGAAAAATGTATGAAGAGATGATGGCATAAACCAATGCCCAGTAATACCACATAAAACATGTACATTATTGTTTAAGAAATGGAAATATTTTTTCCCCTTCTTCTCCCTGGAGGGAAAAATGTTCATGCAAGAGGTGACATTTGAGCTGAACTTTGAAGGATAAATAGACTGTCAAAGAGTAATGATGGTAAGAAGGACAGTTGTTAAGAAGAGTTAGCAAAGCCATTGAGGTGGGAAAGCATGGAAAATTGAGAGTGCTCCAATTTTACTCTGTTGCAGAGCAAGCCAAGGGCAGTGTGCGAGAAAAGGCTGACAAGATAGGACAAAGCCAGAGGTTTCACAAATTTGGAACATATCCCATAGCCAGTGGCAATTTTTAAGGCATATAGTTGCATGATCATAGTGATGAATTATGAATATTTCAGATTAATTTATCTGGCAAGCAGTGTGTGTAATGGATTAAAGGAGGGAGATACTTCAGGTAGAGAGACTAATTAGTAGGGTATTGTAGTATGCCAAGCGGAAGGTTTTGATTGCATGAATAATGGGAAATGAGCCAAGTGGATAGCAGATTAGAAGCAGTTGTGGAATGTCTTTTCATGATTCAATATTTCTTGGAGATACTTCATCATGAGACTCCTGGGAGTCAGCTTGAATTTAAGGAGTTGCATCAGTCACATTCTTCACGTGCTCAAAAGTACTGGAATTAGTAGCCAGTTCTGTTATTCCATGATATATGGAGTAACATCTCCCTCTGCCCATATAAACCAAAACCTCCCTGACAGCAGAGATGATCTTACTTTCATCTTTGTGTCCTCAGTGTCCAGCACCTTAAAAAAATTGTTAGAAGCAAGAAGAAAGAGAAAAGAAAGGTAATAACATGTATTAAGCATTTACTATCTGTCAGTCACTCTGCTAAGTTCTGGAGTTACAAATAAAAAAGAAAGATAGCCCATGCCCTCAAAGATCTAAATCTAACAGAGAGAAACAACACATACAACAAAAGAATGGTGGCCAGAGAAGGGTGAAGTCCCAAGGATATTGCATGGGGCGGTATGGTCCTCAAATAATGTGCCCGTTTTCAGAAACAATAGTAGGATTGATGTGATGACTGTTTCCAAAGCAAAAACAAAAACAAAAAATAAAAAAGCAAGTAGAAAATGTGCTGAGAGTAGAGAATGTCCAATGTCATGGCAGGAAGACATCATGATCAGGTGAAGGGATGATGAGTCCTTACCAATTAGAATGATACCAGAGCAGGAGCTAAATATCCAGATAGGAGAGTGTTAGGAGGAAGGGGAAGAAGTGGATGAGTATAACATGTTGCAGAAAGACAATCACGAGGATTTGGTGAATGACTAAATGTGAGGGAAGAAAAGGAGAAATCAATGATGATTCAGATTTTCAAGTATGAGTAATCAGGGGAATGGTCATAGTATTAACAGAGGAGTCTAATCAGTGATTTCTGAAAAACCTGGAGAGTCTTACATGAACTTATGTGAAGTGAACAGAGCCAGAACACTGGACATAGTAACAGCAATAGTTTATGATTGTCAACTGTGGATGAAATCTATTTTCAGTAATACCATGTTCCAGGACAGTTCCAAAGGGCTCATGTTGGAAAATGCTATTTACCTCCAAAGAAAGGGCTGAAGTTGTCTGAATGCAGATAGAAGCATACAATTTTTCACTTCATTTTTTATTTTGGACTGTGTTTTCTTTCACAAAATGACTAATATAAGAAATATGTTTTGTATGATTGCACATGTATAATCTATATAAAATTTCTTGCTGTCTCAGGGAAAGGGAATGGGAAATAGGTGGGGAAAGAATTTGGAACTCAAAATTTTAAAAACTGAATGTTAAAATTGTTCTTATATGTGATTAGGAAAAATAAAATATTCCAAAAAAAGTAGTTTAATGAGGAAAAGGAGCAGATTTAGAGAATGTTGCATTTGAAATGCTAGAATGTTTGAGAGTAAAGTGGAGTTCTGTCTTCCTACTGTTTGTGGTTGTTCAGTCATTGAGTCATGTACAACTCTTTGTGACCCTGTGGATCATACTGTCTATGGGTTTCTTTTGATAAAGTTACTACCATTTCCTTCTCAAGTAGATTAAGACAAACAGAGGTTAAGTGATTTGCCCAAGCTCACATTAGTAAATGTCTATGAGTAGATTTGAATTTGGGTCTTCCTGACTCCAGGTCCAACATTCTATCCACTAAGCCACTTAGCTGTCTCCTCCTAGGCTGTAGCAGCAAGCACCTTGACACATCCAGGATGGCCTGTTAGCACAGGTTCTTATATCTGGATTTCCCAAAAGAAATCAACTTTGGAGGGGCCAACAATCTTCTTTAATCACATATACTAACAGAGAGAATACAAGCAGAGAAATAAAGGCCAATGGACAGTACTTCTAACTCTCTGACCATAAGAAATAAATGCATTAAAGATCAACAGAGAGATCCATCTGTCTGGTCATTACATACCTATGTACATAGTTACCAGAGAGAGAAGCACTGACATCTGGGTTTTCAAAGCCAGGGGGCTTCTTAATGACTACCTAGAGTCTCATCTGGCACATGAACCTTCATCCAAAAAGTAAGCCCCAAAGCAAAACCCCACCACAGAGTGTATGTACACTTTTCAGAACTGAAGGACATTATGGCCCTTGTGACCCAGTGCCTTATTAGAAATTAACAAAAAATGTGAGTCTTCCTACAAAAGAAGCCTCCCCTAATGAAGCAACTCTCATTAACATTATATAGGCAAAACAGAGGTTAAGTGACTTGCCCAAGGTAACAAAGCTAGTAAATGTCTAAATATAGATTTAGAGTCAGATCTTCCTGACTTCAATCTCAGTTCTCTATCTACTGAGCATCTATGTGCCCTGGAGTTCTGAGTTTGTAAAATGTGCTAATAAAAATCACTGAATGTAGAGGGGAGGGAAGAAGACTTAGATATACCATAATTATACTATACCAACCGTGTAACCCATCCTTTCTTCTCCTCAACGCTGGTGGGTCCCACATTATACCCACAAAGGAAAGGACAGTGCCATCTATGCTGCTGCAGCTTTGCCCTTCCCTTCTTACTCTAGGATTGCCTCTTTTCCTTTCTCATTGAAACAACAACCAGTCAAAATAAATGTTCTAGCTAAATTATAGTATTAGGTGGCACCTACATAATGACAATATTTGCAGTATTTAAAAAATATTATCTCAATTTGTCCTCAAAAGAATACTAGCAGGTAGGTGCTATTTTACTGATAAGGAAAGTGAGGGAGGCAGAGATTAAGTGACTTGTCCAGGATCACATAGCTAGTAAGCATCTGAGGTAGGATTTAGACTCAAGTCTTCCTGAATCTAGGTCCAGTGCACTTTTTACTTTGCCACCTAACTTTCTCTTCATGTTCTTGATGTCAGGAACATTACTCACATTGGACTTGCACCTGGTTCCTCTAATCAATACAGCTGATGGTATCCCTACAATTCCAGGGGCTGTTTGGACAGCCCCAGGGGATTTTCAATTCATCAAATTGCTACTCAAATGATCTTCTATCTCCTCTCTCCATATTACTCCATTTTATTTCATGTGTTGACAATGGGGACTGATTTTATTACTTTTATAAAATTAAGTAAGCTACAACATAATTCTTCCATCTTTCTGCAGAGCAGTAATTTCTGAAACATGAGATCTTAGAGTACTCTAGATCATCAGATTTGGATATCACGATAGCTCCTTTACTTATCATTTGAGATTAAATTTGAGACATTTTAACCCAATCCAGAAGAACAAGGTATGGAGACAAAAGAGTAAGTGTCCTGCCAATGTCAGGAAAGGAAAATTGATTGAGGATAAAAAGTCATGTTTTATTAGGGGCAGAGAGATTATTTTGCTATGATGAAAATAATAATATGCAATATTGTTTATGACAAAAAGAAAAACATCCTTTCTTTTTCGTTCTTCCTCACTGGTCTCACTATAGCATCAAGATAATGGTTCTTGGGCTTTTAATAATATAGACTTATACAAGATTTTGGAGGGAGTACTTGGATAGCTTTGCATCCATACATTTGGGCATAAAGCTTCAGTTATATTCACTTCAATATAAAATGAGCCATATTAAAATATTGAACTTGTGTATGATATATACAGAAAACTAAATAGATTATGCAGTTTAGTTCTGACTGAAAAAAATGTAGCAGTAAAAACCCCAACATGCACAGTGGGACCTGCTATCACAGGTTCTTAGATCTGCATTCATAAAAGGAAAACAACTTTCAAAGGGTCAGCAATCACTTTAATCAAGCACATGTATCATTCCTTTAACCAAGTAAATATATCATTCAGTTACTTCAGGGAGTCAGCACCCAGAACAGAAAAATCTAAAGATCAACAGACATGACTTCCTCTGCCTGAATTCAACAGACAATTGGACCCAAATTGTCTGACCGCAGTTACCAGAGAGGGAAGCACAACATTGGGATTCTCAAAGCTGGGGGGCTCCTTCCTTAGAGGCTTCCTGGAGTTCTCATGTGGCACTCAAACCAAAAACTAAGCCCCAAAGTAAAACCTCAACCTCAGAGTATTTATACCTCTTTTCAGAGCCAGAGGGCAGCCCAACCCTTGAGAACCAGTGCCTGATTAACTAAAACTATGGGTGTTCCTACAAATCTTTCCTAATCAAACTCCCCTTAATAGGCAGTCCATTAATGGGTGGGGAAGATCTTTAATCACCTTAGCAATATAGTGTTTCTAGTTAAAGAAACTCTTATTTCTGTACTTTACTCCTAGTAAAGACTCTTGATTGATAAAGGCAAGATTCAATCAGAAACACTTGATTACATTAAAACAAAAATAACAAAAAATCCTATTTTGATTTTTATCACATATAATTGAATCAACCCAACTCAGTGGCATCAATATAAAAGTTCTAAAGGAATTCAAGGTTAAAACTGTAAAACTTTAGACAAACATATGATCTTTTGCTTTGAATTGCCTCTGTGATGGACAACTAGCATATTTATGGAGAGGGGCTGGGAAACTCAAATTGAAAATTATCTGTTTCAGAAATGAAAAATTGATGTGACCCACAACACAAGGTTTTACACAGCTAGTAAAGTGTCTGAGGTTGGATTTGAACTCAGGTCTTCCCAATTCCAGGCCAAGCCTTCTGTATACTATGCCACCTAACTGCCCTGACATGACAAGGTAGAATCACCAACAAAAAGAGTAAGCCAAGATCATTCCTTAGGGGAAATAAATTGTTTATATAAGAGTGAATCAGAATTTTTGAGGGGATTAACAATTCTCAGTACTATAGAGCATTAAGTTTTACAGAGCCCTTTCCTCTTTGCAACCTTGTATAGTAGAATTATTATTATACTAATTTTATGGTTGTAGAGTTCCACATTTACCCCAATTAATATAATCAAAGAAGGTCCAGAAACATCAATAGAATCCATCAAACATATAAACTAGTTGTGAATAAACCCTTAATTTGAGAGAATTATAAATTTTTATACATTCAATGATAAGCATACAATAACATACATGACATTTCTTGTGTTTCGTTGAGAACATCATATCAGGTTTCTTGGGATATGTGTAGGAGAGGCAAACCAGTTTGGTGTCACTCATTCAAGTATGGCAATAGCATAGTGCTGGAAGAGTTCTAAGTCCTCTCAGGATTCTAATTCAAGAGCTGAGCCAACCAAGGATGGTGAACCTGTGGCCCTAAGGCCACATGTGTCCTACTAGGTCCTTGGGTGTGGCCTTTTGACTAAATCCTCCCTGGGATTTCACAGAATAAATCATTTTAATAAAGGGATTTCTTCTGTGAAGTGTGGATTCAGTCAAAGGGCTGTACTCAGGGACCTAGAGGGCCACATGTGACCTCAAGGCCTCAAGTTCCCCACCCCTGAACCAAGCTTTTGAGAAGGAATCACTCTTGGAAGAAAAGAATGGCTCTGAGAAAGTTTCTTTCAAACTTACTCCACTGACTATATGACCATAGTGATATTATGAATTTCAAATGTTATATACATGTGTGGTGTGTTTGTGGGTGTGTCTGTTTGTTCATTTATGCACTATATAAGCTGTGATGAACTTGAGAACTTTGAGATATTATTAAAATCTGTAGGATAAGGTGACTGAATCCTGCAGAAAATCATTTTGCAAACTAGAAAAATGTTTAATTCCCTAATTTATGTCTAAAACTATTTTTTCATCTATTGAGTTTTCTTCAAATTATTATGTAACATTAACATAGGAAACTTTCAGTGGAAACATGAAATTTCATTTTCTTTTCCATAAAAAAAAAAAGAAGTGAGGGTTTTAACTGAGGCTATAAGTTCTAAGGTGGAAGTATAAATGTCTTGCCTCTTCCAATGCTGTTAAGTTGATCTGGGAAATAAAAATAACTCTTTTTATGAATAATATATGTATTATTGGACTCAATTTCTCCACTAAGCCTGTTAGGCATTCCCTCAGTGGGATGAGGGAATGCATCAGAACTCTTTAACACATTAAAAAAATCCTAACAGAACTAAAACTAAAGATACTATATTCAGGTATTATAAATATAATTCACAAAATTTGAAGTTTTTAAATTGTCATTTTTATTTTCCATCAATGGCAATTTTCATCCCAATTTTCTCCTTTAGAATACGTTGCTATAATCAAGAGTGTAGATATGTCATCATAATATAAAGTGAGATAGAGACCTCAAGAGTATCTTTTATCACTGGAATAAGTTAACTTTTATCTCAGGAGTGAAGTAAGTAGCACATAGTTAATTCTCATATGCAAAATAAATTTAAGTCAGAGAGGAAAACCTAACTGTAATCAGACCATTGCAGAGGTTTGTTTTTGTTGACTAAAGCTATTGGTGTAATGAAGTAAAGTCAAACAACGTGGGTTAAAATGTACATGGACTTTGGCTAAATTATATGGCTCCGAGACAAAGAAGAATTGGGAGAAAGGCGTTACATTTGAATTAACTGCATAATTCAAATTTTCATTTCTGCAAAGACAAAACTTACCTCATAATTTCTGGTTAATTTCACATAGGAAGAAAATGAAAGAAATATTTTACTTCTGCAACTGTTGTTCTGGACTTACTGTTAATATGTTTCATAGATTAATAATCACAACCTCTATTGATTCTCTGTAGTTGTACAACTAGGAAAAGGCTGACTGGGCTGTCTCTATCCTTCACCCCACCAATTAGAGGTCAGTCAATGTATAGTGCCTCTTCTGCAGAGCATCCTACTTTGCACTTCCTGATACTCCTGTTCTTAATATACCTATGACCTCCCTTGCTTCATGACATCCTTTCTGACAAGCTATTGGAGATTCTAATGAACAGTACTTCAGAATGGCTGAGAGACTGGGCAATCTATCTAGTCCCTGCAGAAATGAATAAATTGTATTGAGAGGCTTACTTCAGTGCTTGAGAGATCTATGAAGTCATCAGTGGAGATACTCCCTCCACAGATATAAATTCTAAGTTCTCCAGCACTTAGTAAGTGATGGCCATAATTTTGTTTTGGCTTCTCTGAATACTTCCACATTGATCATTACACTGCAAACATGCAGTCCATTGTAAGGTTCAAAGTAGAAATCTTTACTGCATCACTCACTCAATCAACAAGTACTGATTAAGTCCTTCCTAAAAGTAGCTAGATGGCACAGTGGAGAGAGCCCTGGAGTTAGGAATCCTTAGTTTCTGACTCTCTTACCAGCTATGTAGCCCTGAGCAAGTCACTTAAATCCTGTCAGTCTCAGTTTTCTCATATATAAATTTAGGATTATAATTGTTGTTATAAGTTTTCAATGAGATTACTTATAAAATGTTTTGCAAACTTCAAAGCTTTATATAAATCATAGTTATTAATATTATCATTACCTTGTATGTGCCAGGCACTGTACCAGGCACAGGGGATACAAATTCAAAGAATGGAAAAATCTTTACTCCAAAGAAGTTGCATCTTCAAGGGGAAGATGACAAAAAAATTTACATAGCACATTAACACATGTATATAAGAAATGCAAACTTAATGAATATAAATAAATAAAGGATAGTATGGAAGAGAAGGAATAAATAGCTGGGAGGACTGGAAAAAGCTTCCTGTAGAAGTTGGTACCTAAGATGCATCTTAAGAAGAGAGGGAATCTGAAGCAGGGGCAAGGACAAGTTGGTAAAATCCTAATAATGCTTCAACTGTACTGCACAGATTTTCTTCCAAAGTTTAAGCACCTCTAAGTGATGATGAAGCACCATAGTAGGACAACAGCTAGGAACTGTAGTTTTATTCTTGTTTAAGTAAAAATGAACTGATTGTTGGGATGTTCAAACCAGTTGTGACGTTAGGTAGCAAAACCCATGAATTATTGGACTCACGTTTAAGAATGGCAGTTCTGTGTCCCAAACAGTTTCATTCAGTGTGCAACTTAGCAATTTCGGCCAAAGAATGAAGAAATAGATATCTTCAAGTTGTATTACTTTCATTGGATGATTATAATGCATAATTCATTTAAATTGAAACAAATTGGCAAGCTAGTTTTAATTATCTATCCATTCCTCTAGCTATGCCAAATAACCCTGTCTATCTAGAACCCAGAACTATGCCTTGAATAGAACAGGAATGAGGACTAGACCAGGAATTGGTGATATAGGGAAATCCCAGATGAGGAAACTCCCTCTACTAATGCAGGCTGGAAATTTCTTTGCAAATTAGTCTAAGAAAGGTGCTTAGGACACTGAGATATAAAGTGAATTGGGTTAGCCATTTGGCATCAAGAGACAGCAGCTTTGCATCCACTTTGCCACACTGCCTCTCTATGTCTTGTTAATAAAAGTGAAGAGTGACTTAATATGTCTCAACAGAGCTGTTATCTCATATTCCACATTTTAATGAATCCAAAATTTAAATAAATCCTTACCACTGAAATTTCACACCTTAAAAATTGGAACCACCTAGTTTATTGGATGTTACCTTCGATTTATTCATAGAATCAAAACATTAACAGAATTCAGCTTTGAAAGGGAACTCAGAGGCCATCAATTTCACTGCATTTCTGAAAAAAGGAATGTATTATAAGCCTGACTAGTAGTCAGTGCAGCCTTTCCTTAAAGATTTTCATTAAGCAGGAAATCCAGTGTCACAAAAAGAACTCATTACCATTACACTTTTGGATAAATTTTGTTGTTAAGAAGATTTATGTTATATTAAGCCTAAATTTACTTCTTCCACAAATTATTTTCCAGTTCTGCCTCTAGGGCTAAACAGAGCTAGACCAAACCTTCTTTCTAGGTAATAGCCCATCAGAACTTGAAGAAAGCTACCACACTCCTCACCCCAGGGCTTCCTTTTCTCCAGGCTAAATAATGGTAGGCTATGTGACATTAACCTGAAAGCTCTCATCATGCTGGTTTCCTCCACTCCATACAATGAGCAGTTTCTCTATCGCCTTCCTAAATATGTTGCTGAGAGCTCAGCATAGGCTAGAGAGCTGACAAAAAGAGTATCACATTGCTATCCATAAAAACCATACTTCTCAATGGAGCTTCACTTTAGCTCTCTTGAGTTCCATAGGAAACTGTTGAATCACATTGAGTTTGTAATCCATCAAAGTCTAAATTTTCCTTTGTCACTGACCTACACTCCTTTAAGTCTTCTGTGACTTTCCCATCATGCCACTAGAAATGTCATCATTGGAAAATCTCATCATCCTACATGATCCAATAAGCCTTGATACTCATACTTCATCATTTTCCTTTGATTGGAAGGCAGAGCCATGAACTTTAAATCTTCCATTCAAGGAGGGGGGCCAAGAGAGCTTTCTCATTTCATACGCAGCTGCATTATTTTTTGATTTCTTTGGTTTTCCCAATCTGGCACCCTCTTTTTCCACCTTTGCAACTATCTCAGCTTTCTCTTGTGTGTCTTCTTCAAAGAGTTTATAATCTAATTGGGGAAGACCCACGCATAAAACTTTTCACATAGTTCTATTAAATTTTATCTTATTGAATTTGACCAAATAGTCTAGCTTGTTCAAGTCTTTTGAAATCCTGGTAAAGTATTATATAGTGTTAGCTATTCCTTCTACTTGTACATCATTATTATTTACAAAGTATGCCATCTCTCTCTCTCTCTCTCTCTCTCTCTCTCTCTCTCTCTCTCTCTCTCTTTCTCTCTCTCTCTCTCTCTCTCCCCCCCCTCCAATACATATAAATATATATAGCATAATTCAAGTTCAAAGACAAGGGTAGATCTTTGAAGTAGCTACTCTATTGGAGATCTCCTGATAAGATAATGTAGAACCCTTAATGACAATTCATTTTTATGTGTATATAATTAATACCCTTAATTGTATCATCACCCAGTTCTAAATTCTTCATCTGCCTTACAAAGAATAATATGAGAAATTTTAATTAAATGTGTTGCAAACATTTAGGCCAGCCATATTACCATATTCCCTTGATCTACCAATATTCTTCATGGGGAAATGAAGAAGGGTCACAGAACCAATGGTTTCGTTGGTATGGCTAAATCCTAGGTGAGGAAGATCACTACTGAAAAGCAGGTTGGTGTTTTTTCTGCCAATTATAATTTTATAGAGTAGACACAGCATCTTTATGACTTGCATAGGATGGCACAGATAGTATGTGCCAGGCGTGGGACTTGAACCCAGGATTTCCTTTCTTTGATACTCCATCTTCATTCATGAACATTACCAGTATTGTAACCTTCTTTAATAGAAAAACAAAATAAAGTGTGTTTTTCTAGCTTGACTCTTTGTTGATGAAGCCTTGCTGGCTCTTTGTGAACACTACTTCCTTTTCTAGGTGTTCATGAACTGACCTCTAATATTATGTTCTAGTATGTTGTTGTGAGAAGGTTGGAATTTGAGGAACAAATTTCCCTCACCCATTTAGTAATAGCCTAGATACAATATGCCTCTGTAGCCTAGCCATTTTTTTCAATCCTTTGTGAATAATCAATAGAATCAATGGGTTGTAGAACAGAGAAAGACAATATAAAATTTTGTCTGTTGGATCTGTGTTTAAGCTCAAGTGAATAATGCTTTATGGAGGAACTATTAAGTGCCTGGAAATCTGTTAGATGTTGAGAATTCAAAAACAAAAATGGGAGCCATGTCAACCATCAAAGAGCTTCTACTGAAGATGGAGAAGGTACTCAACTGAGCCCTCCTAAAATTCACCTCCAGACAACTTTTAAATAATGCTTCCACTTGAATTTGAGTGGCAGATCAAATGAAAGGTCAGAATGAGACATCCTTCTAGGCCAAGACAACAGAGGAGGGGAAAAGAGAGATCTGTGATATGGATGAGGAGGCTGTTCCACAGACCACATAAATGAAACACGGGTTCTGGGAATAGGTTGTGGCCACAGAAGTAGTAGCAGTTTTAGGAGTTCATGGTAAGGATACCTGGCAACTAGTCAGAAAGAGATCGTAGGAAGTTAGCACTGGGCATAGGACCAGATGTTGTTTAGCAAATGCATTGTCTATACCTATTTCTGGGCCATAGCTTAAGAACAGAGAAGAACACTTTCATTCAAAAGGCAATAGAAGCCTGAGGGGAAATGGCATTTCTAGCCCCAAGTAATCAAGGGTCCTGAAGAATAATATCATTTCTAGTCCCAAGGAGAAGCGTTGATTGCAATCCCAAGGTATTGGGTGTCTTTCTGGATAAGGACCAGAGTCCAAAGCAAGACAGCATGACCACGCCTCTCTCAAGACCTCATCTTAGAAGTACTAAAAACTGACAAATCCCCAGAACTCTGAAAATAGCAGAGAAAAAAATTCCTGAAGCCTGATGCAGTGCCCACTCTTCCAGGGAGGGAATAGAAACCAGTATTAATATAAAATTCTAAATCAAGAAATAGAATGGGAAATTGAGGAAATAAGCAAACAAAAAGAAACTGACCATAAGAAAGGAGACAGGAAAGATCAAGACACACATGAAGCAAGAAAAAAAAACAAGCCTCAAGGAGAAAGTGAATTGTACACAAGCTCAATAAAAATTCCTGAAAGCATTTATCATACACACACACACACACACACACACACACACACACATGCTCACGCGTGTGTGTGTGTGTGTGTGTATTCAAAAACAAAGAAGAATTGTTGAGGAAAAGTAGGTAACAAAATGAGAGCAAAGGAAGAAAATAATGAGAAGATAATTAACAGCTTGGGGAAAAAAGAGGGACAAAAATGCTAAAGAAAGTAATACCTGAAAAATAGGAAAAAAAAGTACAAAAAATTCAGTTTTGAAAATAACTTCTTATAAAGCAGAATTAGCCAAATGGAAAAGAGAGACAAAAGCTCACTGAAAATAAAATATTCCTTTCAAATTAGATGAGCAAGTGGAAGCTAATGACTTCAGAAGACATCAAAAAATAATCAAAACAAAAAGAAAAAATAGAGGAGAAAAGAAATATCTCATAAGAAAATCAATGGACCTGCAACATAGATTAATGAGAGATAATTTAAGAATTTTTGGACTACCACCACTGTTTCTATTTGCAGATAAGTTCTTTACTGAAAATATTTTTTCTCACTATGGAAAATAATTAAGAACTATGAGCAGAGAGTTGGAATTATGATGGATTAGAAGCAGCAACTCAACTGAATTCTCTCAATATTTTCCTTCAAACAACTTTAAAATAACTCATGCATCAAATTTTGGAGGATTAAAGCCAACAAAAGATTAAGAGGAAAACTTTTTCTCTCCTAATAATAAAAACTTAGGAAGTTGGGGGGAGAGGTCTGTGACACTGGGGTGGAGACGAGTATGAAACCTAAACACTTGTTGGCAGCAATCATTAGTCAAAAAGAAGAAATAGGTAACCCTTAACTGGCATTGGGTTCGTCTAGTGTTGATTGGCAACTTTGTTGTCCATACCCAGCACTGGGTTTCACTTCCAGGATGGAGAGGAGGGTTAGTGGTCAGTCACAAGACAACTGGGGCTGGTTCCATTTCACAGGCAGAGAGGAGTGCTACAGGGCATTTGCAAAAGAGTAAAGAACCTGGTCACAATTTCAGGACCAAGAGGAGTGCTAGTGCACAGGGATAGGTGGCCTACATGAGAAAAGACCATAGTGCAAACCAAAGAGCAGTGACCACACCTCTCCCTGAATCATATCATCTTGGAAGTATCAAAAATTTTCAGACCTTTGAACAAGTTCTGAAAACAGGAGGGAAAAAATGTGAAGTTTGGGATAACCCCTTCACCCGCTCCAAGTGAGCAGAGTCCAACTTTAGCATAAAGTTCAAAGTCAAGAAATAGACTAGAACATTTAGCAAACAACAGTGAAAGAACTTAAACATAAAAATTATGGCAGCTAGAAAGACCAAAAAAAATAAATTCAGTGACAACAACGTGAAAAGTTACAAGTGAAACCTCAAAAGAAAAATGTTAATTGCATCCAAGCCCAATAAGAATTCCTAGAAGAATCATAGAACGTTGTGAGTGAAAGGAAAAATTGGGGAAAGAAATGAGAGTGATGCAAAAAAAAATTGGGAAAAGAGAATTAACAGCTTGGTAAAAGAGGCACATGCAAAAAAAAAAACCAAAAACAAAATTGGCCTAATAGTAAAAGATAAACAAAAAATTCACTAATGAGAAAAACTCCTTGAAATGTAGAACAGGACAAATAAAAAAGGAGGTTCAAAATAATTCCTCAAAAACCAGAACTGATCAAATAGAAGATAATGACTTCATAAGACATCAACAGACAATAAACCAAAGTCAAAGGAATTCTTGAAAAATAGAAGAAATTTGAAAATTTGAAATTTTCATTGGAAAAACAACTAACATAAAACAGACTGAAGAGATATAATTAAAGAATTATTGATCTAGCTGAAAGTTATGGTCAGATAAACAACCTAGACATCATATTTTAAGAAATTACCAAGGAAAGCTAACATCATATTTTAGATCCTAATGATAAATTAGAAATAGAAAAAAATTCATAAGGAAAGATCAAAAAATGAAAACTTCCAGGGATATCATAGCCAAATTCCATAACTCCCAGACAAAGGTGAAAAAATTCCAAGCAGCCATAAAGAAAAAAAAGATTCAAATATTATGAAACACAAAATTTAACAGTTTCTATATCGAAAGAATAGAGGAGTTGCAATACAATATTCCAAAAATCAAAAGAGGTAGGATTTCAGTTAAGAATAACTCATGAAGCAAAACAGTATAGTCATTTAGGAGGGGAGGGGGGAAAGCATTGAATGAAATATGGAACATTTAAGCATTCCTGGTGAAAAGACCAGAGCTGAATAGATAAACTGTCTTTAAAGTAGAAGACTCAAGAGAAGCATAAAAAAAGGTAAATATGAAACAGAAATCATACGGGACTCATTAAGGTTAAATTGTTGACCTTTCTATATGGGAAATGATGCATATATCTTCTAAGAACTTTATTATTATTAGGGTAGTTAGAAATATCCTACATAGAGGGTGCAGGAGTGAGTTCATAACGTTGGGATGATGTTTTAGAAAAAGGACAGATGAGAAAAAGGATGACCTGGGAGAAGGGAGAAGAGACTAGAAGAATAGGGGAAATTATCTCATAAAAAGAGGAAGAAAGGAAGTAAGGAAGAAAGGAAAGTGATAATATGGAAGGAAGATAAAAGAAGGCAATAGCTAGAAGCAAAGCACATCTGAGAGGAGGGACAGGATAAAATGAGAGAATTGTAGAGATAGAAAAGCCATAACAAAATTCATCTGGAAAAAAAAAATACAGAAATTCAAGGGAATCAGTTTTTAAAAGTGTTAAGGAAGGTGGTATAGTAATTCTAGATTTCAATCTATATTGCAAAGTAATAATTATCAAGATAATCTGGCACTAGCTAAGAAATAGAGTGATGGATCAATGAAAGAGATTAGATATATAAGACACAGAATTAAATGACCATCTAGAGTTTGATAAATCCAAGATCTAAGCTTCTGGGGTAAGTAATTAACATTTGATAAAATTACTTGGAAAACAGAAAAGTAGATGGCAAAAATTAAGCATACAGCCACATCTCCATTATACAAGAAAAGGTGGAAATGGATAAATGATTTAGACATAAAGGGTGATATTGTAAGTAAATTAGTGGAGCATAGAAAAATGAATTTATTATATATATATATATCCATATGTATGGATATATATATATCTATATATGGATATATATGGATAAGGGAAGAGTTTATGACCAAAAAAAATGATAGAGATTTTGGGAAGTAAAATAGATAATAATGATTGCATGAAATAAAAAAAGCTTTTTGCACAGACAAAACTAATGTACCCAAAATCAGAAAGAAAGCAGGAAACTGGAAAAAATATATGGTAACTTTTTCTGATAAAATTCTAATTTCCCAAATGTAAAGGGAACTGATCCAAATTTATTTTTAAAAAGTCATTCTCCAATTGGTAAATGGTTAAAGAATATGAAAAGGCCATCTTCAGAAGAAATCAAAGTTATCACTAGTCACACACAAAAATGTTCTTAATTATTGCTTATAGAAAAATGCAAATTAAAACAACTCCAAGATATCACCTCATGCCTGTCAGATTGGCTAATATGACAAGAAAGGAAAATGACAAATGCTAGAGGGGATATGAAAAAATTGGTACACTAATACACTGATGGTGAAGTTGTAAACTACTCCAATCATTCTGGAGAACAATGTGGAACTTTTCACAAAGGATTATAAAATCTCTACGTACTTTTTGACTCAGCAATAATAGTACTAGGTCTGTATCCCAAAGATTTCAAAGAAAAGGGGAAAGGATCTGTATGTATAAAATATTTATAGCAGCTCTTTTTGTGGTGGCAAAGAATTGGAAACTGAGGATATGTGAATCAGTTGAGCAATGACTTAACAAGTTGTGGAATGGGATTGTGATAGAAAATTATTATGTTATAAGAAATGACAAGCAGGTTGGTTTCAGAAAAAACTGGGAAAACTTACATGAACTCACATAAAGTGACCAGAACTGGAACACTGTACACAGTGACAGCAATATGGTAAGGCTGATCAACTATGAAAGACTCAGTTACTCTGATCCAAGACAATTCTAAAGAATCCATGATGAAATATGTTATCTACCTCCAGAGAGAGAATTGATAAACTCTGTACGCAGATTCCAACATACTTTTTAAAAATTATCTTTGTTTATGGTTTTATTTTGTGTTTTCTTTTGTAACATGGTTAATATAGAAATGTGTCTTGCATAAATTCACACATATAATTAATATCAAATTGCTTTCCTTCTCAAGGATGGGAGAAGGAGTGGGAGGAAGGCAGAGAATCTGCAACTCAAAGTTAGAAACACTATTGCTAAAATGTTTTACGTGTAACTGGGGAATATTTAATGAAGTAAATAAAAATAATTATTAAAAAACCCCCCAAACAAAAAAGTTTCTGTTGCATTAGAAAGGAAAGGGATAGTGAACAAGACCTGAGAAAAACATACGAAGGAAAGGGAGAAAAAGACATATCTCAAAAGGAGCATTCTCCAAATTTTTATGAGCATATTTCCAAAAAGCAATGTGTATATATACATGTGTGTGTATGTGTATATACATATATATACACATTCATATATATGTACATTCATATAGGGAGAGAGTATTCATTTCCAATATGCTAATATTTACTCATTTATAAAATATATATAGTTGCAACTGTTCTTTAGTAACAAATTGTAAAATGTATTCATAAAAGACATTAAAAAGAATTCAGAAAGAAAACTAGCACTTATTATCCACCTATTATGTGCTGGGCACTATGCTAAGTGCTTTCATAAATATTTTTATTTGATCTTCACAACAATCCAGGGAGGAAGGTACTGTTATGATCATCATTTTACAATTGAAGAAACTGAGGAAGGCATTGGTTAAGAGATTTCACTACCGTCACCTCTTGTGTCTGAGTAGAGATTTGAACTCAGATGTTCTGTCTCCTAACCTAGCACTCTACCTACTTTACTCACTAGATGACATAAAAGCAAAATATTATGTTATCTTATTTTTTGTAGTAATGAGAATTTATTGAGGATGTTGGGATGGTGACCTGATCAAAATTTAGACTTCAGATTTAGGAAAATCAATTTGGCAGATGTCTAGAGAATACATTGGAGTACAGTAAGACTTCACTGGAGATAGGGAGATCAATTAGATGTTTTTTTACAATAGTCCAGGAAAGAGTTGATAAAGTCCTAAGCTAGGGTGGCATCCATGTAAGCATAGAGAAGAAGACATTGAGGGACAAGCGGTCCTAACAAAACTTGGCAACTTATTTGATTTAGGAGTAGGAAAAGAATGAGGAGTTGAAGTTGATGCTGAGATTGAGACAAACCTAGATGTCTAGAAAGATAGTCATGGAACAAATAATACGGATAATTTGGAAGATGGATAAATTTGGGGGGAATTTTTCACAATGATAACAATGAAGAACATAATTTATCCATATTGCTTATTTACTCTATCCCACTCAAAATGAAAAAAAAAATGTGGGACAGTAAGCCTTCAAGGGGCACCTGCTACAGCCATAAGAAGATTTTGAAACAGTAGGAGGTGATATTGCAGTGGCAGATAGATCTTTTCTATGTAGATAGAGAACTTTTGTTAAGGCAATTGAGGTTAAGTGACTTGTCCAGGGTCACACAGCTAAGTGTCAAGTATCTGAAGTTAGTTTTGAGCTTAGGTGTCCTGATTCTGGAGCTCTGTTCATCAGGCAACCTAGCTGCCCCTGAAGGAGAACATTTTTAAGCGCTTACTAAGTGCCAAGCAATACGCTTAGCACTGGGATGACAAATAGAAGCAAACAAGCTTGTCCTTGTTCTCAAGAAGCTTACTTTCTAATTAGGGAAGACAACACATAAAGGAGAACTGGAAAGGAAAGAAAACGATTTCCATAGTTATGTGATATGGAATGGTATGGGAAGTGAGATTGGAGACCCTGGCTCAAGATAAATAAGGCAAAAACTGACTTCCTCAATCCAAGACAGCCAACATGAAATCCAGGTTGCCAGTGGAGAGATGATGGTCCAAGTAGCAGCGTATTAGTTTAGACTCCCCTAGAGCAGATACCTGAGGAGTGTGAAGTTGGCACAGTAGAATGAAGAAGCAATGTACTGAAATGCTGGAAGATAAGATAAGGTAGTATTATCTTTTAAGCATGTCCCTTACATCTGGGTGCCACAGCAAGGGTGGTAGGAGACCTTTCTTTCCACCTTCATATTTGGCTATTGACAAATCCCTTTAGGTAAGTTCAGGTCAACTGGGGACCATGGATCTCACTTCGAAAACAATCTACGGCAGAAAGTGGTTTGCAATGAAAAACGAATATAATTTTGTTTTTACTTTAAATTCTGTTAACATACCAATATTCCCTTCAAAAAAAATTGTTTTTGTGTTGAGGGAATTGAGATGATTAGGACAGTAAGTGGATAATGTAGGAATTGAGTAAACCATACTGAGTCCATTTTGTGACTCAGTTTTGGAACTAGCTTAATTTTCCTTTCCGTTCAGTTATGGGTCTAGTCTAATTTCTGTATTGTAAGAAAACTTTACTCATTTGTGAGAATTGAGAGAAAACTTTATTACATTGTTTGAACCCATCCCTACATGACTGGAAAACTGGACCACCCATACCTATTACTTAGTGATCTTTAACTAAAGACCTAGGTTATGATGACCAGAAATTCAGTCAGATCCAAAGACTGATTCAAGAAATTTTCTCACAATTTTGTATCTCAAGCAGCTCATATAGTTTACCTGAAAACTGGGTCCATACGGATCAAGCAGTTTTTGTTTACATGTATGTTCCTTTGATTGTTTACAGACATTCTAGTGAATGTGACACCTCCTTTTCTGGTTTCAGGGAGTGACATCTCTTCGCTCTCCCCTTTCCAACTTGGAAATTCTTTAATCTTTTATACAATTAGAAATCAGAGTACCTGATGCTGTAGTGTTTCCTTTTAATGAATTGTTTTTAATATATAAAAGTCTGTCTTCCCCTGTATTTGGAGTCCAGTCCTAACCTGAGGAAGGGGTCTGGTTCTAATTTGTTAGGCAATTGGCATTTTTGCTTAATAAACCAATATGCTGAGAAGATCAAGCCTTCGTATGCCTAGCCATTCATCTTTCCATCTGCACAGATGAGAACTTGAGATTGTTGAAATTTGGAAGTTAAAGAAGCACTTCAGGAAAAATTTTATTCATTGAACACATAATTATTGTGGCATTCAGTCAGTATTCCCCATCCTAGGGTTTTGCCTACCTAGAGGAAGAAAAGAGAATCAGAGCCAAAAAAAAAAAAAAAATCTTAGCTTAATCTAGCTGGATACTGCTTTCTACAAGGGTGTTCATTGTTAAGGACTGCAACATTAGCTAAGTATTGATCTGAAGAAGTAGAGAAGTAGCTGTATAGATCTAATGGAAAATTTTGGTTATGATTTGGTTGCCCTGTATGAATGTAGATTATGATTCCATTAAATAGGTAGTTAAGGAGCAGTATTTACATAATGTTTTAAGGTTTATAAAGTGCTGTATGTGCATTATTTCACTTGATCCTTGAGAATCACCTGGTTAGGTAAATGCCATTATTATCCCTCCTTTATAGATGAGGAAACTGAGACTGTGAGAAATAAGTTGTCACTTGCCTAATCTCACAAGATACATAAGCATCTCGTGTGAGATTTGAACTAAAGTTTTAATGACTTAAGTTCTGCATTCTTATCCACTGTACCACTCAGTGCCTCAGGTGACTGAAGAGTCATGGGAGATATCTCTTTTCAGATAGATAGATGAAATCATAGTAAGTAGATAGTCACAAGGATGTTTTTAGCCATTGACAGTCATAGGTAGAATTCAGAACCAGAGAATCATTGGAAAAATCATATGATTATCACAATTTAAGGGTAATGAGTCAGCTAAAACAAAACAGATCTATCTGTTAAGTTGCCAAAACCTAGCTAAAAATAATGCAGAATCTAACATGTCAGTGAGTAAAAGTATCACCACCTCCCGAAAGGAAATTTTCAGTTCATTGACTGAATGATTCATTCATTCATTCCATAAATATTTCTGTGCACAGCAGTTAGTAAAAGATGTTAAGGGTGTGGGACAGGAGTGTCAACCTGTTTACTCAAGTTTGGTTAAGGAGGAGAATTTAGAGGGTTTTTTTAATGTTACCAGATCATGTGAGGGTATTCAAGACCCAGATGGCCGCTAATCTATAAAGTTATACTTGTGAATATAGCAAGGGGAGATCTATTCAATTGGTTTCAGGAATGAAAACAAAATAAAGCAATAAATACTTAAAATTTGATAGGTACACAGGCTAATACCCAATTAACATAGACAGAGGTCTTCCCAGGGAGTTCTGCTTCTTAGATTGCCTACCAGGCAAATGGCTTTTGATTAGTCTATCAACTGAAGTACAATAGAGATGGTTTTTCCTTCCAGATTTTATAAAGGAAAGATATTCCAGATTCACTAGGGGAGGGAGAATAAACTTCTAATATAAAAATATCTTAATAAGGGCAGAAAGGCGTATACTATATTACTATCCATATAATTTGTATATATGCTATCCATATAATTTGTCTTTTGCCATTATATAAGTGATATATATATATATATACATTATGTACAATATAGTACAATTATATATGTATGTATATAAACAGTGTGTATAAATACACTTATCATTTTTTAGCTAGCAATATCCAAAAGTGAAAAATGGAATCTTTAGTTAAAAATCTAACATATCCTTATTCATGTTTAAGGGTAGCAGAAATGAGTGATAGTATACTCATAACAGACATAGTTCAAAGTTTCCTGTGATGGCTGTAAAAACCCTATCCTCTACCTTCAAGAAGTTTAAAATCTTACTTTCAGATCCCAAGGCACAGACTCATTGTACTTTTCTTCCTAGTAAGTCATTCACCCAAGCAGAATTGCAGCTGTTAAGCTTCCTGTGTATGTCAAGTTGAAAAACGTCCTACATAGCCTGATTTACATTGTTTTTCACACTTTCGAATTATTCTAGTTATTTTTCCTGATAATATATTAGCAACATTTTTTTCAAATTATTCTCCTCTTAATTCCTACCCACTAAAATTTTAGTGTCATATTCTGATCTCCTACCTCGTATTATTTCATCTTTACCTAACCTTGTAGGAGATCTCAATGTTGGATTAAACAAAATATGAAATAAGTGTTACATATGAACTTTCCCCTAGAAATCTAGGCAGGTTCTCCCTTTCATATAATTTCCTTCCCTCTTGCCACACCTTTACCCTTCTGTTTTCTCAAACGCATTTTCTTTTACACTTTTGTCCTCTCCAATACATTTCTATAGATACTTTTATCTTCCATTGACCTTCAAGATGACACTTCTTTTTATGACACTTAAGAAAATGGAAGTGCTTAGAATGTCCATGAACAGAATGTTCTAAGTATTGTTAAATTTAATGTGAAAAAAGTAGTTAGGAAAGTAGGCCAATTCATCAGATTACTAACTGTTAAAAAAAAAAAAAAGTTTTTGCTTAGATTGCAAATACAGAACTAGAGATCTCATTCTATTTCCTAAAATAGACTTGTCAATTTTGTGTGGCATTCTCCCTTTCCCCTCTTTGATTTTTCCCTGTATCATTAGGATTCTTGATTTTCTTCTCTAGATATAATTACAGGAGTGTGTTTTTTGTGTTATGTTAAATCAGCTAATGACTGATCATTTAAAGTTATAAACTATGTAGATGTTAAAGTTTGAACAATAGGGAAAAAAGTTTATGATAATCCAGAAGTTAAATTAGGTTTATGGGCTTTTTAAATCACATTTCCAGTAAATTTTATCCATCACTTACAGTCAATTTAAATTTTCTACTTGGGCACATTTATATTAAAATACAATCACTTTATTACATAGATGTGTGATAAATGGATTTAACAATGTAACTAGTAATTTTTTTTTGGAGGTTGAGTTATACATTTTTGACTTCATCAAATTCATATAATGTATTATTGATATTAGGAGTCTTTACTAGATTCCATGAATTTTACTTATTTAAAATTGCAAGTCTAGCTTATTGTTAAAAATTTTAGTAAAGAAGTCAGAATATTCTAAGTCACAGTACTATATTCTGCAGCTCTAGTGATAGAAGACTTATTTCACTCTTTCATTTGAGAAGCCCTCATAATCATCCAGATGGAAAGTAACATAACTTGACTAATTAAGTACTAGAGTACAAAAATATATTTCTTTCATCATTTTTGACTCAAATAAAAGAAAATGCAGCAAAATTATTATGTACCATCTTAATCTCAAGAATATGAAATAGCCTTTGATTTTGATTGGGGCCGTGGAGAGAAGTTTGTACCTGAAGTCAGAAGAAGCCAAGGTTGGAATTGTATACCTTCTTAGCTGTATGCCCATAGGAAATTTGCTAACTCTTGCCTTTTTTTTTTTTTATAAAATGGGGAGACTAATACCTGTAGTACTTACCTCAAAAGGTTTTATTCTTTTTCCTTTCTTTGTATCCTCAACCCTTAGCAGAATACCTGGCACATAGCTGCTTCTTAATAATGTTTATTCATTGAGAATCAAGGTTACTCAAATATGAAAATCAAATAAAATAAATTATTCTTCAATTTCTTAAAGTGCAAGGTACATATAGAATCTTTGTGTTCACATAAATGCACACTTGAGAAAATTTGAAAAAGAGGGTAAGGACAGTAACCATGAGGAAGAGAATGGTAAAGATGATGAAGAAAATTAAAACTGATAATGATGATCTATGCTGCTGCTTAAGATATAAATGACCACTGTATAATGTTTTGTGAGAAAGCACTACATGACTAGGGAGGTAACCTCAGAGTCAAGAAGACCCAGCTTGAAGTCCCTCCTAGGATGCATATTGGCTATATGATCTGTGCATGTTGTTTAACCTTTTACTGCTCCAAGTGACTTTTTGAGATCAAAAGGTACAGAAGAACACTTGCTGAAATCCACTGGAAGAATAAAGTGTAGGGTGTTAATGAGGAAACTCTTTTCCAGTGCATTCCAGAAGTTAGTCTGTTTCTTATATTCTTAAAGAATTGCTAAGGGCGTTGAGAAGTTCAGTAGCTTGCAAAGGATTATCCAACCTATAGGTGTCAGATATATTCCACAATGCCTAGTAAATCACTATATAACTGCCATTTATATCATCATCATATTTTTATTTTATTGTCATCACCTTCCATCCTCCTCAACCTCATTATTATTTTCTTGTACTTGCCATTTTCACAATAATAACTATTATTAATATCTCATGCTTTTCAATGAGGCTCAAATGGAAATGATACTAGAAGTTACTGTCCTCATATTTTTCAATAATATTGGGTATTCTTTGTATTATTACACAGGTGGACGAAATAGTTGCTTTATAAAAAGCTGATTAAAAACTGTCAGTATCTAAGACAATCTTCTATGAGCTCAGTGAAAGTATCCTTGTGACTTCAGAAGTACACAGAAGAACTGGAATGGCCTCTATCATATCTCATTTTCCTTTCTAATAACATTTATCTCATCAGCCAAGTCTATTTTTGAAAGCTGCTCATGTAGCTTAAATATTACATTTGGGATTGCAACATTTATTTTCAAATATTGTTCTTAATTTTTTATGAATCAGTATTATGTCTGGGTCATTGTGGGCAAGAGTTCAGATTAAAATAATAGTCATATTTCAGTACCTTTTACTGGTTGAGTTCTGTATATCTTATGTTCATTATTATAATGAAGATTCATTGTCTATTACTCCTTAAGAGATAATAAGTTTCTCATGTCTAATTCTAGCCGGAGGTCACATCTTGATAGGTATTTGATAGAAGCTAACCTTTTGTAGTCTACAGTGAGGTTACACAGTTTCTCCACCATCCATGCATGTCATGTATTGATCACTAAGGCTGTCTTTTTAAAGAAAACTTTTCCATAATTACTAATGGCAATGATCAAACCCGGAATGGCCATCATAAGCCCTTCTGCCTTCACAAATAATATCATATGACTCAGCCATCTGTTCAATATCTCTTCCCTGATGTATTGTTAGCTGTGTTCATTGAGATGTTGCCCATGAAAGGATTTGATTCCACTCTTGGATCCAAGTAGTTTTATAGGCTCCCCATGGAAGTAAGCCACTTTTATGTATATTTGATAAATCCAGTGGTGGCACGCAGTTGTCAGATTTTACTGTCTTTATTGAAGTGATAGATAGAAATAGATATATCTGAATATAGATAGAAAAACATTCTAAGAATATTAACCAATTTCTTTTTTTCTTTTTGATGTGGAAACCTTAATATTCCTGTAGTTGCCTTAAGTTGAGGTCCCCCATATATTATTAACAAGGTATAGATTTTTATTGGATACTTTCCAAATCAATAAGTCCATTTTATAATACTAAGCTGTATGTTAAATATAATAACATATATGTGTTTATTGCATTAAAGATTTTTTTTCTCATTCAACACTGATTTCGGTATATTATTAAGTCCCATAGCATATTCAATCACAACTTTTTCTGTGATATCTCTGTACTCAGTATATATTATCTAAAAAAGGACCATGTGTTTTTTAGATATTCCTCTCTATCCGTTAGATCAATGTAGCCTGCATATTCAAAGTCTGAAACCTTGAATCACTACATGGCCTTAATATATATTAAGAGTTTTATACTTACCAAGTCACAAATGATATTTTGATGTCAGTGGAGGAAGATTATACAAGATGTAGGAGTTACTTAATTTATTTTTCAGTGGATCCATAGAGCCAACTGTCATCCACATCCAGTAGTCGATAAGATGTTTTAATTTGGCATCTTCAATAAGGGCAATATATCTATTTAGGAGACATGATAGTGAATTTAAGGCTAAAAAGAACGATAATGAAATAAAACTGTCTCCCTTCACTATATTTCAATGCAGTGGCTTCCTTTATAATATATATTATTTTCATTTATTACTTTGAGAAGTTTATAGATTTCTCTCTCTTTCTCTCTCTTTCTCTCTCTCTCTCTCTCTCTCTCTCTCTCTCTCTCTCTCTCTCTCTCTCACACACACACACACACACACACACACACACACACACACACACACATACACATACACACTAAAAGGCCTTAATTTAATAGACAATCAGTAAATTGGTTTTACTTCTATATTTTCACTTGATTAGTTTGCCATGAACATGATGAACCAAGCAGTTTGTTAGATGTTATGCAGATGCAGGAAATACATAGCAACGTTCCTGCCTTGGAAAGTTTCTTAATCTCCTTCAGAAGAATATTTCTACCACTTCTTACTCTAAAGACTATGCCGCTATGCTACTCCAAGACATCCTTATAAGGGATGACCTAAGGAGTTAGGAAGTTATTGAATGCTACCTATTCCCTTCATCCTGCTCCACTACGTAAACTTTCCCTATGCCTTTAAAATGTATATAACTAGAGCCTTTCTTTTTCCATTCATCCCTTGGAGGACAGCCAACAGTTAGCAACCTTAAGTAATTTCTTATTGATGCCTTGGTTTCATACATTTATGTCCTGTCAATCTGGACAATCTGAGATGTTAATCAGAAGAAGGACCATAATCTTTTTTTTAAGAGAGATCTTAATAGACCTAACTTGAATAACAAGTGGAAAGGAATGTCTTAATTCAAATTTTTCTTAATGGGGAGTGAGTTCTCTGATATGTATTGACTTGGCCTGGTGGCTCTCTGGTACCTCTAGTCTATTTTCAGATTTTTAGCAAATGTTCATTAAATATCAAAGAGGAGAGATGTTTACTCTATGGAAGCTCTGGTTATTGTTGTCTAAAAATTTAGTCTCTTGGGTCACAATGCTAAAAGATATCCTTTACATATCAGTGTATTAGAATCAGGCAGTCGATAAGAGAGTGTGCTAACTGTCCCTTGGATTAAAAGAGGCACTTGAGCCCTGCAGCCAATATGAATATATTGAAATAATGTTTTTGGTTTATTTATAGCTTTTTCTTTGACATTCTTCATCACTGCCACTATTTATTTTAGAATAATGTTTGTTTCCTAACATTTCTGCTTCACATTATATGTCACAGAAGGAGAAAGAAAATCGTTCTTTAAAAATTATTTTCAAGGTAATTTTTCTTTATTCCTTCCTTTCTTTCCTTTTTCTTTTCTTTTCTTTTCATTTTGATACCTTCTTTTTGACAACATGTTCATTTGTTTGTTGAGTAAATGAATACTGAAGACTGTTCGGCTTTATGAAAGATTCCTTGCATATCAAAAGTGTGACTAATCAACTCCAAAGGGCATAAGCACCAAATGCTCTTTATCATTCTTTTAATAAGCTAACAACTCCTAAAGATGATTAGGCTTCAGCACACCATTGAACTAAGTGAAGGAGGTCAATACATTTTTGGTTTCTCAGATTTTTGTCAGTTTCCAGAAGTTAGCAGGAGTGATAGAGGGATGGATCCTCATCAAACAAAGAATGGTTCATTCTCACATTGTAATGACAATGGCCTTCTATTCTGCAGCTTGATGAGTACTATTCTAATTATGGGGGATTGACAATTTATTTAAAACCACTATGTTGAAGTCAACTTGGACAGCCTGGTAGAGATTGTCTGTCATTGGCTAATGAGCTGGTTTCTGAGTCAGGTAGACCTAAGTCTTATCTCTAACACATGCTGTGACCCCAAATGAGTCACTTAACTTCTCAATGGTCTAAGCAACTCTTTTAAGATTACAAATTTTAGAAAAAGCACAGCGCTGCATTGATCGAAATTTCCTAATCCAGGGATTCCCCAAACTAATCGAATCACATGTCTAGATCCTTTCCCCATCAACTTGAAGGGAATATTCATTTGGGACATATCCCAGCACTGTTCTAGTTATTATTTTGATCATTTTTTAAAAATTAATGACAAATTATGATATTATAAAGTATACGAATGATGAAGCTAGGAGACATAACAGAATTATATAAAACATCAAGATTGAAAAAGATCTCCATTATCATGAAAAGTAAGATCTGGAAATATGAATTTTAATCAGAAAACAAAACTAATTCCACGTGTGAAATAGGAGAAATATGTAGCTAGAAGAGCAGTGTATTTGAAAAATAGTTTGTGGTTGCTGGTGGGCCTTGTGAGGGACTAGTGTTAGTTTATTTCAAGGTGAATATGGGATGAGAATGGGATATGGAAGCACTCCAAAACCTAATTTATCCTTAGATTGCTTTAATCAGTTCATATCTTGGGCCTTAACCTTGGTTCTAGATGTCACATTAAGATAGAGTTATTAACAATCATGCATTTCTGCCTCTTAATTATTCGGGGAATATAATTGCATTACCATTGACTTTTTTCCCTAAAAGCTCAAAATTCCCAGCCCTTTCAAATGAATTTTATGTTTGAAGTTCCCCGATCATTGACACTGAGCTCCTCTGGGTATACTCTATTTTGTATATATTTTGAAAAGATGTATTGTAAATATGCTGAAAAATACTTCATATATCCTCAAAGTACTGCAGTATAAAACAGAACCATCACATCCCTTTCTTAACATCAATGTATTTCAAACAAAAAAAAATATTCAAGGCCTATTCTTTGCAGAAACCTGTTTAGAAGAAGCATAGAGGATCTAGATAAGCTAACAAAGGAGGAGTATCACCAGTGTGGTGGGGAAAGATGAAATAACTGAGGAAACAAAGATTTAAGCTTCTGAGCATATTGATAATCTTATGCAATGCATGCCAACTGTGTCACAAATTGGGACCAGTCCTCCTCAGCTTTGTCATATGCCCCAATACAGGATGAGGCAAGTGATTATGCATTAACAACAATTAATCAAATAAGAACAAATAATTTTTAAAAACCATTAACCAAGATACAAAATTAGTTATCCGATTTCTAACTAGAGGAAAGATTAAGAACTTTCCAAGTTGGTAGGAGAAGAGTAAACAGGTGCAATTCCCTGAAATCAGAAAAAGAGGTGTCCCATTCTTTCCAGGTACCTGTATTCAATCAAAGAAACATGGAAACAATAATTGATTGACCAGAATGGGAAGTCAGTTTTAAGATAAGACATACAGGTTGCTTAAGAGATATAATTTTTCCCTTTTATTTTTTATCACATCAATACAGATTTATGTCATAAAACAATTTCCATAACAATACAAGGAAAAAAAGATCATTATACACAAAACTGTCAATCTACTATGCACAACTTGCTAGTTCTTTCAAATATACAACAAAATTATCATGTAAATTTCTTCTTTTCTTCTCTTTTTCTACTCTTCACCCATACTCCTCCTCCCCCAGAGATGGCTATCCTTAGACACAAATAAGTATGGCATATTTGTAACAACTGTACATAGTTCTATTTATCGGTTCTTTCTCTGGATGTAGATAGCACTTTACTTCATATATCCTTTACAGTTGATATATAATTGTAAGAAAACTCTGGCATCAATCTTTGGATCTGACTGAGTTTCTGGTAAACATAACTTAGGTCCTAAGTTCAGGGTCTCTTAGCAGCAGGTAGAAGTGCTCTAGCTTCCCAGCCACTCAAGGCTATGTTCAAACAATTCAATAAGGTTTTCTCACAAGATGGAAGTTGGATTAGACCCATAATTAAATAGAATGAGAACTGAGTTAAATTCAGAATTGAGTCACAAGATGGTTTCAGTGTGTTTCCCTCAATTCCCACACCAAATAGTGAAGAAGATTAATGGTAAATGAATGAGTTTGAATTTTACTTAATACCCAGTAGGGATCCATTGAAGCAATGTGAAAAGTGAAACGGCCAGATTTAAACCTAGGGAAAATTTACTGTGGATACAATAGACCAGAAACAGGGTAAATCTCTAAGTATTTCAAGGGTTCTTCTCTTGAAGAGCTGTCTTTTTCTACTAGTCCCTAGAAGGAATAATGGGTGGAAAATGCAGAAGTAGACTTAAATTCCATGTAAGGAAAATCATTTTAGAAATTAGTTATTCCAAAGTAGACTAGGCTGTTTCAGGAAACAGTAGATTTTCTGTCTGGAGATCTTTAACCAGAAACTCTATTACGACTTAATGCAGACGTTATCGAGGGAATGTTCCCTCAGGTATTCATTGCCACTTGATGGTCTCTGAGTTTCTTTCTAGCCTTGAGTTTCTGTGATCCTCCTTGGAGGCTCAAGATCCATGTGAGTGGTAATGAAAACTTCTACTAACGTTATAACTGTGGGATGAGAGAGGCTATGGACATGTTCTACAGGATTCAGTAGCTGATAAAATATGACAGGTGAAAGATGAAGAACTGAAGGATTGTTCTGGACACTAGTTATATTAACATAGTTTAAGACTGTTACATTTTTTTTGTTGTTGTTTCCACGTTAGACTATTAACTTATGCTGAGCTTGTTCCTAGACCTAATACTCATACAATATTATTCTTTTTGAGTTCTTGTGTCTGGTTATTATGTTTTTCTTTCTGGGGTTCTCCCTAGAAGTTGATATATCAGTTGCCAGCTCTTGATGCTGATGGTGAGCCTGGTTTGAATCACTCATACCTTTTTACTTGTGTGCCATTTGTAATTTGCTTTGAAAATCTGCAAGCATTTAATAAATACATACTATTTGACAAGTGCTGTACTAGGTATTGATAGATCAAAAAAAAATGAAGACCTTATTCTCATCTTAGAAATCAGGCTGCTAATATACTGTCTATAAAATTAGAGTAGTTTATGAGATTGGGGTTGAATTTTTAATTGTATAAATAATGCATGTGGACATTGGTGCTTAGACTTTGTAAGATTTTTTTTCGGCTACTTTGTTGGTGTCATGTGATTTCTTATTGTTGTTCAGTTGACCAATCTTGTCTGACTCTGTGTGACCTCTTAGACCACAGCATACCAGGCCCTTCTATCCTCCACTATCTCTCAAAGTCTATCCAAGTTTGCATTTATTATTTCCATGATTTTATTCATCTCATCCTCTGCCACTCTTTCACCTTTCACCTTCAGTCTTTCCCAACATAAAGGTCTTTTCCAACTAGTTCTATCTTTTCATTATGTGGCCAAAATACTTAAGCTTCAGTTTCAGTACTTTACCTTCCAGTGAATACGATGAATTAATGTCTTTAAGTATTGACTGATTTGAACTCCTTGCTGTCTAAGACATCTTCAAAAGTCCTGGCCAGCAGCACAGTTCAAAAGTACTGATTCCACAGTACTCAGTTTTTTTTATTGTCCAACTCTCACAGTCATATATTGTTTCTCACAAAATCACAGATTAGAGTTCAATGATCTTTAAACCACAGGTTAAGAAGTACTGAAATGATGAGAGTGAAAAAGTTTTAGAAATCCATGTTAGACTATAAGGACTTTTGTTGGCAAAGTGATGTTTTTGATTTTTAGTGTACTGTCCAAATTCGCTATAGCTTTCTTTACAAGGAGCAAGCACCTTTTAATTTCCTGACTACTATTGCCATCTACAGTGATCTTTGAACCCAAGAATATAAAATTTGACACTGCTTTCATTTTTTTTCTGCTTCTATTTGCAAGGAATTGATGGAACCAGGCACCAAAATCTTTGTTTTTTTTTTTTGTTTGTTTGTTTACTTTGCATTTTTTTTTATGTTAAGCTTCAAGCTTCCTCTTTTACCCTCATTGAGAAGCTTTTTAATTGTGTTTTCCTTCCTGCCATCAGAATGGCACTGTCTATGTATCTGAGATTGCTGTGTTTCTTCCAACAATCTTACTTCTGGCATCCAGCCTTGCATTTTGCATGCTATATTCTGCATATAAGTTAAATAAATAAAATGCCTTGTCCTTTTCCAATCTTAAACCAATAAGTTCTTCCCTGCTCAGTTCTAATTGTATCTTCTTGGCCTGTATATAGGTTCCTCAGAAAACAGGTAGATAATCTGGTACATCCATCACTTTGAGACCTTACCATATTCTGTTGTGATGCACACAGTCAAGAGTTTTACTATTGTCAATGAACCAGAAGTAAATATATTTTTTTTCTAGAACTCTCTTGCATTCTTCATAATCCAATGAATGTTGGCAATTAGGTCTCTAGTTCCTTTGCTTCTTTGAAAACCAGTCTACCCTTCTGGTAATTTTTGGCTCACGTATTGTTGAAATCTAGCTTACAAAATCTTAGGTATAACCTTGCTTGCATGTGAAATGAACATAACTGTTTCATAGTGTGAACACTCCTTGGCATTACCCTCCTTTAGGACAGGGACTTAAATTGATCTTTTCCAATCCGATGACCACTATTGAACTTTCCAAATTTGATGGCATGTTGAATGCAGAACTTTAGCCACATCATCTTTTAAGAGTTGAAATAACTCACCTGGGAATTCCATCACCTCTGCTAGCTTTATTATTAGTAGTGTTTTCAGAAACCCATTTGACTTCATTCTCCAGGATGTCTGGCAATAATATTATTATGTCAAAGCACAATTCCTTAAATTTCTAAAAATTAAGTTAAGTATATTTAACTTATTTGAAAAAAGGATAAAATTATATGACTTATAAAACCAAAAATAATTGAGTTCAGTGAGAGCTCTGTCACATTCCTAATTACTTAGGCAAAAATGTGCCAATTGTACTATTTTTTTCCATTAGTATAATTTTTCCCCTGTTTCTTCCTTAGAATAAAATATAAAAATGACACATACATGATAGTAAAAAAGGAAAGAGAAGAAGAAAAGCCTAGTCAATTGGGTAAATTCAGTGGTGGGACCAAAGGAATCAAATTGGTATTAACATCATGAAGGCAAACACAAACAACATCATCCTACTTAATTGAGTCATTTGTTCATTCTTCAGCCATTTGATTTGGTATCATGTAGACACAGCCAGACATTCCATTTGTATTTATATGGAACGATGCTCATTTAGATGTGAATTCATGTTGCTTACTTACAATTTTTAGATTTCACAGTATTTTCTACTTTCTTTCCACGCAATATTGGCTTCTTAATGTTTGAGCTGGTTCCATTTTCCGGTTCATTTAAGTGCATTTCATCCTGCTGGGCTGGTCATCAATGAGTCACTGAAATCTTATTCAAAGTCACGTAATGCAATCTGATTTGAAATGTAGAAGATTACCCATCTCTGAGTACACAGAATTTTTGTCCTGGGATGGTGAATGTAGGTGGAAAGTAAAGGGATGTGAGGTCTTGTTTCAAATGGAAGAAAGAGTACCCCTCCCCAATGGTCATGTATAGCATGTCCCTACTTCTAGAGAAGACCATGTAAGGAAAGCAAATTCTTTTCTTTTTTTCCTCCAAATACACGTTTGGGATATTTCACCATTTTTTTTTTTGATAGCCAGTTCTCTTGAATCACTTTTACTCAGTAATGTCTTCCTAATGATTCACTTAGAATACATTACACATTTATCAGGTCAGCATATTTATCTTCTGGGGAGGAATGGCAGCAAAGACTAATCGGCCAAGAAAAAGTACAGGAAACAGACAAAGTGATGTTTACATATACAGCTGAAATATACAAAGGTGCAAACATTTCATTGGGATAAGGACGAAGCTTAGGATTTTATGGGTATGAGGAATGCGTATATAAAGAAGCCCCTTCCACCAATATAGCTTGGTACCTATTCTATAATCTTTATTCTCAGGGAGTTGCTCTGAGTATTGAGAAGCTAAGTGATGGACTCAGACTCAAACAGCCGGGCACTCTGCTAAAAGCTAGGAATATAAAAATAAGTAAATACTAATGACATTGTTCTGGGAGTCCAAAAAACAGGCAAAATACGGATGATATTGATTTTCCATATGAATACAGACTGAAAGCAGGGCTTCACATTCATCAAAACTTTTCGTAAACAAACATACACATATATATACACGTCAACATTTCAGTGATCTGTGATTTTATGAGTGTGGCATTCCCTCCACCAGCGCAGATCAGAGGACCTCTAAGAGTTAGTAGGTGATCTTTGAGAGTTTATGTGTCCAACCCAATCACTAGTGAGAAGATACATACATACATACATACATATATATATATATATATGCACATATATGCATGTATGTATGTATGTATAGTTTGTCACTTCTCACACTTGAAACCATTCTAATTGATCAGCCGTGCCAGTTTGTATTCCAATGGCATGCTCTTTTTAAAGCCAGTGTCATTTCTATTTATAATAAAGCATCACACTGAGAGATCACTGGAATTGAGTTGGATGAGGACCTTAGTATTTAGGATGTTTGATGGAGGTCCAGTAGGAATGTTTGAAATCCCCTAGTATGAGAGCACTAGTTAAAGAGAAAGAAACCAAATTCATTGAGGAATGAAGGAGAGTGATCTGGAAGTCTATAGATGAAAGTCAATCAGATTTTCATTAGATGATAGATACCAATAACATGCATTTCAGAGGAGGAAATGTTACTTAGTGATGGAGGTAGGGAAGAGCCTAGAAGTGACTTGAACCAGTGAGCTAAGGGGAATGAGTAAATGTGCAGCAGGTACTGGAAAGCATTGCCAAAGAGGCTGTGTCATCCAAGGGGAGCCATATTTCAGTAATAGCTAGTACAGGAAATAGGAGAGAAAAAGATTTAGAATGAATGAAGTTTGTGGTATATGGAACATGTATTCCATAGTGTACAGTCGAAGGGCTAGATAGTTTTTGGTTGAAATTTGAGGGTGGAAGTTTTGAGGGGGATAGAAAAAAGGAATCAGAAAATAAGGATAGGGAATGGGGTTTGGATGATGTCAGCTACAGGGCTTCAAAGTCACTGAGAAGTGATTAGTATGGAGAGGTGTGACAATGTTCATCATTGAGGTCAGTGTGTTTACTCCTTTTTCTAAAGGAGACTTGAGATCAGACTGGAGGTAAGTGCATTGGGAAGCATATAGTTACCACACCACTTCCCTCAGAAGGATAGATATTAGGCAAGAAAGGACATAGTAGGAGAACCTTGAATGACAGGAGAAAGAGGACCTATTCTTTAAGTACTTTACTCTTCCTCTTCCGTCTTGGGACAACCACAGTAGAGGTCAAATGGAAGGTTGCTTCTCTTTTCACTTCAAGTTTTTCACATCCTGGTTGGGATATCTGGCAGGCAACAGGAGTTAGAATTTGCCTTGAATAAAAGTGAATCAGTTGCTTTGGGGCAGATGGAACTCACCCAGACTGGCCCCTTGCCACTTCCCTCAAGGGACACACTGAGCTCAGCAGAGCAAGCGGAAATTGCTTTGGTCAGATTGATGATACTGGTCTGGCCCCTTACTGCCTTTATTTTTCATGCCATTTGTAATTTTTAGAGACTTTTGCAAAGATGGCCACCTAGGGGATCTAAATTAAAGGTCTTTGGTAGAAGTCTTTGTCTAAATTTCACCATTAGAGACACTTCCCATTGAGACTTGAAAGCTTTTAATCCACCAGGGTGCTTTATTTAAATGCAACTACTTTTGAAAGGGTCAGCGCCTAAAAATGTTATCAGTTACCAGTAGATAAGGGATCACTTGAGTAGGAGCAAAACTCTGTTCAAATGAGCCACAGGATTAATTGCCTGGGAGGGGTAGGTGAAAGCAATAACTAAAGAAAAAATTGTAAGATGATACCAGAGAGCTATGGGGAAAAACAAATTCCTAATTTTGCCTATTCTAGCTTTAGTGATTACCCTCTTTAGCTTTCCATGTCACGTCTACTTCCTACACAACTGACAAATTAATCTACAATCTTTTGCCACTATTGTAAAAGCCAGTTCATACATCCAGTTATGTTTCTCCCTAATCCAGATGTATATGTTTGTATTTTATGCCAGGTAAAGAAATAAATAATTTTGCAGGTAACTTTAGAGATGGAATTGTTGACATATTATGAGATAAGCTTATAAAATAGCTTATAAAATAAAACTATCACTGAGTCATCAGAGGATTTTGCAGCTTGTGTGGATGCCTTTAATGCTTTCTATTCACTAAAGCTGGGTTTTGTTCTTACTTCTTTTCTTTAGCATATTGACACAAATCCAAAATTAGAGGGAGCCAAGTGGAAGTGGAAGTAAATGTTATTCATGTTTGCTATTGTGGATGAGCTAAATGATAACACAGAGCAGCAGTCATTTTTAATTAATCAGTGTATATTTGCAGTCATGCACCTAAAAGCTACTAGGGAAAACTTGCAACCACAGAAGTGATGAAAATACTCCACTAAAAAAAGGCAGTGGGGGCACAATAGAAAGGTTCAACAAGTGAGAGTACCTAGGGTTAGGGATAGTGCATTATTTCATTTGGCCTGGGCAGCTTAGCATTTCCACTTCCTTTCAGTTGAACTAGTCAGTGTCAGATTCAAGTTAATTACGGTCATGAAAGATTTGTTAAGTATTTCTGCTCTTATTAAAATTCACCACATGGCGTGATTGATCCTTGTTTCAGGGAGGACTATGAAGTAGTGTGGCATGGATCTCTTCTCTTTCTTAACCTTTGTAAGCTTAGGAACAATAAGTAAGAAAAAGCCAAAATGATCATGCTGTTTCTTAAAGGCAGCCTCATCTTTTCCATGGTAAAAACAACTGGGCAGGGCGAGGCTTTGGCTGCCACATGCTAGGATTGGATTTTATACTGATTTATGTACTTCTACACAGCTTAAACAAATGATTTTTTTTTTCTCTGAGTGATTTCATGTCATTTCCAAATAATGCACTTGTTTTAATACCACCTTGCAAACCCAGGCTTCAGCTGTTGATGCCAGACCAAGAGCTTTTTTGATTACATACCAAAAATATGAATCTATAAATAGATAAAAATACTGTGATGAAACCTCGTTTTTAGTTTCAGTTAGTTCAGTATATGAATTTATGATTTGTTTTGGGGAAATGCAGTGTCACAAGATAATATATTCTGGGATTTATAATCCAGACATACCATTTTAGAGGCAAAGGACCTGGATTTGGGTCCTAACACCAACATTTCCCAGTTTTGTAGCTCAGGGAAAGTCACCTAACCTCTCTAAAATTTAATCTCTTCATCTTCAAAATGGAACTAATATCTAGGCCACAAGGTCTTTGTGAGGAAAGTACTTTGCAACCACAAAGTGGTGTAAAAATGAGAATGACCTTCAACAATTTTTTTAATAATCTGAATAGGAAACTGAGGTCTAGCATGTCCCAAAATCTTCATAGGAATGCTGCTGTGGTAGCAAAGAACTGGGAAAAGACAAACAAACGAAAACAAAAAAAACTACATACCCATCACCTAGAGAATATTTGAAAAACAACTGTAATATGTGAATGTAATGTCAGGCAAAAAGCATTTGTTAAATATGTCAGGCATGGTGTTCAGGAGAGGAGAGACAAAGTCTCCTTGACCTAGATGAAATGAACATACCCTGAATTAAAAATCTAACTTATTCGGATGCCACATTACCATGAAGGAAAGTGTGTATATAGATTTTTGCCTGGGTAGGAATGTACAAGAGGCTCAAAGTTGATATTCCTGTTGCATCTGTACGATCCTTCTTGAAATTCCATGGGGAATCCTTAAGTGTGGTGATGCCATTCTCTAGAATAAGAATGACTGACATTCAAGGAATGATATTCCATCAAGGAAAATTATTCTGTCAATAAGTTGAATCCCCTCTTCAATGATCAAGGTGAATATGAATATTTTTTTCCACTCTTGAAAGCAAAAGAATCAAAATATTTTCAAATTGGAAGGATCTTAAATCTGATCTATTGGTCTCATTTAGTTTTGCAGTAATGAATTCCTGAGTGACCAAGATCACATATAATTAGTTAGAATTATGGCGAGAACTAGAATCCAGGTTTGCTTACTCTAATTTAACCCTCAGTTCAGTGCCTATACTGCACTATACTAGCTTTCATCAGCCTTAAACTATATGTAAATGAGATTTGAAGTGATAGATTATCATCAAAGTTCTTAAAGTTTATTTCTACTCTATTACTATGGACCTCTTTCTCTCTAATCCTGCATCTTCTGTAGGAATTGGAGTAATCATAGGGTTGTTTTTTTTTTGAAAAAAGAAGTTTTAGTATCTATCAGAAATTTGCTATTTGTTACATATTTGTGCCTTTATAAAACTTTATTACATCTGTTTGAAATTTAAAGAAAAGAGAATATGTTATAAATACGAGAACAAGACTTCATAGCTTGTCACACTGACTTATTTTGATTTGTATAGTAGAAAATACTCAGGAATGTGGTGTCTGTAATAAGACATCCATTACTTCGAAAGAGATTAGCCTTTACGTGCCTTCTGAGAGAATTTCTTCCCCTCAAGAATATTTAGAGAGGTGCATTTTAAACATATTCTGTACTCCTTTCTTTGATACAAGTCATAGTTGTGGGGACATGGAAGCTAAATTTCTAATTGTTTAATTTTTATTCATTACTATTGTTACCAAAAGGAGATTGTTGCATGGATAAATGTTTTAATTGAGAGAAATACATTGGTGGTGATAAGGGAAAAGTTTCAAATAATTCCAAGAACTGAGACACTTGAGGCAACTAGATTGTGGAGTTGGCCTCCAGGTAGTAGGACTGCCAAGGGTACATCCACATGTGTCTTAAAATTATATGAGAACATTTCAATTCAGTAAATATTTTCTGTGTTTTCATATTTCTTGAATAGTAATATCTGATGCTTTTTACAATGCTTTTGAGTTTATAAAGAATTTCATATAATTTTCTCTTTGAATTTTTATAATAATTCTGTGAAAAAGGGAGGGTACACTACTATTGATAAGCAAGCTGAGGATCGGAGAGGTCAACTGATAGCCCCCAATGTCACACAACTTGGAGTTGGCAGCCTGGATTCAAAACTAGATCTTCTGTCTTCAATGCTGATGAACTATAAAAAGAAATTAAAACATCAAATCCTTTTTCCCCCTCTGCTCTCTAAAAGGTACATTTACTTGTCAGAGCACATAGTATACAAAATCTGAAAGACTGATTTTTACCAAACATTGAATTGATCAAGTTGGACAGAGATAGTATATTTGTGATATCTGAAACAAATATCGCACAAAGTACTCAGGAAATAGCTAAAAATGTGGGAACCTCAAGGGAATGTAAAATTAGGCAGAACCTTTCTGCCTTTTATTCATTTAAAAAATTCTCATTCTCACTACTGTTCATTTGCAAGTTGGACAATAAATAGCAAAAAAAAAGAGCTACA